>NW_004524739.1:2824760-2833610 GCF_000260255.1 Octodon degus
CACAGGCCTCTCACTCCATCTTTCCTTGTCTCCCCAACCCAGATGGGGCAGTGGTGTGTATGCTCCAGTTCCCCAACCCCAGCTGGTACTGGGACACAGTGACCAAGATCTGCGTGTTTCTCTTTGCCTTCGTGGTGCCCATTCTCATCATCACTGTGTGCTACGGCCTCATGCTGCTGCGCCTGCGCAGCGTGCGCCTGCTGTCGGGCTCTAAGGAGAAGGACCGCAGCCTGCGGCGCATCACGCGCATGGTGCTGGTGGTGGTGGGCGCCTTCGTGGTGTGCTGGGCCCCCATCCACATCTTCGTCATCGTGTGGACCCTGGTGGACATCGACCGGCACGATCCTCTCGTGGTGGCCGCACTGCACCTGTGCATCGCCCTGGGCTACGCCAACAGCAGCCTCAACCCCGTACTCTACGCCTTCCTGGACGAGAACTTCAAGCGCTGCTTCCGCCAGCTCTGCCGCTCGCCCTGTGGCCGCCAGGAGCCAGGCAGTTTTAACCGGGCGCGCGAGGCCACAGCCCGCGAGCGGGTCACTGCCTGCACCCCCTCCGATGGTCCGGGTGGTGGCGCTGCGGCCTGACCGTGTCCCTCCCCTGGGACCCTCCGGGGAGACCACGGGGGGGGCCCCCCAGGAGGTAGAATCACCATCTGGGACTGGGCAGTAGTGGGTGGGGAGGCTTGGGCCACTGGATGGGGCCCCTGTGTCGGAGAAGAGCTGGGGACTTGGGGCCATGTGGCTGCCGCAGACGGGGCCTGTATAGTGGGGTGGCCTTTGGATCCAGTTGGAGGCGAGTACCTGCCCCTTGGTGGGGGCAGCTAGCGACTACAGGAGCGTGGGACCTGCAGCGGCAGAACCAGGCCCCTTAATAAGACCTGTGCAGTGGGCAGGGGCTCGACCTTGGGGCAGCCTTGATTGCTGAACCCAGTGGGGCTTTTGGGCATCATGGAATCTGACGATTCTGCACCTAAGACCCGGGAGGGGCAGGAGTAGGCGGTGGCTTGGAGACCGAGCTGTGAGACAGCTCAGTGGATAGGAGCCCCTTCCGGGGGCAGACAGAGTGACAGGACAGGCTGGCTGGCGACAGCACAGGTTTGTCATCATATAGACTGCTGTGTGAAGGAGGTGGGGCCTCATGTTTGGGGTCAGGTCCCAGCCCCCGAGTTCTAGCAGCAGGTGGGGACTCTGCAGTCTAGGTCCAACTTGATATCTTTATAAATAAAGAATGCAAAAGAATTAGGGGGTGGGGACAAAATGGAAAGTGAGGAAGAAAGAAACAACATATTTTTCCTCTCCAATGGTCACTTATTTCTTTGGAACAGACAGTGATGCCTATGAATGGAAGCAGTGTCTACAGCAATATACAGTGGATTTGGGACAGGACAGTAGCATAGGGCCAGCGGCTCCCAGCTGGGGAAGGGCAACAGGCCTCAGTTGAATTAGGGTCCCCAGAACCAAGTACTTGAGGCTCAGGAGGAGCAAGAAGGTCTGGGGGCTGCAAAACCCAAGCTGTGTGGGCCTTTGTGCCAGCGGGCAGAAGTGGTGGTTGTGGGCTAAGGTGCAGGAGGGGAGGGCTTCTGCTTGAGGTTAGGTCCTCCAGCCTGAGGAGGGACACTTTTGGGGGAGTCCCCAAGGGCCTTCGTGTCTGTGGCTGAGTATTGAGTACAGAGAGGATGACCTATTGAGAGCCCCATTCATGGTGAGTGAACTGGGGGCAAGGGGGCACCAAGACTCCCATGTTGATTTCTGGATCCTTGATAAACCTCAGACTTCTCTCTCTTGCTCCCAGCATCGGCCTGGGCCCCATGCATCCTGTGTGAGTGGCTCAGATGAACTGCAACTGCCCACATGGGGCCTGACTTGGGGGAACTGAAGGAAGATGGCTCATGCTTCCTTCTCCTGTCGGCTCTTGGCTCCCCAACCTGTTCCAGCCCACTCAGCTCCTCCTTCAGGCTGCTAAGTTCCAGGGTCCACCCAAAGCCAGGCATAGAAGTACCCCAGATTGTTGCTTTCCTTGGTGTCAGGGTCTGTCCTTGTCCCCTGTGCCTGCCCAAGCCTCCTCTTCCCACCCTCCCCCACCCTGCCTCAGCAAGACACCCCTGACTCCCTATTGAAGCAAGTGCTGACATCCTTGTAAAAACAAATTTAATTTTCTTCCTTTTTTGGGACAGATGGGAAGGATTTGACGCCTTTGTCTCAAACTAAAAAAAAAAAAAAAAAAAAGAAACAATATACCTCTTTTCCCCTTGACAGCCATTTTTTGGGAACAAAAGCTGGGAGCTGTCACTCCAGCAGGAACTGAACTAGTTTTTTTTTTTTTGTGGGGGGGCACCAAGATGGGCTTTGTGCACATTTAAGGGGTGAGAGTCCTTTCAATGGCAAAGCACAGCCCTCTTCTCAGGGAATGGTCCCGTGGAACTCTGGACCTGGGGACTTTCTTCCTGGAAGTGGCTCCCCTGGGACCTAGGATGTGGGAGCAGTGACCATCATTCAGATCCAGCCCCCGAGCTACTGTGACCTGGAGTCTCAGTCTGCTTGTAGCTCCGCCATCACCACCTGAAAGGGCCCTGGGGCCATACAGACTTCTGTTTGGAGGGGGCTCAGCAAGGCAGGGGGTCATCCTGGACATGCCTTAACATTTGGGACTCCTAATTCTCTGGGAAGATGGCAGAGAAAGAGACCAATTTAGGAACCAGAGAAGACTCTGGAAGTAAGTGGGGCTGTTGATTCTTCCAAGTGCTGTGTCATCATACATATGCCACACGCACATACACATGCACATGCTGCACATGCACATGCCACAGACCTGTCTTTAAGCCCACTCACTGCCATCTGGATGCTTCGTGTGGTTCTAACATCTGACTGCTTCTTGCCCCTGCTAGAAGCTATACATTTGTCCTGGAGTCAACAGGGGCTGGATTCCAGCCAAATAAATGTATGTAAGGTAAAGCAGTTTTGCATTGAAATCTCTTTCCTACCAGCCTAACACATTGGCTTTGCCATTAGAAGGCTTGAGCCAGTGGATAAACAGATGGCTGCCCAAGTTCAATCCCCAATACTGAAAAAAAAAAAGTTAAGAATTATTTTGGGCTAGGGAGATAGCTCAGTGGAATAAGTGCTTACCTGGCAAGCACAAGGTCCTGAGTTCAATCCCTGGTACCACCAAGAAATCACTAACAGTGAAAAGGAGGACCAGGGATGGATAGCTCAGCAGCATAAGTGCCTGCCTGGCAAGCACAAGGTCCTAAGTTCTATCCCCGGTAACACACACACACACACACACACACACACACACACACAAAGACACTTCAGATGACTATCCCATAACACACACAACACACACACACACACACACACACAAAGATAGACACTTCAGATGACTGCATCCCATAGTGACGATTGCAGGGACAGAGCCCTAGGAGTGTCACAGGAAGTGCCTTTTGTATCTTTTTACTAAAAACACATGTGTCTAGAAATTCCATGAGAGCAGAAAAGGATCAGAGGTCCTTAAAGGATGAGTAGGAGTTGGCCACCGATGGGAGGGAAGTATATGCAAAAGCATAAGGTTGTCAAGTGCTTGGCAAAGCCAAGAAGTTATGTGCATAGGACACACGGGATTTAACTGAGCACCTCTGTGTGCCTGGCTGGATGCTGGGCGTGTTCTGTGCATTATCCCAGTGGTGCCTCAGGCAGCCACATGGGGAAATAGTGATATCCCCCTTTCAGATGAGAGCTGAGAGTCCCAGCGGTTGAGCCACTTGCCTCTGGGCCACAGACACAGTAGTAGTGGCAGAACCTAGGTTGGTGGAATTCCAGGGGAAATTCCGTGGTCCAAGTAGATGGTAAATGCCAGGCACTGTTGAGGTAGGAAGGCATTAGTAGCTGGAACCCTGGGATGAGGTTTTGGAAGACACAGTGGAGCAATGTGAAGGAAAAGGGCAATTTTTCATGAACTTTTGCTCCTCTCAAGCTCTCCAGATTTTCTCAATTCAAAATGTACCGTGCATGATGCATTTTTAAAGCTCCAAATTGACAGTGTAATTCTAGATCATCACCAGGTTCTGAAAACTGCAGAGTAGGGCTCTTTCCTCCAAAATTTCCATTCCCCTCTCTCTAGGAGTGGGAGGGAAGTTTTTGCCCCTGGTTTAAAAATGCCCTACATTTTCCTATCTGTTCTTCCAGTAACAGGTAAGCCTGGCACCAGATCTTGGCTTTCCATCCCTGAGCCTGAGTATCCTCATTGGTAGTGTGAACTTCCTTCAGTAGCAGTTGTGCAAATTAAGTGAGATAATGTGCATATTGCGGTAGGGCCCATCACGTAAAGATCCTCTTAGCACACGGTAAGAAACTGTTACTAAGCTGGAATGTGAAGCAGGGCTATAGACCCACAGGGAAAGTGGTGAGCTCACAGGGGTAGCAAGAAAGAAGAGCTGGGGGGCCCTGCCTGGGGATCCCCTTGCTTCCTAGACTCGTGAGCCAAGGTAGAGAATGAGAAGCCACAAGAAAAACGAGGAGGATGGGGGGGGGGGAGAGAATGCGTTGCCATGGAAACTGGAGGAGGAGGGCGTTGCCAGGAGGAGGGAGTGATGGAGAATGTCAAGTGTCAGATGAGGATGGGGGTGGGGCAGACAGGAGGCCAAGGGGAATAAACTGGCACCCTCGGCTTCAGTCTCTGCATGCCCTGGGAAACTCCCAAGCCAAGATTCAAATCTCAACCCTGAAGTGAAGTGGCTGCATGAAACTAGGCAAAAGGATTTGCCCTCTCTGAGCTTCTGTTTGCTCCTAGATCCAACACAGAGGCCTGGGTTAGTCTCTAATATGACAGTCAGCCTGTAATTAGATTCCTGCATTTGATGGATTCCTGGCCACCTTGTAGTAGTAAGACTTTAGGCCCCCAATACAGGGCTATTCAATAATTGTGTAGATGCCAGAGGCAGCTGCTGGATGAAAGGGTGCTTGGCTTGGAATTTGAAATGCTTTTGCAGGTGGAGGGAGGTCAATAGGATCAGAAGTTCAAACAGTGTCCTGCGAGCAGCAAGAGACCCAGGTGGGCATCTGCTGGGTCGTGGTCCCCCTTCTTTCTATCAGTGACAGATTCTGAGCCAGGGACTACAGATCTGGAGGGGGAACCAGACCTAGAAAGGCCAAGTGACACCCACCCTCCAGATCCTGGCTCCAGCACTCACACAGGAAACACAGAGCTCTCTTTCACCATGCACTTATTTGTTTTTATTTATTACTGGATTTCACTTTTTCACACCAGGCAGGTCATGCTGGCAGCTGGCAGGAACAATGGGCGAGTTAGGACCACTCAACTCACCGATGAGGGTCTGATCGGGATGCTGGCTGTGGAGCTCTGGTTTGGGAGCCCAAAGTTGAGCCTCCACAGAACTGCTGGAGTCCTTCCAGGCCAGCAGGCTGCTGCCATGGCGTGCATGACTGGGAGGTCGTCTTGGGGGTAGCCCCAGGGCCAGCGCCTTGGCCATCGCGGGATTGCTGCCGTCACTTCCACGTCAGCTGCCCGAAACACTGCTGCAACTGTGGCTGATCCTTCCCTCTCTTCTTTGGAAGGCTGCTTGTTCGGTAACTTTTTGGCTGCCTGCCACGTCTTTTCTGTATGACCCTTGGCAAGACGTTTCATTCGCTGAGCCCATTTCCTACATCATGGTGATGACACTTAGCTGGTTAGAAGTTAAGATTTAGAAAGAAGCTGCAAGGGGCTGGTGAGATGGCTCAGTGGTCTAAAGCACCTACTTAAAACAAACTTAGCAAAGCCCAGGGACCACGGTTCAATCCCCCAGCACCACATGCCAGCCAGCCCACCCCCTGGTGGGCTGAGCTGGCCACACACACACACAAATAAATAAAAAAAAAAAAGAAGCTGCGGCCTTGTCTGTGCCAGTCACAGAAGTTCCCAGGGATGCCAGGCGTGGTGGTGCACATCTGTAACCCCTGCACCTGGGAGGCTGAGGCAGGAGGATTGCTATGTGGCCAAGGCCTGCCTGGGCTACATACATAGTGAGTTCAAGGGCAGCATGAATTACTTAGTGAGACCTTGTTTAAAAAAAAACAAAAAACACCCTGGGCATGGTGGTGTATATCTGTAACCACAGTACTCAGGAGGCGGAGCCAGAGGTCCCCCCCTCAAGAAAAAGTTCCCAGCAAATACAAGTGGACACCGCATGGGAGAACTATATGCCTGGGGCACGGCAAATGCTCAAGGAGTAGAGCCTTTTGCTGCCCTCTAATGTTTTCTGGTACATACCTCCAGCCCTGTTTCTCAGTGCTGTGGGCTGGGCAGGCCAAAGCTCTTCTCTGGTAACCGTCTCCTCCAGTTTCAGAAGAAGCCTGTAACAGAGAAGCTACTTTCACGAGGAAGTCTTCTCACTAGCTCCTTTTTTGTGGCTGTCATCTTGTCCCTCGCAGGAACCCAAAAGTAGAGGGAGCCTGGAATGCAGAAGGGTCCCAGTGGTTTCAGTTGTGGTCCTTTCGGCTTGAACACTTGAGTCAGGGGATGGGGAATGTGACATCCATCTGAGGGGATTCATCTTCTAAAACCCCCTCTTGAAAGGAATCACAAGGCAGGAGACAGGGGATGAGGTTTTGACTCTGTCCCCTGCTTCCTTGCTGCGTGACATTGGGGGGGGGGGTTGTCTCTGTTTCTCTCTGCGTATCTGCACAATGGAGGAGCAGAGGTGGGAATTGATGGAATCTGAGGGCTGTGCCATTCTGGGAGAGAACTAAGGCTTTCTCCTCCTGTTCCTTGATCCTAGAAACTGACACTTAGTGGTAAGATCCCTGTGAATTAGTCCAGAGATAGGGAAAAAGCATGCCTGGGGGCTGACACCTGGCATGGCACCGCCCTGCTTTGGGGGTCAGGGAGGTGGGTGTGGCACTAATGAAGCTTGCCCCACTCACCTGGCTTTACCCCTCCCAGGTCTCATCTTGGTACTCCGACCCAGCCTGTTTTCTCAATAAAATGAACATCTACATCCTTGTCTATTTTGTTCATCTTTTTGGGTCCCTAGTGAGAGAATCTGGAGGGTGATAGAGGGACAGAGCAGAGGCTCAGGACCTCAGTACGCACGTGTGTACATACGCATGCATGTGTGTGTGTGTGTGTGTGTGTGTGTGTGTGTGTATCCTTCGGAGTCACAGGCTCCAGGCTTTCCTGGCCAAGCTAGGCTCCCGCTCCCTGCCTCTGTATCACTCTCTTCCCTAGAGTCTTTCCAGGCCCACGGACCCCTGGGGCTTCCGCTGCTTCTCTATCCCCTCCCTACCACCCAGCCCTCCTGTGCTCTTTCCTTTGGCTGTAGCATCCCCAGTTCCCTCAAGGTGGCTCTGGGGATAGATAGGAGTGAGACATCCTGTCTCCCAAGAGACCCTCTCTCTTCACTTCAACTCCCTCATCAGATCTCCCTCCCTGGCACCTGTGACTCATCTTTATTAAGAGGCCACCAGGACTTGGAGCCTCTCCTCATCCCTACGCCCAGCCTCCACAAAGCCCTCAGCCAGGGGTTGCCCAGCCTGGGCCCAAGGTCACCTGGAAGATGCAGCACCCAGCGCCCAGCACCCGCACCCCTCTCCCTTGTGTGGTGCAGACTATGGATAGGGAGCAGAGGTGAGGCGGGATCACCAAGCTCCCTGGGTTGGGAGGTGGTTGACAGCTGGGCTTTCCCTGCTCAAGAGTGACTTGGATTAAGGAGACTTCACAGGTGTCATGGCTGAAAGGATGGCTGCGAAGGAGAGTGTGTGTGTATGTGGGCACACATTATTTTTTTTTCTCATTTTTGCATGTATCCTGAGGAAAATAGTATCTGGTACTGCTCCAGGGCTCACTTTCCTCTTTTGTAACACAGGATAAGTAATTGTTATAACCAGGACTTTTCAGAGAATCTAGTGATACAACATCTGCACAGTAATGGGACACATTATTGTTAATGGGAAAAACACTCTCTACCTTTAATCTTCAATAGCTCCCAGTTGCCGAGAAAATCCAGATGGCTCTAGGCCCTTTCTCAAGGGGAGAATGGAAGTTCAAACTTGCCTGGTGCCAAAAACTCCCTTAGAGAATGGAGGACAAACTACAGGAAGAGGACTGCTAACGCCCAGCTCAGGGTTAGGGGAGGGCAGCGGAGAGGGAGGGCAACAGGGCCCTGTGCCAACTCCCTCTCCCTCCAGGAAGCCTTCCTGATGGCTCCAGCTGCACTCTGCCTCCCTGTGAGGATCTGCCCCGCTGCTAGGGGGCGCCACTGGACCAAGACCGGCTCTTTCAGCAGGCTGTTGAGAACATCACCAGGTGCGAGGGATGCTGCTGCTGCCAACAGAAACAGGAAGTTCAGTGGAAAGGAACATTAGAGTTTCTAAAATTCTATGTTAGTGGAGTTTCTCGATCTCAAATTATATGAACTGAGAAACCTGATAAACACAGAAAAAAGGAGGAAAAGATTACCCATATTCCCACTCTGTTCACATGCAGGCTATTTCCTTATCAGGGATTCCAGAGCTCTTTGAAATGAGGCGTGAACTGTGCCCTGGGCTGCAGGGTTGGGAACTCTCATGAGGCCAGGGCTCTAGGACCCACAGTTTCAAAGAAATGCTACTCTTTTGGGGCATGGTGGCAAACACTTGTAATCTCAGCACTCTGGGAGGCTGAGGCAGGAAGATCTCTAATTTGAGTCCACTCTGGGAAATTTAGCAAGACCTTGTCGCAAAATAAGAATTTAATCTCAGGCTGTCACAGAGAGCAAATTGGCCAAGCAATGGCCCTGACTCATCCACATGGCTGACACTGACAAAGGATCTACAATCTGAGGTACAGGGTCTCAGGATAAATCCTGAGGGGATT
>NW_004524739.1:2834320-2839797 GCF_000260255.1 Octodon degus
TTTATTTCTCAATAAAATTATGGGGAAAAAAAGAGAAGAAAGATTTGTACTAATAGTGTTTGGACAGGATATAATGTCTGCATTTTCTACTATGAATAACTACTAAGAAGACAACATGGGGGGCCGGGGAGATGGCTCAGTGGAATAAGCGCTTCCTTGGCAAGCCCAAGAGCCTGAGTTCAATCCCTGGTTCCATCACAAAAAAAACAAAAACAAAAACAAACAAACAAAAAAAAGAAGACAACAATATACAATGTATTAATTATTGTAACCGTCCTACTAACCTGTTTTGAAATTCTCTCATTGCTATTTGTTTCTCAATAAAGTTAATTTAAAAAATTAAAAAAGAAAAATTTAAAAAAGAAAATTAAAAAAAAAGAATTTAAAATGTGCATGGATGTAGCTCAGTGCAAAAACTCTGGGTTTTATTCTCAGTACTGAAGGAAGAAAAAGAATTGCTGCTGTGAGTGGGCCCACATCCTCCACAAGGCCACTTGCTAACAGACCACCCCCCACCCCCCTACCCCCAAAGTATGGAGTTACACAGGCAAACTCCATACTTTGGTTCATTCTGTTCTGACACAGGCTCCTAGACACACATCATTCACATACATCTGCACATATGTGTTCACACTACAGGCATTCAGGTGCACTTTCTATGCAAACTTCCCACCAGAGCACATGCTTGTTTACACCTATGTGTTTTTATGCATCAACAGTCAAACAGCCCGACCTGAAGAAATTTAGGACAGGCTTCCAGAGACCAGGCTATTTCCGCAGGCGCTGCTGCCACCTACAGGCCACACTGTGTACTAGCACTCTTATTTGGTTCACTGTTGCCGCGTTCCCCTTGCATCCCTGAAGCTGTGCTCTGGAGCAGATTCCTGAAAGAAGGCTATGAATGGGGTTGGGAGACAGTCACGGCTGAGTGTTAAGCACTGCTGTCTTTTCCAACTATTACTTTATTTGTTTTTTTCAATCTCATGTGTCATATGCAGTGCCTGGCACATGATGAAGTCCCAATAAACATTTTAAGTGAATGGATTAAAAAGGCCTTTTCAAGTAAGTATTTTTTTAGGACAGTTTTTTGTTTTTTGTTTTAAAAGAGCCAGGTCTTGCTAAATTGCTCAGGCTGGCCTGGAACCCTGAGCTCAAGGGACCCCCAGCCTCAGCCTCTTGAGTAGCTGGGACTACAGTTTCCCCCTGTGTCTCAGGCATTTTTTTTTTTTTTAATATACAAGGAAATGGAAGCTCCGAGAGGGGAAATGACTTTGCCAAAGTCACACAATTGTCATTTTTATGGGACAGTGCTCCAAAGAGAAAAAGAAAGAAGCAGCCAAGCGTAGGTCCATGCAGAAGTCCTCCCAGACCTCCACTCTCAAGGGCTGAGGCGACACCAGAGGTGTAGCAGGCTGACCTGAAGGGGTGATTTCCCTATAGGATTCCCTTTCCCTGAGCTTCTGCCTCAGATTCACTAATTCAGCTCTACTTGCTGCTTACAGTGTGCCAGGCTCTGCAAAACGGAGCACTGTGGAGTGAACCAAACACAAGAGTCCTGTCCCCGTCCTTATTCCACTGAAGAGGCGAGTTCACATGGGTCCGCTTTGCTGACCCACACCCAAGGGTTTTAGAGACACCTCTGACCTTCTCTCCCCCACACAGCTTTCCTGAGTGGATGCAGGATTCTAGTGATTGAGCTGAGAGGCATGAAAGGGCTGGTTCTTTCATTTTTGCTAGGCCTCCGTTTTTTCAACTGTTAAAACAAAATGCTGGAAATGGAGCAGTGGTTCCAATTTCTCCCATGTGCCCCATACTCACCGCTTCACTCAGAGCTGCCCTGCTTTCTTCCTTTCCTACACTGCCCTTCTCTGAGAGTTTGAAAACCACTTGCCCTGAAAATGAAAATATTAAGTCTCAGCTCATGTCTTACTGACCCCCAGATTGACCTAGTAAAGGCTGGGCCTGCATCTGGCTCTGCCTCCCACCCGTGCCCCACAGTACTTAGCATAGGCCTAGCTGCTGTAGGAGCTGGACTCAGGATGTGACTATCTGCTCTGGCCTCAAACAGGTAATGCAGGCTGACCTCCGGGGCTCACACCAAAAGTCTGTACTGTCCAAAGGCCTCTGGGTGGTCCACACAGCACTGGTACTGTCTGGGGAAGCAAAAGCAAGGGGTCAAATCTTCCTGAGGCTTAAGAGGTTGGCCCTCCAAGCCTCGAAAAGCAAAGGAGGATTCAGGAGGGTGGAGTCAAGGATTCCTGAGCTCCTGGTAGAGCAACCTGGCCCTCAGAATGTGGCCACACAGAAGGTGCAGGGAGCTTCCATTCGGTTCCGGGTCAGAAGCTCTGGGAGATCCGGGTGAAAGGCCTGTCTGGGCAGAGGTTGATGGATGTGAACCCAGGCCCTGCTCTCCTTCAGAGTCCCCAAATCTTCTGTGGGGAGCTCATACTTGCTTGGGGCCTGAAAGGGATCCTGGCCTATGCTTCCAAAGTCATATGCTTTTGTCTGGATTGGAAAAGTAGAATATGTTCTTACTCAATTATCGAGACCACTTTCTTCTTCCATCTGGACCTCCCCTCCTTTCCACTTGTGTTCTCTAGCTTCAAGTGGCTGCAGGCAGTTTTTTGTCTTTCAGGTTTTCTCCAGCATGGAGATTGAACCCAGGCCTTTAAACTTGCTAAGCAGGGGCTGGGGAGATGGCTCAGTAGGATAAGCGCTTGCCTGGCAAATGCAAGGATCTGAGTTCAATCCCCGGTTCTTCCAAAAACAAAAAAAAAAGTAATAATAACAATGATTAAAAAAAAAAACTTGTTAAGCAAGCACTCAACCACTGAGCTTCATCCCTGGCCCTTAAAAAAAATTATTTTGATGTGTAGTCTCACCAAGTTGCCCATGCAAGCCTTGAATTTGTAATTCTTCTGCCCTAGCCTCCTGTGTTGCTGGAATTACAGGTATATAATATCATGCCTAACATATTTTTGTTGTTGTTGTTGTCTTTTTGAGACAGGGTTTCGCTATGCAGGTCAGGCTGTGCCTTGAACTCATTATGTAGCCCAGGCTGGCCTCGAACTTGTGGTACTCCTCCCATCTCAGCCTCTACAACACTGGTTTTACAGACATGCACCACCATGCCCAGCCCAGCATATTGTGTATTCTTAACTTTGTATTATTCTTTTTTCAAGAAGCCCCCTAAATTGCTGACCCCACAATCTGGAATCTTCTCATGGAGTATTTAGTTTTTCCAGCCTTAGAGGACTTTACAGAAAAAAAAAAAAACACACAATTTTTTTTCTTTGGTTTCACTATACAATTCTGACCGAGGATTGAACTCAGGCCCTTGTGCTTGCCAGAGAAGCATTTATTCCACATTCCACTAAGCCATCTCCCCAGCCTTTTTTTTTTTTTTTTGGTATTTAAGGGAAGGGTTTACAGTGTATTCAGGGTCTCACTACTAGAGCGGACTCATAGTGATCTGCCTGTTTACAGCCTCCTAAGAGCTGGGTTTACAGGCAAGTGCCACCATGCCCAGTCTCAATTGCCCTCTCAGCGCACCCCGGGGGTGGGGCTGGCACAGCAGCCCCCTATGCCTGTTTGCAGGCCCTTAATCCGCCCAGCTAGCTGGCCGACCCCAGGCTGGTCTTGAGCTCACTTTGAAACTCAGGCTGGTCTCAAACTTGCAATCATCCGCCTGACTCAGCCTCCTGAGTGCTGGGATTACAGGCATTACATGCCTGGCTTTTTTTCCTTTTTAAACTACAGACGGAACCCAGGGCCTCTTATGTTCCATGCAAGTATTATAGACAGCTAGGTTAGGATGTCTTTCCTATAACGCAAGTACTCAGAGCTTCCCACTGAGACACGGATGGCTCGGCTCAGTGCCTCGGCCCAAGCTGCTCTCTGCCCGCAAGGTGGCGGCAGATACCATCGTTCCCTCTCCCTTGGCGCCTGCTTCACCTCCATTCCGGTCTCCAGGAGCAAGAATCCCAGCAAGCCCCATACACCTCCAGCTGCTCTTTTTTGCCTGCTAGCACACCAGGAGTGCTGCTTCAAGCCCAGGGCTAGCTGCTTACTGGCTGTGACAGTAAGCAGATCATCCTGCCACACACATTTAAGTCTTCTCAGCCTCATTGTACTTGCCCATAAAGTAGCGGTAACAGGACTGTCCGTCACCGTTTCAGCAGCAGCTCTGGAGAAGACGCCTCCCCTGGGAAGATGGAATTAGCCTCTGTCACACAGAGCTGCGGCCCAGAGGGCCTCCCGGACAGAGGATCTTGCAAGAGCTCTTACGTGTTTGCTGGTGGGCACCCTCTGTGCCTAAGTGCAGGATATCCTTGGACTATGTGTTTTCTGTTTGCTTGTTTGTTGTTATTTTAAGAATTTTTGAGATGGGGGTCTCACTGTGCAGTCTGGGTTGGTCTTGAACTCACTATATTGTCCAGTTTGGCTTTAAACCTATGGCAATAATCCTGCCTCAGCCTCCTGAGTGTCAGATTACAGGCATGCATCACCATGCCCAGTTGGACTATTAAATTCAGCATTTTTTCCTTCCCTTCCAACTCCTTTCTCCTCCTTGGAGGGGCTCTGCAGCTTCCGGTCAAATTCAGTGACTTCCTGGGGATCAGACTTCCAAATGGATCCTCCTAGGGAAGAATCCCTAACTTGTTGCCTACCACCAGTCTCCACCCCATGACTGCCACACCTCCACGAAAGCATGGCTGGCTCCACCTCAAGGCCTATATCTGGCATCTAGGGCTTTATCTGGCTTGTGAGGCTTTCTAAGGTTTGGTCTCAGCCTTCATTCTGTGCTTCACATACAACGGCCTGTTTTCTGTTCCCAAAGCACACTTTTGGACCCTACCTCCAAGCCTTAGTACTGGCTGTTCTTCCACCTGAAACACACTGTCCCCTTCCTGTGAAGTACATTCATCCTCCAGTGTCTGGCTGGAAGGTCAGTTACCTCCTCCAGGCAGGCTCCCCTTGTCCCTCAGGTGGCCCAGCACTGCCCTCCCTCTCTAGGCTGCTTCAGGGCTCTCTCAGAGCATGCTGGGAATCGCAGCAGGAACACACCATCATCAATGCACAGCAACTCATACTTGACACATGGCTCACTTTTCCAGCGTGTGGGGTTGGGAAAGATGGGGAAGGCTCCAGCCATTACCTCATCTGACTGCTGAGGAGTTGTGCTCCTGGGAGGTCAGCCACCCCTGGGAATGGCCTACATGCTGGGGTGGTATTCAGACACACCGCTGCCTCAGGCCCCTTTCCTCTTCCTCAATCTCACGGCCTGCTTGAGACTTTCCCCTTTTGGACTGAGAAGATATTGTTCAATTTTTATTTACTTTATAATATAACCTTACTAGGTTGCCCAGGCTGGCTTCAAGAACAGCTGGGCTTAAGTGATCCTCCTGCCTCAGCCTTTCTAAGTAGCTGGGGCTACAGGCATATATTTTTTTTTTTATTTATTAGAGAGAGAGAGA
>NW_004524739.1:2840087-2880049 GCF_000260255.1 Octodon degus
TGTGTGTGTGTGTGTGTGTATGTGTGTGGCCAGCTCAGCCCACCAGGGGGCGGGGCTGGCTGGCATGTGGTGCTGGGGGATTGAACCGCGGTCCTGTGCTTTGCTAAACTTGTTCTAAGTAGGTGCTTTAGACCACTGAACCATCTCACCAACCCTGTAGTCCAATTTTAATAATGTACTCAATGAAGTTCTGTTAAAGTAATAGATGTTCCTATATATACATACACCCCCTTCTCCCATCTATCCCCTGGCCTGTTTATCACCTAACTCAAGTTCATTTGATCCTGCTGGCAGTGCCCAGGCTTTGGCAGGATAAGGAGTCGACTGAAGGCCCAGACCTGGTCTGAGGAGAAAGAGACACAAACAGTTTCCTTCCCTGCCCCCAGGCTTATCGGTTCTCCACAGGCCCCAGCAAACTGGGCACTCAGCCTTGGCAGAACAGTTTCCCCTTGCCTGCGGCCTCATATACTCTGTCACTTAAGTGTTGTGTGACCTCATGCTATCACTTTAGCTCTCTGAGATTCAGACCCTCTTCAGAACATTTTGGGTTGGAATGAGATAAAATGAGAGGATGCACTTAAAATATGCAATAACAAGGATTAAATGTGAGTGACCTCTTCAGAAGACTGCCTGTCACAGGAAGCATCTCAGGTAGGGTCTGGGGAGTGACCGAATAAGCCCCTTCCAGCACTAAGTATTCCCTGGCAGGGACAGTGAGACAGTGATAACGAACCCACGATCACAAGGTCATCCACAAGGTCCTATTTGCTCACTGAAGTACAAAAGTCATGGATATGTTCTGGCCCTAGGGTGAATTGCTGAATTATTATGGTAGTCATCTAATAATGCTGAAGCCCTTAAAACAACAGTTTATCGGGCCACAGAGATGGCTCAGTACAATAAGTGCTTGTCTGGCAAGTGCAAGGTCCTGAGTTCAATCCCCAGTACCTCAAAAACAAACAAACACAGCTAATCTTCCCAGAGACCACCTCCCCCCTTCTTCACCCAGCCCGGGGTGCAATTTCCTTTCATCTTTCCCGCTGCCACAGGAAAATCCCCAATCAGGTCCTCAGGGATTTCTAAACATCCCCCTCAAACTCCACCCCTAGCAAAAGGCCATAAGAGCCTCAGCTTTCTTTGTCAGAGGATCTGCCCCACCTGCCCTTGATCCTTTCAGCATCTTTGGAGTCAATAAAGGCTTCTTTTATCTTTCCTATCTCTTTACTT
Organism: Octodon degus; assembly: GCF_000260255.1. NCBI lineage: Eukaryota > Metazoa > Chordata > Mammalia > Rodentia > Octodontidae > Octodon > Octodon degus. The sequence goes on from NW_004524739.1 coordinate 2,841,315, forward strand.
TGTCTGCTGGAAAAACCTAATAACATATTCCTGAAAAAACCTACCCAACAGTCACCTCAACATTAAACACACGCAGGTGCCTGGGTAGAGAGGCCTGGGGCAGAGAAAGCTCTTTAGTCCCGGACCTCTGTTCATGGGACACATAGACACCAAGTCATACTCTCTATACAAATTCACAAACATGGGCACACCCTCACAGGCACTGATTCAATCCACGCACCATCCCTTCAAAATACACAGAGACTGGAGACAGAAGATCACAAGCACACTCCCAGAGGTAAATGCACAAGGTCAGAAGCACAGAGCCCTCCCTGCTCACCCCAACGTGTGTGCTCACGCATGCGCGCTAACACACACACACACACACACACACACACACGCGCACACACACCGGAGCACTTTTATCAGGCTGGGGCAGGCGCTGGCACTGCTGAGTCACCACAGGCAGCTCAGCTCAGCTCAGCCCCGCAGAGCTGGAGCCAAGTACCCGGCAGGGAGGGGGCGGGTTCTGCGCAGCTCTTCGGAAATAACCCGGCCACCCCGCTGCTGCCTGCTGGACCCTCTTCTGGCTCTTTCACTAAGTCAGAGATGGAGGTGGAGACCGCAGTGTTCGCAGAGCCCTCCCCTCCCCCCAGCAAAGAGTTCACAACCTGTTCTCTCCTGGGTGCACAGATACTTGTGGGATCAATTAAAGAACACTACGACATCCATTATTGAATATTTGCATGTATATTTTTACATACTATCATTCAGTTATTACAACAGTTCTACATAAAAGTTAGTACTATTATTATCCCATTTTACCCTAGAGGGGAAGTAGCTTGTCCCAAGGCACAAAGCTGGTAGACACAGAGCCCAGACTTAACTGCCTGTAGATGTTTAACTGTTAGCCCCTGGGCAAGAAACAGCGAGTGATGGCAGATCTATACAAAAGCAAGTGAAAGGTGTGTTAGTATGCTTGAGGGCCTGTGTGTGTGATGATAGGCTCTGGCAAGCAGAGATCAAGGCCCTTAAATCTAAAACAGGAACTGACTCAGAAGGCCTCAGTGAACCTGGGGGTTAATAAGTGAAATTATTTATATTTTGGTACTGGGGATCAAACTCAGGACCTTTCACTTGCCAGGCAGGCACTTATGCTGCTGAGCTATCACCCCAGCAATAAGTGAATTTTATGATTTAATTCATGTATGTATTGATATCACTAATTATAACATGCTAACCCTTATTGGAGGCTTACTCTAAGAGTGACATTATTCTTAGCATTTTATATACATAATTTTGTTTAATTCTGGAAAAAACACACAAGAGAAATACTTTTATTAACACCATTATGCAAAGGACGAAATTGGTTTGAAGACAGTTGCTTGCCCAAAATAATGTAGGTAATAATGGTAGCTTGAGGATTTGCACACAGGCAGATTCTGGAGCCTAACTAGTAGGAAGATCACTAAATTCACAGGGAGCCACTTACCCTCAGTGGGCCTCAGTTTCCCTATTTGTACAAAGAAGGGATTAGCTTTAAATGGCTCTCTGGTATGGAATATTCTATGATTTTATGAATCTGTGAGACTGCCACACAGAACACAGATTGTGTTTATTCTCTGCACTGGGAAGTCCTGAAGGCCAGGTTTGACCTTAATCTGATGAAAAGTTTTTCAAATCTCAGTGTGGTCTTAAAATGAGCATCCACGCTGGAAGGTGGCAAGCTCCCTGACAGGGGAGCTATATAAGTCCCTTCCAGCGCCGATGGCATGGAACATCAGGGGAAATGTCACTGAGAAGTGTGGAGACTGGACGTGGTGGCGCACGCCTGTAATCCCAGCTCTTGGGAGGCTGTAAACAGGCGGATCACTACAGTCCGATCTAGTAGTGAGACCCTGAACACCCTGTAGACCCTTCTCTAAAATTAAAAAAAAGAAGTGTGGCAAGGTGGGCACAGGAGGGCCCAGAACCCACATTTGCTGAATACCTCCCTGCGTGCCAAATCCATACTTGGCATTTAACAGATATCTCTAATTCTCAAGAAAACAAAATTTACAGCTGAGAAAACTCAGATTCAGGGAAGAGACTCGCTCAAAGTTGCTCAGGATGGAGTAGTGGAACAGGTAGGTCATTCAGGTGAGTTTTGTCAAGGTCGCTTTCCTAGATCCCCGTAACCAACTCTGTTTTGTCCTAGTACACCCTTAGTGGCAGCACCACACGGCAAACTGCTTCATACTTTTGTCACGTGACATCAGAGCCCACAGCAGGCAATCCAGGCCTTGGTCTTCCTCTGTCCCCTCCGGTCCATCGTGAACTCCCTGGGACTAAGTGTCCTCGCCCAGACGCACCTGCAACCCCCCTCCCCCTTTCCCGGTTCCAGCGCTAGCTCTCCCCCTCCCGGTCCTGCCCGCCGCCCCACAGATTGGCAGTTGCTTGCACCAATAGAAGGGCCTCCTGGGACGAGGGCGGGGCCTGCGCCAGAGTTGCCCTGTCAGTGCAGGTGGAGGCCCCCGGCGGGGCAAAGTGGCTGGAACCTCTTAAAGGGCGAGAGCGGCGGAGAGCCAGAACGCGGCCCGGCCCGGCCCGGCCAGGTCCCCGCCCCGTCCAGCCCAGGTGAGTCTGGATCGTTTGGGCGGAGGTGGGGTGGGGGGACGACCCTCAGTTCCTGGGAGAGACAGAGCGGAGGACAGAAGAATCCACCCTCAAGGGCCCGGGCAGTCCTGGAAGGGGGAGACCAGGGTCCAAAGGTCCCGGGAGGAGGTTCGCTGTGGAGGTCCTGGATTCCAAGGTCCGAACTCGGGGTCCAGAGGGACTTGGGTGTTTCGAAGTTTAGGGTACGGGAGACGCTCGCGTCTGGAACCAGCCTCGTGCGGCCGGCGTGCCGGGTCGGTTCTCGGCGCGCGTCCCCGCAGAGCCGCACAGCGCGGGCCCCAGCCCGGCCGCCGCAGCGGGAGGGGCCCCGGCCGGGATCCCTGCGCCCCGCTGCCGCCCTTACGTAACTGCGTTTCCGGACCCAGGGACCCGCGATCCGGGGCGCTGGCTCTGCCCGCCGGGGTGTCCCTGCGGTCGCCGACCCTGCCCTGCGCGCTCCCTTCCAGGCTGGGTCTAGGAACTTCCTTCTGCCTCTGGTCTTCCGCAGCTCTGTCGGGCTCAGGTTCCTGCTCACTCTCATCCCTGGGCGCCCTTCTCTTCTTCTCTCGTTTCTGTGTGGTCCAATCGCTCCTGTCTGTCCTCATCTAAGAGTTGTTTCGCCCTCACTTTCCGGCAGGCCCCACCTCTTTGAGGGGTAGGATAGACCCCTCCCCTCAGCAAGTTGGAGGCGGGGACTGGTCTTGATAGACCCCCGGCCCCGGCTTTCCTGGGAGGGACGGGTCAGGACTGACTCGGGGTTAGGGAGGGTTATTCCCGGACCTATAGCTCCCGGGAAGCAGGGAGTGGCTGCATGTGACCCCTCAATTTCCTAGCCAGGGTGGAAAGCTACCCATGGAGCCCTTTTCTCGAAGAGGTTTGGAAAGAGCCTCACTGGGGTGTGCTTTGGGCGAGTTGGGAGTCCTTGTGAGAGCTGCAGGATGCCAAGTCAGGGTCAGGGCTTCAGCTATTGAAGGGGAGGGAGGGACCAGGGAGGGGCCAGCGCGCTGGTACAGCCTCCTTTTCGGTAAGCTCCCCACCTGTACCCTAGTTACAGGCCTGGTGGACTTGCATGGGGAGGGGGCAGGGGGTAGAGATACAAGTGACAGACTGTCAGTCTAAGGAGCATCTGCTGAGGTCACTCCTTGCCATCAAGGCCCTCCTGAGAGTCCGGGAGACAGACACCTCAGAAATAAAAATAACTTCTGTACCCTGCAGATTTTGGTAGCTGCTGTCAGGGGCATGTAAATAAGATGATTTAACAGTTGTGAGATGGAAATTATTAACTCTGACTAGGAATGGGGGAAGGGAAGCTGTCGAAAGAGGTGGAAGCTTTTGAGAAGAAAACCAGAAACTGTAAGGATCAGAGAGGGAGGAGAAAAGGAGGAAGAAAAACATCAGGGCTCTGTAGGCTCCACATGCAGCAGAACTGGGTGTTTGAATCCTTGCTCTGCTACATCCTTGCTGTGTAACCTTGCTTGAGTCACTTCGCCTCTCTGAGCTCCAGGTTCCTCCTTAGTTAATAATGTTGACCTTACAGGTCTTAGCAAAGTTAAATGAGGCACTAAAGCAATCAGAATGGTAACTCTTCCAAAAACAGGCCAGGAGGGTGTTTAAAGAAGGGAATGGAATAGGGAAGCCCTGAGGTTTCCCCTGGGCGTATACAAGAGAATCAGACAGGGGCTGCCAGGTCACAGCTACGTGGGGCATGGGTGGAGCACCTGGGTGTGTAGGTGGCATTCAGTGAAGTGAGGAAGCTCCATGCCTTCGATCTCCTGATCAGCCCATCCCTGTGCCAGCTGGGCTCCCCTCTGTAGGCCCCAGGTGCCAATAGAAGCTCTCAGGGCTCCCAGGCTGCCCCACTGCCTAGACCACTGAGGTGGGGCCCTGGCAGGGCATGGCCAGCACCCTCTCTGCAGAGTGGACCCTGGCCAGGAGCCTGGCTGGCTGTGCTGAGCAGGAATATCCCATTCTGGCTGGGATGATGCTGATGCTGTGCAGGCCCTGTGGAAGCCCAGAGCTCTGTCGGTGCCAGACCCAGATGGGGGCACCTGGGCTGCAGGGTGAGGCAGAGTCCTGCACGGGAGGGAGAAGGGAGATGCAAGGAGAGAATCCTGGAGGGGGCTTATTATGAAGTAGGAAACTAGAGAAGAACTTCATTTAGTTTATTTGATTATTATCAAGTCTTGCCTGAGCACCTCCTGTGTGCTGGTTTGCCAGCCACAGAGCTGAGGATACTATCAAAGAGTTCACCATAGAGGTCCTAGTGGCCTGATATTTGTTAGGTTTCAGAATGGGTCTGTAGGACAGGCTCTTGTGTGTGTGTGTGTGGGGGGTCAGAATTTCACCAGTACTTAAGATACTGAGATTTACTAATGGCATTAGGATTCTACCCATTTATAGTCTGTGAGCCAGGCACTTTTCTTTGTGGGTCTCAATTTCCCTCTCTGTGAAATGAGGAAAGAAGATTGAGCTTAGAATCTCTGTTGATATTGTAGCACCCATTACTATCACCTGGAGACCTGATTTGGAATTGCGTATCACTTGCTCTTAACTCATGTGAGGGGATAGGGTGGGGCAAGGTCAAGGTTAAGTGTGATGGACCCATAAATCATTTGGACAGGGGAGTTGAACTTGGGGCTTTTGCATTGAGCCTTGTCTCCACTGCATGGCATCTCCCCACTTTTTAAATTTTAGACAGGGTCTTGCTAAAATTCTCCAGGCAATTCTCCTGCCTCAGCCTCCCAGAGTAATGGGATTATAGGCATGTGCCATCATGTCCAGCTCACAAATCCTATTCTTGGCCTGTGCTCTCTAATTATAAGTAGGAACTAGACTCTATCTATCTATCTATCTATCTATCTATCTATCTATCTATCTAACTATCCACTTACACATGCATGTGTGTGACACTGGAATCTATCCCAATCTCAGGCATTCTAGGCAAATGCTTTACCACCGAGAAACACCTCTAACCACTTTCTATGAGGGCAGCATATAAGGATGCATGCTTGTAATCTCAGCAACTGGGGAGTTGAGGCAAGAGGATTGTGAGTTTGAGGTCAGCCTGGGTGATTTGGCAAGATCATATCTCAAAATTTAAAAAGGCTAGGGGTGTAGTTCAGAGGTAAAACAGATACTTGCATAACATGTATCATGCCCTAGGTTCAATCTCTAGCATGGGGGGAAAACACATCTAGTCAGATGGTAGCTGGATCCTAGCTTGACTACTTAACTAGGGCTGGAGTTGTGCAAAGAATAATCCTAAGGACACACGGAGAAGTCCCTCTGCCTAATTTCACTTTTGTCCATGCCCTGGGTACTGTGAAGGTCAAAGATGAGGCATTTGGAAAATCACAGAAGAATGTGGTTTCTGGTTATTTTTCAATCCAAACCTTCAGTTCTGAGACAGCCACTCTTGTGGAGATGCTTTGCGGTGGGGATGTGCTTGCTGGAGAGGGCCCTGAAAGCAACACCACCATTCACTGAGTAATTACCTTACATCAGGCATTGAGCTTACACTTCCTATTGTCTCATTTGACCCCTGTGACAATCTTATCCAGTAGGTGGTGGCCTCGCCCACCCGGTAGCCCCCTAAAATGATAGTAGCTAACAGTCAGGAACAGCTCATTTTGTGCCAAGCATTGTTCAAAATATTTTATATATGAACTCATGTCATCTTCACACAAATTCTGTGTGGTGGATAGTAATACTCTCTCCAGTTTGCAGATGAGTAAATGAGACATGGAGATGCTTAAAAAAAATAGGCCAACTCACAAATCACTGAGCTGTAAATGACAGAGCATTTGAACCTGAGCCCTTAAGTTTTCTCCTGGAAGCACTCATCAACACAGTTGTCATTCCGTAACTGTTTATGTGATTTTTTTTTTTTTTTTTTGGTGGAACCAGGGATTGAACTCAGGCCCTTGTGCTTGCCAGGCAAGCACTTATTCCACTGAGCAATCCCCCCTTGCCCCTGTTTATGTGATTACTTCCTCACTGCATTGCAGGCCCATAAGGGAAGGAGGAGAGCTGTCTTCTTCAGACTGTCTTGTCTAACACTTGGCCCACAGTAGTTCCCAGTGAATGTTGGTGAATGTTGGTTCCCTGTGACTCTGTTGCCTCCAGTGAGCTGGGCCCTCTGAGGTATGATGAGCTCAGTTTGCATTATCAGATTACTGCTGCCTGGGAGGATGCCCAGCACAGCCCCAGAGGAAGAGGGAGGTCCTGGCAGAAGAGGGGGCCCCAAAGAGTTTGTTCATTGGTTGTGCTGTGAGTCTCACTGCTTTGCTTTGCTTCCATGTGCTGCTACGGCGATGTCTCCACGGCCTCTGTCTGACTGGCTGCGTGACTCCATTGGCTGCTTCTGGGTGAGTACGAGTTTGACTTATGTGGACTCTGATGCATGTTCCATGGTTCTGAGGGCACTAGGAGAAGTAAGGAGAGGCCAGGGTAGAGGCCGAAGTACTGAGAAAAGGCACTCTGAGGTTGGGATCCTACTGCAAGTGGGGCTAAGCTCTCTGCATGCTTAACACACTGGTATGGGTTGAGGATCACGTGATACAGTGTAAAGGGCTCAGGGGCAGAGAGCCTGGAATAGAATCCTTGTTTTGTCACTTATAGATGGTTGGCTCTTTGCATCTCAGTTTCACATCTGTACAGTGAGAATATTAATGCCTTCCAGACACACGTACTGTATATCTGTTCCTTTACTCATAGAAGCACCACGAGGGTAGGGACTATGTTCATCTGTTACACTGCTGTGTCTCTAGCACTTAGGATATGTAGTAGTGGTTCAGCTACTGTGTCTGACTAGATGAAGACATGTTTTGAGTATCTACTGTGTACCTAGCAATGTGCTTGTGTTGATTATACTGCTAACAGTTATGAAGTACCCAGCATTGTAGGGGCTCAGTGAATGTCAGAATCCTATTGGATTGTGTTTTTGTTTATTTTTGTTTTTCCCAGACAGGGTCTGGCTATGCAGTCCAGGCCTTTAGCTCATTTTGTAGCCCAGGCTGGTCTTGAACTTGCAATGATCCTCCTGCCTCAGCCTCCCAAGTACTGGGATTACAGGCATGCGGCACCATGCCTTGCTATTATACTGAGTCTGTTGGGCTGTGGGTTCTCTGAATCAAATGAGGGACCAAGTATCACACAGTTATTAATCAGCAAATAGAGGGACCTAGGCCACTAGAGCTCTTGAGGAAGAAGTAGCAGAACCTTTACCTTTCATCAAAAGAAAAGGGCATGCCAGGTGTGGTTGGGCACACGTTATCCCAGGACTCAAGTGGCTGAGGGGGCGGGGGTAGGGGATGTCTGCATGACTCCATTGGCTGCTTCTGGGTAAGGATGAGTTTGACTTATGTGGACTTCAATGCATGTCCCATGGCTCTGAGGACACTCAGATGTTAGGAGAGGCCAGGGGTGGAGGTTTGAAGCAAGCCTGGGCTACATAGTGAGACTGTGTTTCTAAAAGGAAAAAGGACTGGGGGTGTAGCACAGTGATATAGCACTTGTTTTAGCACATGAGAGGTCTTGAGTTTTCTCCACAGTTTTGCAAAAAACATAACAGCCTCTTCCCCGCAAAAAAGAGAGACAGACAGGTAGTTGGGAGGGGTGAGGAAGAACTCAGTCTCCCAGTACAGCTGCTTTCTTAGCCATATGACCTTGCAAGTCATGAAATTGTCTGGGTCTTGGAGATCTCATCCGATATACAGATCACACTTTCCTCATGTTCCACTTGGTGTCCTCCAGTCTTGGGCTTATTCTGGGAGGGAACTAAGTAATTTAAAAAAAAATTGTCTTTTTGAGACAGAGTTTCCCTATGCAGTTCAGAGCGGCCTTGAACTCACTTTGTGACCCAGGCCAGCCTCAAGCTCCTAGTAATCCTCCTGCCTCAGCCTCCCGAGTATAGGGATTCTAGGCATGTGCCACCATGCCTGGAAGGACTAAGTAAAATGTCCATCTTTTTAGCACCTTTCTCCCACTTTTAGCTTTCTTTTTTTTTTTTTGCGGAACCGGGGATTGAACTCAGATTCTTGCATTTGCCAGTCAAGCGCTTATCCTACTGAGCCATCTCCCTGGCCCCTAGCTTTCTATTTATCTGGGACTAGATCCAGAAGTGAGGAGACGCTGAGCTCCCCAGCAGACTGTGCAGGCCTTTGAGATGCAGGTTGGGCTGTGCCTGCTATGGATATAGGAAAGTGGAGCTCCCAGCTCAGCCACCCTTCTGCAGGGTGACTTGGTCTAGTAATCCACCTTCTCTGCTGAGACTGCCTCACCTGTAAAATAGGGTTAATGAAGGATACTTCCTTGGAGAATTGTTTAATCAGAACATGATCTGAATGGATTATGGTCTATCCATACTGCTATTTGGCTCTGGTTGAGGAGGCTCTAGAGAATTACATCCACCTAGGCTAAGGATTTTTTTTTTTTTTTTTTTTTTTTTTTTTTTTTTTTGAGGAACCGGGGATTGAACTCAGGCCCTTGTGCTTGCCAGGGAAGTGCTTATTCCACTGAGTCATCTCCCCAACCCCTAGGCTATGGATTCTAAGACACTCTAACTGTCATAGATTATTGCCATTTATCATGTTTCCTGTTTCTGGGGTGGCTGTTATATGCTGTTTTAGACATGTCTTCTAGTGACACTCTGAGATAGGCACTGTCATCCCTACTTTATGGATGAAGGAAGTGCACTGGGTGATGAAGTGAATTATAGGTATTTATGGGGGGGAGGTGGGACTCGGATCCAATTCTGCTGATCTTAAGGCCCAAATTCTTAGCATGAAACACTCTTGTCTCCCCATAGGAGACAGAAGTACACCAGAGTCCTCTTATACCTCTCCAGTGCCAGCACTAATGGGAGCTACTGGGGTGGTGTTAGATAAAACACACACACACACTCACACATTCTGCTTACCATCCCCACCTTGGTGTTCTGAATTTTGAAGAGGGGAGATAATAGAAAGCAGAAGACTGGACAGCATAGTGGTTGAGGACAGATGGACTAGTTTCCTTATCTATAAAATAAAGATAAAAGGGGGCCGGGGAAATGGCTCAGTAGAATAAGCGTTTGACTGGCAATCGCAAGGATCTGAGTTCAATCCCCGGTTCCGCAAAAAAACAAAAAAAACCAAAAACAAACAAACAAACAAACAAAAAAAGATAATAAAAGAACCTATTTACCTCCTAAGGTTCTCATGAGGATTACTGAGGCCAGAGCACCCAATAAGTGGTAGTAATGATTGTTATTATAATTATGTGCATCAATGTGGGATTACAAAGATGGTCTTCTTGGGACAGTGGTATTCAGGTCTGGAAAGGAAGTATTGAGGATAAGTGGTTAGCAACCTCATATGATTGATAGGTTCTGTGACGTTATTTTCTTCAGTGGTGCGAGGATTGAACCCAGGGTCTTATTCATGCAAGGCAAAAGCTATAACTACTGAGCCACATCCCTAGCCCCAGTTGAAAAGTTCTGAAAGGTGCCTGATGGGTGAAGAAAGGAAGTGGCCCACGAAACTAGCAATTTAGCTCCCTTTCCTGGTCATCTGCTTTTACTCATGCCACTGCGTGGCAGGCCCTATGCTGTCACGGGGTCCTGAGGTGAATTTGCCTATTCCTATCCCGTCTCCATAGAGAGCTCTGGGTCTAGGAGAGAGAAGGACCTAGAAACCACCAACACTAAGTTGATGGAGGCACTGAAGCGTGACTAGCTGGAATCAGGGAGAAGGGACATACTTGCGGAAGGCACTGCATGTGCTAAGGCACAGAGCCAGGGCCTGTGCTGTAGGGAGGGAGTGCAGCTGGAGAGACAGGCTCAGGAGAGCTAAGGGGCCTTGACCCATGGGTACTGGGAAACCACTGGATATTAAGCACAGAAGAGCATGTGCAGGGGGGTGGCACTGTCCAGGTGAGGAACGCTGCATGTTGGGCCTAGGACTGGGCCATGAAGTGGGGGTGGGAGGGATGGGTATGAGGTCTGTCTAGGAGGCAGAGCCAGTAGGAAGTGAAACTGGGCTGCGGCAGGTAGGAGAGACAGAGGCAAGGGGAAGATCATGGCATCTGGGGTGATGGGGCCTGTTGGCTAAGGGGTCTGTCTGAGAGGAGAAGCCAGAGCTGGGTTAGCATTGGCGAAAGCCACTCATCTGCTCCTTGCCATCAACTGTCCTAGGTGCCAGCTATGTCTGGGTTGGACACTGGGGCAAGGCTTCTAGCCACTGTCTTAGGAATCCTCTGTGGTTCCCCTGGTGGGTCCAGCAAGGAGGACAGCTCTTTGAGGTCGGGTCCTGGCAGGGGGCTACATGGCACAGAGCAGCCCTGGTTTCTAGGCCTATCAACCAGTGTCACTGAATGTCTATGCGATTTCAGCAGTCACTCCTTTGCTCTTGCCCTCCTTTGCCTTGAGAGTGAGGATAGTAAAACCTGTTTTGCCTGCCTCATGGATTGAGTGATAAAATGCAACTAGACAACAAACATTTATTGAGTACTGGCCTGGGCTGGCGGGTTCCTCCTGTCAGGTGCACAGTGAACCCAGGGGAACAGGTGGTTAACTCCTTCTAGGTATCAGGGAAAAGAGAGCTAAACTGGAATTTGGAGGATGGACATAAGCTCTTTAGGCAGGCAGTTCAGGGAACAACCTTTTAAGTATAGGGTGGCATATGAAAAGGTTTGTGTCTACCTATTGTGCTCAGGGTGCATAAGCACTGTGGTTTGATTTGGCTGGAGGAGAAAGAGAAAGATGGTGTTGGGAGATACGGCTGCCCAGGGAAGAAGGGTTTTTTTGTCTTTTTGAGACAGAGTCTTTTTTTTTTTTTTTGCGGTACTGGGGATTGAACTCAGGACCCTGCGCTTGCCAGGCAAGCACTTATTCTACTGAGCTATTTCCCTGGCCCTGAGACAAAGTCTTGCCACTCAATTCAGGGTGGCCTTGAGCTCACTTTGTAGCCCAGGATGTAGTAATCCTCTTGCCTTAGCCTCCCCAGTGCTGGGATTACAGGTGTGTGCCACTATGCCTAGTTGCGAGTTTTACCATGCAGGGCTGTGAGGATGGCCCCTGGCTCTTCTCTCCTTCCTGCACCCTCTTGGCTGCCTGCTGTGCTCCCTTGGGGGACTGTCAGGGCCCTTCTTCCCACCCCTCCCCCACATTCCTACATTTCCCTCCACCCCTACCCAGCCAGAGGCAGAGGTCCCCTCTCTCACAAGTCAACAACCTGGGCTTCTTGCCGGCCTTGCCACTGACCAGCAGCAGGGCCTTCCCTTGCCTTTTCTGCACTTCAGTTTTCCCTCAAGAAAGTGGGGATGGCAGGCTTTCATCACAGGGAAGGGCACCCCCTGCAAATGGCCTGGCCCAGTGCCTGTGTGTACTGTGCACCCGTAAACAAGAGCTCTAATTAAATCATTATCTGGCCTCCCTCATCTCCTCAGCCCCACCCACTGCTTCCCCTGCCTCTCTTTACAGCCAGCCCTGGCCAGCAGAAGAAGGAAAAGATTAAGAAACAAGCCCAAGTCTCCATAGGGATCTTGGCCCACTGCCAGCTCCCCTTCTGTCCCTGCTCCCAGAGGTGTCAAACCCAAGGACTCTCAGTCCTAAGGCCGGGGCACCTTCCAACCAGCTACCCTAGAGGAGCCCTCCCTGGTTGGAGGCCAAAGCCAGCAGCAGCTTGAAAACAGGGACAAGTATTTGGAAAATTTATAGCTTTATTTTATTTTATTTTTTTCTCCTGGAAGTTGACAATCAGGCTCTTTTTTTCTGGGCTAGCAAGAAGACTAAGTGTGATGTCCTGTATCTCTGCTGGCTCTGCGGCCAGGGCAGGGGTGAACTCTGGGCTTCTGGACTGTACAGTAGCTGCTGATCACCAAGTCCCTTTAGATACAGATGTGGAATTTCAATTAAGAGTGGGAAGCTGATGGTACAAGAGTACTCAGTAGCAATCTGGGTCTCTGGCTCCTTTTTTCTCTGACCTGTGAATGGGTGACCTTGGCTGCCACTTTATCTCTTTAAGCCTCAGTTTCCTGCAATGTAGAATGAGGCTGACTTTGCTGTGAGGACTGGTGACAGTAGGTGAAGTGCCAAATGAGTCCTTAAGAGTAGTTATTGTAACTTCTGCCTCTTAAAATCTTTGGCCCCATCCTTTCCCAGGGTAGGAATTTAAAGTATTTGATATGGTTTCTTACTGAACACCTGATAAACCTGTTTTAAAGCCAGACGCTCAGCCTCTTCTCCTGTCTCAGTTGGCTGGGACACTCCAGCCTCACCCAAGATACTTGCCATTTTCTGGGCTCCTCTGATTGGATGTCACATCAAGCACATTGGAAAAGCTGAGTATAGGAAAGGTCTTGCACTACTCAGACCCAGGGCAAGGGACAGAAGCACAGTGTAAGCTCCTCAAACCTTCAAGTCCAGACTAGGACAACACGAAGAGAACCTGGTCCCAAATCCAAAATGGAGCAGAGTAGGAGGAACACCAGCCCTTGCAGCTCTTCACATCATGAGACTTTAAGTGAATCACCTGCCTCCCTGAGCCTCGGCTTTTGGGTTTATAACAGGCAGGGTGTGGGTTCATGTCCGTGGTTTCTGTTGATACTGTAGGATTAGATATTCCAGGTGTGGTGACACATGTGTAATCGCAGCACTTGGGAGGCTGAGGCGGAAGGATTGTGAGTCTGAGGCCAGCCTGGGGACACAGCAAGACCTTGTCTCAAACAATAATAATAAAGTAGGGCTCCAGGAATTGACAGGCTTCAGTTTAAATTTCAGTTTTATCACTATCAGCTGCAGGATCTCTAACAAGTTGCTTTGCTGCAGTGCGCTTCTGTTCTCTCACTTACAAAATGGGAAAAATACAAAATTCTCCTTACAGAATTAAGAGCTAATTAGACCACTTGTGTTGTGAGTTGACAGTAGAACACTGGACTCATTACTGTTGTTAGTTTGTGATCGGAAGAGACAATAAGAAGAAAATCAGTCAGAAACAGTTCACTGTGAAGGCAGGGTGTTTCTATCAGATAGCATTCATCCTTTAGTTAATGTTTAGAATTTTGTGAGGCCAGAGAAAAGAGGAGCAGGCAGGCAACCAAAAGCTGGGGTCGAACAGGTGTGTCCATTTCAGCTGTGTGATGAGGTCATTATTTCTTTGGGTCTCACTCATGTGTAAATGGTGAGACTTGTGAGCAATACGGTACCTCTAGAGTTGTTCTGAGTTTGAGTCCAAATACACAGTGGGTGTCACTCTGTGTCTGGGCTCTCCCCCAGCCCTCCTGTTAATGGCTGGATGTATAACTTCAGGCAAGTCTTTGAACATCTGCACAAACTTCTGTCCCAGGGACTTTGCACTTGCTGGTCCTTTGGCTTGGAACACTTTGCTTTCTACAGTGCTTTCTTAGCTTATTGTCTCATTTCTAAACTTTTTGTTTAAATGACACATTCTTAGGAAAGTCTTTTCTGACTATTCTGGTTAAACTTGTAGCACCTTTTCTTTTCCAAGCCCTGGCACTGCCTAACCATTTTCCTTGATTATTTTTTTCCATAGCACTTGTCACTCTTTGACATGCTGTATTTTATTATTTGTTTATTGCCTGTTCTCTTTCCTACTGGAATGTACCAGGGATGAACCTCAGGAACTTGTGCTTGCCAGGCAAGCACTTATTCCACTGAGCTATCTCCCCAGCCTGCTGGAATGTGATGTTAATGGTGGTTTTATTCAGTGTTACATCACTTCTTCCTATAATACTGTGCATGATGCATAGGTACTTAATACATTTTTGTAGAATGGATTAGTGAAAAACCACAGCCTTTCCTCCCTTCTGGATTTAGCACTGTGCTAAGCACATAGTGCATTCTCAGTAAATAATTGTATGACAGTATTGGACACAATAATGTATGAATTGTAAGGAGAAAGTGAGTGGTCATCACCCTTTCCATTTGTCAGCTGATACTTTGGATGGTATTTTCTGCCTGGGCATCAGAATCAGTTGGAGTGCCCATATCTTTTGTTCCCAAGCCTGAGTTATGCAGAATTTCTAGCTGGGGCTCTTTGGCTGTTGAGCCCACAATAGTTATTATGTCATTATTGGTAATTAGCACTTAGGCCCAGGCTGTCAAGTGCTTTTTGTTTTTCAGCAGAAATCACAAATAAGAGCTATGCTAGCTAGGGGCGCAAGGCCTAGAGCAGCTTCCTCAGGAGATCTCTCCTTCCCACCTGCCACTTACGGGGATGAAAACGAGGTACCCAAAGCCAAGGACACATGGGTCACCAGTTCAGCTTAGCTGCTGTCTTCTCCCAGACAGTGTCCTGCAAAAGTTTTCCCACCACCTTCTGCCTTCCCTGTCTGCTTGGTGTGGTGGGGCTCCAGGAGTGCTAAATGTTCAGTGGGAAGAGGCACTTTGTGATGCTGAGGTTCGAGCATTATGGGTAGAGGAAATAGCATTGGGTTTAAGACCAGCAGCATGGATTTAAGTCCCTTCTTAGCTGCTGACGTTCTGGGTGATTTTAGGCATATCAACACTTGTTGGGCCTCAACTTTCCCATCTGTCAAACAGAGATAAAGACTCATGCTTGGCCTCACTGGGGAAGAAAGACATCACAGGTCAAGAGATTGAGCTCTGGAGTTAGACATACCTTGCTTCCCAACTATACTTCTTTCTAGCTATGTGATAGTAGGTAAATTATTTTACTTTTCTGAATTAGTTTCCAAAGCTAGAAAATGAGATTAAAATATTTGTACCTACCCAGTAAAGTACAAATTGTGAAATTTAACATGAGAATGTAGATGAAATATCTAGGCCCATAGCCAATGCCCTGGGCATTGCTGTTCACATTATTATACTGAGCATCATGAAAATAAGTGCAAACTGTAAATTATAAAAGTAGTAGTAGCATAGGGTTAGGCAGATGTAGGTTTGAAACCTAACTGTGAAACTTACAAGCTGAGTGATCTTGGGCAAGTTTTTTATTTCTCTGAGGTTTTCTTTTCTCATCTAGAAAATGGGAATTATTTTCTCAGGGCATTGTTGAGGAGGTTCAGAAACATACTGCATATAAAGCATCTGAGCTTGGTACATGCCATTTCCATTTTACAGATGAGGAAGGGAGGGGCTGTGACTTGCCTGAAATCACACATCAGCTCAGGGCTGGAGCTTTTGTTTGAACAAGGGTTCCCTCACTTTAGCACCTGCGCATCTTTTGTATCTTGCTATTGTCCATACAAGGGATGATGATGATGCTTACTTATTATAGTACCTCTAGGCTCACCCATTCATGCTGGGATCTCAGGGCCTACACGTAGGAGGTGATCAATAAATGTCTGCTGGGGGAAGAAAGGGGGATATCGCTGTCTTCACTTCCAAGGAGGCTTTTGCCTTAAGTCAGGGATTCTTTCCACCTAACTGATTTCAGATTTAAAGTAAAAATCATACACAGTGCTGGTGTGGGGCTTTGTAATTTGGAGAACCTTTTGACACACCCCACTAGATTCAAGCCTTCTGGCAACCCTGTAAGACAGTCTGGGTAGGCACAGTGGCCTCCATTTGACTGGTGAGGAAATGGAAGCCCAGATGGGGTACTGTAAATCCCCCATTCATATGTTGAATCCCTAACCCCTAATGTGATGGAGTTTGGAAATGTACTCTTTGGGATGTAGATAAGGTGAGATTATAAAGGTGGGACCCTCAAGATAGGATTAATGCCCTTAAAAGAAGAGATACCAAGCCAAGACTTCATAATGGACACCTGTAATCCCAGTACTCTGAGAAGCTGAGGCAGGAGGATTGCAAATTCAAGCCCAGCCTGAGCCACATAGCAAGCTCTCAAAATACAAAAGGAAAAAAAGGGTTGGGCAGGGCCTGCGAGATAGTGCAGCACACTAAAGCATCTGCTTAGGCAAGCTTAGGCAAGCACAGGGACCAAGGTTTGATCCCCAGGCACACCTATAATCCCAGTGCTGGGGAGGCTGAAAGCAGGAGGATCACTAGAGTCCAAGCTGCACAGTGAGGCCCTGAACAATATCTATCTATCTATCTATCTATCTATCTATCTATCTATCTATCTATCTATTGATACATATGTTTAAATATTAAAAAAAAGGTTGGGAATGTAATAGTTCAGTGGGAATCCCCAGTAATACACATGTGCGCACATGTGCGCACATGCGCGCACATGCGCGCTCGCACACACACGCACACACCACAGAGCTCACTCTATCTCTGCCATACTCGGACATAGTGAGGTGGCTGAAAGCTAGAAAAGGATCCCTTACCAGAACCTGACCATACTTGTGTCCTGATCTTGGATTTCCAGCTCTCAGAATTTTAACTTTAAGAATATAAATACTGTTGTTAAAGCCACCCAGTCTATGCTTTAACTTATTTTAAGTTTCTTTTATTTGGTGTGTGGGTGCGCCTGCGTGCACTGGGTATCGATCTTGGCCTCACACACGCTCGGCAGGCTCTCCACTGTGAACCCAGAGCTCCAGCCTTGTGTCGGGGGGCTGGTGGAGGGTGGGTGACTTGCCCATAGTCACACATTAAATTTAAGACAAATTGACAGTTGTTACATATTTGTTGCACCTTTTATCATTTATTTCTTTCCATTAAAATACCACTAGTCCCTGGAAGGCTTGGATATCGAGATTAGCTGGATGCTAGCTGGGCAGTCAGGAGCTGTCTTTTTTTTTAAGATTCTATTTTTAAACAAGATTTAATGTAGCCTTTCCGAAACAAGGCCTCAAAAAATTGATTTAAGACTCAGAGTTGTTCCTTTCCATGGAAATTTTCAGTAAAAGGTGAAAGATTTACATGATCTGAAGAAAAACCAGAGTGTAGGAGCTGTCTTCTCACAACAGCTGTGGAAGGTCTTGGGCCATTTCTGGGTAACAAATCCCCTCTGCTTCCCTTTATCTTTTCCTCTGCCCTGTTGGTCTCCCAGATGAGGTCTGGGCTGGGCTGACTTTACCAGTTTTAAAAAGGCCTTGCAGGTGGCACCAGGCTGCTCTCTTTTTGGGAAACCCTCCAGGACAGTGGTGGTGAACCATTGGCACTTGTGCCACAGCAGCAGGTTGTTTTTATCACTGAAAGCTCTAAAAGGTTCAGCATCACTGCTGTAGGACTCGAGACTTCCCTGCCCTAGGGAGAGAGATTTAGCTGTTTAAGCTTGAGCTGGAGGCTTTGCTGGATCAGGGTCACTGGGCTTCTTCCAGCTGGTAAGAGGCAGGGGTTGGGGAAGGTGACAGAAGCCCAGATCCTTAGGTCCCTCTTTGGATGTCCCATAGTTCGAAGCAGTCACAACAGCTTTTTCCTGGGGTCCTGGGACAGATGTCAGTGTTCCCCATTCATGTCATTTCCAAAGTGCTTTCTCAAGGGCTGGTGAGATGGCTCAGTGGTCTAAAGCACCTACTTAGAACAAACTTAGCTAAAGCACAGGGACCACTGTTCAATCCCCCAGCACCACATGCCAGCCAGCCCCGCCCCCTGGTGGGCTGAGCTGGCCACACACACACATACATAAATAAAATTAAAAAAAAAAACAAAGTGTTTTCTCAAGAGGGATAGGAAAGCGGTATGGAGCAGGAGATGGTAGCATCAGACAGGCCTAGCTTAAGCTGTATATGCTGAGGCAAATCAACCTAACATTGAAAGCTGTGGTTTTGTTTCTTCAAGTGTAATTGAGGCTAAAAATAGTTTGTAAGGTTGCTATAAGGCTAAATGCAATAATGCATATAAAGTACTCTGGGGTCTTAGTATGTGCCCAGCACATAGTAAATACCTCATAAATGTAGTTTTTACTATCTTTAGATTTCTTTTTCAGTGCTAGGGATCAAATGCAGGGCCTTGCACACGTGCTAATTCTACCTCTGGGCTACATCCCCACCTCCAGTTGTTACTATTTTTAACAGCAAATTATCTTTATAGTCTCCTTCAGCTCAGATATTCCTAGGTCTTATGGTTGTAGGATTTAGCTTGGCCTCTAGCTTTGGAGAGTAAATGTAGCGTGACTCAAATACTGAGCAAAATCTTATATTAAACGTTGGAAGATCTGAGTTTTACTTTGGGCTCTGCTACCACTGTGTTGTGTGACCTTGGACAAATGCCTTTTAGTCTCTGGATTCTCTTGGTTTTTGTTGCTTTGTTTTGGCTTGATGTGGTGTGTGTGTGTGTGTGTGTGTGTGTAGACAGGCTCTCACTATGTAGTCCAGCCTGGCCTCAAACTTGGGGCAATCCTTCTGATTCAGCCTCCCAGAGTGCTGGGACTAAAGGCCTATGTCACCACACCCAGCTTTCTATCTGATTAAAAGTCAGCAATTTGGGCTTCATGATCTGCAAAGGCCTAACCCATTTTAACATTTGGCGACTCTAGAGGATTAAAGGACTTTCTTATCAACTATTCATTGGTTCTTCTTTTACAATTTCAACTTCTTTCCTTGTTGCCTCTTCTTCCTTGGAGTCCCTCCTCAAAGGCCCCAATGTATAGATTTAATCACATTTAGTTTTTTGTCTTTATCATACACATAAGCTCCTTAAGAGAATTTTTGTAAGAGAAGTGCAAGAGGTCAAAACATATTCTATGTTTTCAAATACAAAAGATAAAGTATTGTACAAAACCACACATTTGTTAGTATCTTTTGCCTTTATCATAAGAGGCCAGAATAGACATCCTTATGTGCTAAAAAATATTGTGTTCACTGCATCAAAAAATGGGTATAATTTAGATAAAAGGATGGTTGTTAAGTATTATTCATAAGAGAATTATAAATACCCTAAATGTTCAACAATAGGATTAACTAAATTATGGACTATCCATTTGAAAGTGCTCTTAAAAATGGTGATGCAGATGTTTACAATACAGTAAGTGAAGTCAGTTCCAAAACAGTGTAGTCTATTTATCTGGTACCGGGGCTTGCTACACAGCTCGGACTCGTACTGATCGTCTGGTGTCAGCCTACCCAGTGCTGCAATTAAGGTGTGTACCACCATGCCTGGTTTCGGTGGCCAGCATGGTGCGGGGCTGGCACGGCATGTGGTACCTGCAGGGCATGCAGCACCTGCATGGTATGCGGTACTTGCAGGGCATGAGGTACAGGGGATCAAATCCAGGTCCTTGAGCTTGCCAGGCAGGCGCTTAGACTGTTGACCTATCTCCCCAGCCCGAAAAACAATGTAGTTTAAATTTAAAAAAACTAAAACAACATTAAATTGTGACATGTGATATTACTAATATTTGATCATATTTAACTTGGAAAATCAGCAATTTACTATGATTCAGTATATATACAGAAGTTGAAGGGGCTGGGGAGATGGCTCAGTAGAATAAGTGCTTGCCTAGCAAGCGCAAGGGCCTCAGTTCAATCCCTGGTTCCACCAAAAAAAAAAAAAAAAAAAAAAAAAAAAAAAGTTAAAAAGTGTATCTACTGGAAAAGTTAATAGAAGGGAAGGTTTCCCACCAAAACCCTGATGGTAGTGATTGCTGAATGGTGGTTTGATGGTGGCTTATGTTTTTACTTAACTATATTATTTAACTATATTTTCTAAAATTTTTATGAGTAATTGATATACTCATAAAAATAATCTCTTAAGAAGGTATTCCATTGTGTGAGCAGTAATTTTCATCTCCTAATACCTTGTTTTTCACTTGTGTTTCAGTGTTCTAAAGTGCTTGCAATTGTATGATTGTGGGCAGAAACGGAAAGCTCTCTTCTTCATGTACTTTTGGTACCAGGATGGTTTTTATTCAGCAGTGACTGCTGATGGGCCTAGATTTTCAAAGCCCTCTTCATCTCTTGCTGCCCTCTACAACTGACAAATGTTTTCCATGAGCCCTCTCATTGGGACTTTAGGCCAGCTGTGTCCCTAATCCGCCCATGTCCCAGATTTGGGTATGGTTCAGACTCCAACTGTTCCCCCACTCTACCCCCTGTTTCTTTCAATCTCATCTCTTCCAGGTTGTCAGAGACCTCATCTATCCTCCCTGGCCCTCCTCGCTAGTTTCACCATCTAATTTCATCCTTTTGTGTACAGCTGGTGTTCAGTTTTGATGGGGCTCAGTTTGTAGTGGCAAAGGATTAAGACTCATGCTGTCTTTTTCTTTCTCTCTCTTTTTTTTCTTAGTGCCCTTGACTGCTCCAGGAGCTAACAGGCAGCTAGCAAGGCCTGTATTCCCTAGGAAGAAATAAGAGAGGTGGCGGGGGAAGTAGTGGCAGGCTCAGCTGGCAGGCGGGATAGAGATGGCCTCTAGGGACCCCATCCTGGGCCTTGGAGCATGACACAGATGCCATCTAAATGTGAGCATGGAGTGAAGCTGTTTCTGCCTAAGAAATTAGCCTCAGAAGTGGTGCTTGGGACCTTGGGACCTTTACCCAATGGCAGCTTCTGAAAGGTGAGCTAGGACTGGATATCTGGTTTGCAGAAATCTGAGATGGAGTATGGGTACAGGAGTGAGGATAGTTTTTCCTTTTCAGACTGGATGATTTATAACCCTAGCCCCTACTATGGAATGGTTCCAGCTATACTCAGAGATTGAGCACTTACCCTAACAGGTGATGGTGTGTAATTAATAACAAAAATCCCTTATGTGTGTATAGTACTTTACAGTTTACAAAGCCCTTCATCTCTTAAGAATTAAAAGCTTAACCCTGGCATTCAGGACTGAGATTCTAAAACCTGGGCCAACAGATTTTGGTGTGATAGTGCATTGCACTCTGACAGTAGTTTGCATCTAGCCTTTTCTTGCCAGTCTGAGATTTTTTTTTTTTTTTTTTTTTTTTTTTTTTTTTTTTTTGTGGCAGTCTTGCGATATAGTTTGGGCTAGCCTCAAATTTGTGGCAGTGGGCCAGGCATGTAACTCAGCCACACAGCACCTACCTGGCAAGTGTGACGTTTGATTCCTGCTGCCAAAAAATCCCCCAACAACAAAAAAACTTGTGGCAGTTCTGCTTCAGTCTTGAGTGCTGGGATTATAGGTGTGTATCACCATACCTGGCCAAATTTTTTTTTTTTTTGCTACTGGGACTTGAACTCAGGACCTTGTGCTTGCCAGGCTGGCACTTAAGCTGTCAACCTATCTCCCTGGCCCTGGCCAGAATGATTATTAAAGCTATACATTCTGTTCTTTCAACAAAGCACCTTTAAGCATTATATTCTATTGGCTAATACTTCAAGGCATAGATAATACTAAGGTTCATGTATCTGAATTTTGTGGATAACAGGTAGTGGAAATGGTGAGATGCCTCAGGATTGATCTTCAGTATTCATCTTCAGTAGCTGATTTTTCTGTCTAGTAGGGGAAGGAAGCCTCTGAGGCCCAGAAATGGTATAATTAGAACTCCCTGAATCAAAAGCACAGCTGAACTTGAGGACCTGAAGCAGGAGATCGGTGTATTTAAGAGCAAGAGTTTTACTCCTAGTACACAGAATGACCCTAGCCAAAGTTACATTACTAAGCATCAATTTCCTTCTTTAACAAATGTGATCAATTCATATACTTGTTCAATAAACACTATGTGTGCACTGTTCTGGGAGATGAACAAAGGGGACAAAATCTCTGTTCTCCTGAGTGTGAAGTCTTGCCAGTCTAGATTACAAAAAGATAACAATGTATTTACGAGAGGTAATAAATAGAGAATAGAAAGAGATGTTATGAAAGGTGCCAGGATTAAAGCAGGGCAGAGATACACAGTGGAGTTTATTAGTCAAACTCCACTAATAGGTGGTCGTCAGGGGATTTTGTTTTAAACAATTATTATATAACATGCTCACCTCAGAGCTGACAGCAAGTGTGTGATTAACAAATACATTATTAAATCATCCACCTGTACACCTCTCAGTCCATATGTTTCCAGATAGTAGTCATAATTAACACTGAGTTTGGTACATGCCATTTCCATTTTATAGAAGAAGAAGGGAGGAGATATGACTTGCCTGAAATCACACATCAGTTCATTGCCGGAGCTTTTGTTTGAGCAAGGGTTCCCTCACTTTAGCACGTGCACATCTTTTGTATCTGGCTATTGTCCATACAAGGGATGTAAAACCTTCCCTTGTATTACTTTTCCAATAGATATACTTTTAAACTTCTGTATATATACTCAATCATATTAAACTGCTGCTTTTCTAGGTTAAATATAATCAAATATTATAATATCACGTCACAATTTAATGCTGTTTTAGTTTTTTAAATTAAGACTACATTGTTTTTCGGGCTGGGGAGATAGGTCAGCAGTCTAAGCGCCTGCCTGGCAAGCTCATAATTAACACTCGCTGAGATATTGTGTTTTAAGTACTGTTCTAAGTCCTTTACATATTTTAGTTAATTTAGTTCTTACAGTAACTGCATGAGGTAGGGACTATTATTATCTCTCTTATGGGGTCAGAAACTGAGGCACAGAGAAGGCCATCAGTAAGGGCTGAAGACTGAGCAGTGAACCTAGACAGTTTGATTCACAGGCTGAGTGGAGATGGTGAAAGGGCTGTGTAGTTGACACACGCAGGCTCTGATGTCAGATTGCCTGGCATCTTATCCTGGCATGTCTAAGTCTCTGTTTCAGTTTCCTCATTTCTAAGATGAAATACCAGAACCTATCTTACTTTCTGGGTGTGTTGTTTAAAATAGCCTTCTTTCTCTGCTCTGTGGAGCTGTGCTGTTCAGAGATCAACCTGGCAGGGAGTAGGAAGGGCCGAGGGGGCTCTGAAATTTGTGAAGGGCAGTGAACCCACACTAGGTAATTACCAGAGTAACCTGAACAGTTCCCCTGAACACTAAATCCTGGAAGCTAGTGTTTTAAAAAATGATTTTATGATTTTTAGCCAGGGCTAAATTAGGAGATTCCTAAATGCAGAAGACAGGTGATAGTATGGTCTCATCACTTAGCTTACATTTCAGGCCAGTTAGAGGTTAATGCTTTATCAACAAATATCGGGGCTGGACAGGCACCTGGAGATGGTCAAGATAACAGATGGGAAAACTGAGCCCCAGAGAAGCTGAATGACTTACCTGAGGTTACTAGGTACATTACACACCGGATTGCTTGTTGGGGAAGTTGGCACCAGACTATAGATGAGTTCCACTTTCTCTGGGGTTTCCAAATTTCCATCTCTTACCTGGGCCTCCTTCGGGAGCAAAACGCCTCACCTGAGCCCTGGGCCTTAGCCGCTTCCTTCCGCACGTGGGTGCCGCTGTAGCCTGGAACCCCGGGTCCTCGCAGGGTTCGACCTGCGCGTGCGCACAGCGGCCAGCCCCTAGCCTTTCCCCCTTCGCTTCTCCTTTGCCAGCCTCAGGGAGGTTAGGGAGAGAGGAGAGGAGCCCGATTCGGCCTCAGCCAATGGGCTGGCGGGCCGCGGGCCAGGCCCCCTCCTTCCCTCCCGTGCGGTCCAATAGAA
Source organism: Octodon degus (assembly GCF_000260255.1). Taxonomy (NCBI): domain Eukaryota; kingdom Metazoa; phylum Chordata; class Mammalia; order Rodentia; family Octodontidae; genus Octodon; species Octodon degus. The sequence continues at coordinate 2,865,295 of NW_004524739.1, forward strand.
ATTTACTACAATGTTGTGGCGAGCGGAGGGGGAGGGGCCCGCGGGCGGGCGGGCTGCGGGCCTCGCCCGCCTTAGCCTCGCGGAGGAAAGGCGGGAGGGCGCACGCCGGGGCTGCTCGCTCGCTGGCTCCCTCCCTCTCTACCAGTGGGTTCAGTCAGACCGTCAGTCAGCAGCCGGCGGGCTCTCGAGCTGGGGAGGGCCCGAGCCTCGGACTCCGGTGCCACCTCCTGCCATTGTTCGTCCTGCTGTAGCAGCGACAGGCGCGGGAACCCGGGCCTGGGAGCTACCGGTGAGAAGGTGGCGGCGGCGGCGGCGGCAGCCAGGGGGCGGGGGCGCGGCGCTGTTCCCGAGAGGACGGTCCTGGCGGCCTCCGCGGCGCCGCAGCCTCTTTGTCTGCAGCCCCCCGCAGGCCCTGGGCTGGGGGCGCGGGTTTTCTGGCCAAGGGACCTCGTCCTCGTGCGGGAACGCCGAAGGCTGGAGCGGGGCCGCGGCCTGAGGCGCAAGGGGAGGCGGAAGAAGGGCAGGGGGCGCGCCAGGGCAGCGCTTCGAAGTTGGGCGCGGGGTGTGTTTTCTCACGAGGGAAAATCGGTTCATTCTGGTCTGTCAGTCATTACGCTGTGGCCCGGACCCTCGGAAGGACAGTGGGGCTGGAGGCTTGTAGGTTTTTGACTGCGAAGGTGTGGGGGCAGCCACGGAGTGATTTCCGGGTGACGAGCTTGCTAGGTGTCTGGAGAAGTCGGGCGGCATCAGAGGTGGAGGGAGTCGCAGCGCTTCCAGGCCTTCCCGCCTCGGACACCTGCATCATTATAAAAAAAACCCCAAAAAACAAAAATCCTCCGAGCCCTTATGATCCAAAGGTTTCCGCCGTAGTCTTCACAATTCCCAGTGAGCAAAGGGTTAAATCTATTCTCTCAGCGTCGTGACCTCCTTTTTCAGTTTGCGCATCTGTCGGCTTGGAAATATTTCCTCCTGCTTGCTGGGCTGCTGTACCTGTGGAGGGACGGGATCCAGGCTCACCCTCTTGAGATTTATCACCAGGCCTTTATTCCTAGGCAGACCCCCACCCGCACCTTGGTTCTCCTCAGGAGCAGGCATTCTCTTGAGAGAGCGAGCGCAAGTGATCTCACGTGAAACAAATTGCTGACGGATTGGTTTCTGGCCACATGATAGTGACTGTCATCCTGTTGTTTCTCGCTAACTGTACCCTACCATAAATGACTAGTCTATGCAGCAGTCGTTTTTTAGGCATGTGTTGGCTGATTAGGAGGTATTCCCCCCTCCTTTTTTAAGAGATGCAGAGCTTTTTTTAGTAGTCTAATTTCACAGCTGCTATTTTGTCCCTTCTGTTTTTAGGAAAAATTACGAAAAGAAAAAAAAAAAAAAGGTTGTCTTGTGTCTTAGATCTTATATAGATTTATACCCTCTTCAGGATACACTGTACACCGTTGCTCATTACTGTTTTCTGTATTCTTAGTTCTGGCAACATTTTTAGTTGATTTGATCCTTTTAATCAAGGAAGATACACATATCTTTAATGTGATTCCTCTCACCCCAATTTTGTTAGTGTGTGATTACCTGTTTTAAAGAAAACTTGATAACTCTCTTGTTTTCCTGTTCTGTAAATTGACAGTGAATTCTTTGCCAAATGTAAAAGTTTTGGGTTAACACATGAGTTTCTTGGGGTGTTACTTACATATTCCATATGGAGTACATAATGGAATACCTGGCACTGAGGACTCATTCATTAAGTGACAGATTAAAAAATAACTAAGAATGGTGATGTAACTTAGTGGTAAAGCACACTGCCCTTGGTTGAATGCCCAGCACCCCCAAAAAGGAATAGCTGAATATCAGATTGTCTTAGAATCGAAGTGCTTACTCCAAGAAGCTTATAATTAAGGTAAAAGTAGGGTGTTATTTATATCCTTGGGGGAAGGAGAACAGTGTATCTTGGTCACTATTAAAAGTAAACTCATCATTGGATCCAAGTTCAGCATCTTAACCTTCTGAGGGCTCTTTTATTAACAAAACCATCCCTTTTTTCTCTGTATAATTGAATTCAGGCTAAAAACAATACATGTTTTAAATCTTTAGGCCTCATCCCAAGTTCTTTCAGTGTCATGCCACTTTATACCAAATATTTAACATTAATTTTTTTTTTCTTGGTACCGGGGATTGAACTCAGGACCTTGCATTTTATATGTAAATTCTTGACATTATGGCCAAATGTACGTTTTCTTCCTTTTTTAATGACTTTTTTTTTCTTTTTTGTAGTTTAGTAAGGGTCTACATGGTCTACAGGGTCTCACTATGTAGATCGGGCTCGTAGTCATCTGCCTGTGTTCAGCCTTACAAGAGCTGAGATTACAGGTGTGAGCTACCTCCCCAGTCTCAATTGCCATCTCAGCATGCCCCGGGGGGTGGGGCCAGTACCACAGTGCAGGGATCAAATCCCAGCCCCTGTGTCTGTCTAAGCAGGCACTTTAATTTATTTGGCTGGTCCTTTTCTGTCTTTGAGAGAGACATGGTGTCACTATGCAGTTCAGGCTGGCCTTGAGCTCAATTTATAGCTTCAGGCTGATCTTGAGCTTCCAGTGATCCCCCTGCCTCAGCCTCCAAAGTGCTGAGATTACAGGTGTGCACCATCAGTTCTAGCAATAGGTGACATGTGTATATTTTCCTGAGTGTTTTCAGTTCTTACCTTAAGTATATTTCATATAGTAATTTGAAGTGTGGGGAAAAGTGATCTCTTTAGAAAGAAGTTGACTACGTAGTGAGACCCTGTCTCAAAAAGACAAAAAAAAAAAAAAAAAAAAAAAGTCAATAGGTTTTTGTTTTGAGTTTTCTTTGAGCTTCACTAGTAGGGCTAACCAGTTGAGTTTTCTGTAATTGGTGGTTTTTTTTTTTTTTTTTTGTTTGTTTGTTTGTTGCAGAACCGGGGATTGAACTCAGACCCTTGCTTGCCAGGAAAGCGCTTATTATACTGAGCCATCTCCCCAGCCCCTGTAACTGGTGTTTGTTACAAGAATTTAAGTCCTAAATGTCTCATCAGTGGGTGTAGTACTAGAATAAGAAAACCTTTAGGTTTTCATTCTATGGAGAGCTAAAACGTTTACCATTTGTCTGTTAGCACTTGAAAACTGTTTGGAAATAGACCAAACTAATAGAAGAAAGTCTTTATCTTTTGCATAGATCTTTGCTTGCTTTTTGTATCTTTTCTCTTTCTGTGGACTAAAGGCCAGTATATTCTTTTTGGCTTTTTTTTTTTTTTTTTTTTTTTTTAAATGTATTTACTACAGGGCCTACAGGGTCTCACCCTGTAGATAGGACTTGTAGTGATTCTCCTGTTTTCGGCCTCCCAAGCAATGGGTTTTACAGGCGCATGCCTCCATGCCCAGTCTCAATTGCCATCTCAGCATGCCCCAGGGGCGGGGCTGGCACATGAAGCTGGGGATCAAACCCTGCTGAGCTATCTGGCTGGTCCTCTTTTTGGCTTTTTTTGACACAGGGTTTCAATTTGCAGTTTAGGCTGGCCTTGAACTCTGGGTATCCCAGGCTGGCCTCGAACTCACAGTGATCCTCTGGCTTCAGTTTCCAGAGTGCTGGGATTACACATATGCACCCCTATACCTAGCCTCTTAATGTTTGTTGAGGATACAGATTGTATATGTTGTGTTCAAGTGGTAGACATAGGAAACAAACATATCCCTTAGTACGGGGAGAACAAAAATACCTATTTGTTCCCCAAGGCCTTGTGCACCCTAGTCAACATTCTATCACTTCAGTACATATGCAACCCTTTTATTTCATGAGATGCACCATTGCCCAGGGTGGCCTTGCATTTATGACCCTCCTGCCTGGGATTATAGGTGTATGCCACAATGTCCAGCTAAATGTATTTTGAAGTAGATTTATCTTGGCTGGGCGAAATAGCATGTACTGTAGTCCCCAGCACAGTACCTCTCATAACTTTAATTTGTTTAAAAGTAAAATGAAGAGCCAGCCAGATAGCTCAGCAGACTAAAGCGCCTGCTTAGGCAGAGTCCAGCGGCCAGGATTCGATCCCCAGTGTGCCAATCCGGCTCTGTCCCTGGGCTGGGGTTCACTGAGACAGCAATTGCTGAGTTAGGAGGAATGTGTGAGACCATGAATTTAACAGCTAGCCTGTGTAATATAGTGAGAGAAAGAAAAGTACTTATTCTCAATATATAAAATATATTTTATAACAAAATGTACAAGTCTTCTTCATTTTATCTTTAAAAGTAGCTTCATCTTACAACTTTTTTTCCTTAGACACTTCTAAGCATTATCTAAACTACCGAATGATTTGAAATGAATCTTCCACTAAAAGACAAGTTGTGTTTTGTTGAGATGTTACCTATGTATTTTTTTCTGTTATGTTGGCTTTGTGCCCCACATTTAAAGTTTTTACTAGTGTGATCTTTTCTTGTGTACACCTTGAGTTGAACAATTTCATAAATTAATTGAAATAACTTACCTTCCATCGTGTCCTTAGTTTATCACCTTAAGTGAATTTAATTTAATTTCTATTTTTTTGGTACCAGGGATCGAACTCAGAACCTTAGGCTTGCCAGGCATGTGCTTATGCTGCTGAGTTATATCACCGGCCTCCTATCATTTTACTTTTTTTTTTTTAATGCATTCGGTACAGGGTCTACAAGGTCTTACTATGTAGATCAGACTCTAGTAGTGATTCTCCTGTTTCCACCCTTCCAAGTGCTGGGATTACAGGTGCGTGCCGCAACACCCAGTCTTAATTGCTGGCTCAGCAAACCCTGGGGACAGAGCTGGCATGGGATGCTGGGGATCGAACCCTGGCTGCTGCACTCTACCTAAGCAGGCACTGTAGTCCGCTGAGCTATCTGGCTGACCCTTCATTTTACTTTTAAACAAACTCATGTTATGAGAGGTACTGTGCTGAAGATTTTTTTTTAGATTTTCTTTCTCCTATTCCTAAGAATACTATGGAATTAAATTTGTCAGGAATATTCCCTAAAAACCACATGATTCTTGAATTCAGATCTATAGGTACTTTGATATAATTGCCATCAGATTGTGATCTAAAATATGTAGTTTGTAAGTTTATGGTTTTTTTTTTTTTTTTTTTTTTGGTAATGGGTTATCATTAAGTCACTGAATTGTCCAGGCTGAGCTTTAATTTCCAAACCTCCTGTCAAAGTAGTAGTCTATAATATTGATTGATTGATTGATTGGGACTGGGTATCACTATGTATTCCAGGTTACTCCTGAACTCACTATATAACTTAGGCTGGCTCACATTCACCGCATTCTTCCTGCCTTAGACTCCCAAGGTCTGGGGTTATAGGCATGCACCACCACATTTGGATAGTGGTCTATAAGTTTGATGTTAGTGATAAAGTTTGCTCTTATTGGTTTTGAATATTCAAATCCAATTTACCACTGGTGATTTTATTTCATTACTTTAAAACACCAGTCAGTGGCCATCAGGGCCTTAGTCTGAAGTGAAGGATAGCATACATTTTAGTTTATAGTCTATTTCCTTGTTATCTAAAAAGCAGGTCAGCATAGGCAGTGCTGCCAGGGCATTTTTCCAAGAGACTCAGTGACTGGTCTTTGCTAACCCAAAGGAGGTTTTTTTTTTTTCTTTTTTCTTTTTTTTTTTAAACTTGATTGCTTGGACATGAAATACTTTTGTGAGCTAAACAATAATAATTCTAACCACTTTTTATGAACAATTTTGCTTTTTGTCTTAAAGCTTCCAAAAACAACTTAATAAGGGGTCACTGTATTGATCAGTTATAGGTCTTATTTACAAGGAATTCATAGTTACTGGGAGATAATTCTTCATTGAATATATGTTTTTTAGGTAGAGAGCCAAATACCAAATATATGTATTTCTCTTTGTTCATTTATGTTTCTTAGTATGTAACTGGTGTCTTTTTTTATAAGTAGGTTCATGGTGTGTTCAGTAAAATACAGTATAAGAAATATTCTGATGTACACCCTGGGTTAAATTATCGTTTTGGTTTACTGTGCTGCTGCTGCTTAATGAGTACACAGTGAGAAGGATAAAGGAAAAACTGTAGCGATGAGGGGGTACCAGAAATACAGGCATTAGAAAGGAGAACGGATATTTTATGTTGAGTGCTGATCTCACTTAGACGTCAATATCTCAGTGACATTTAGGAATTAGGCATATTTAGTGGGAGAATCTGATTCAGATGATGAAAGACTATCTTATTTTGCTAATAAAGGGCATTGTACCTGCTTTCAAGTGTTTATTTTTTATTTTTTATTTTTTATTTATGTGTGTGTGTGTGTGTGTGTTTGTGTGTGTGTGTGGCCAGCTCAGCCCACCAGGGGGCGGGGCTGGCTAGCATGTGGTGCTGGGGGATTGAACCGCGGTCCCTGTGCTTTGCTTAGCTTAGCTTGTTCTAAGTAGGTGCTTTAGACCTCTGAGCCATCTCACCAGCCCTTCAAGTGTTTTAAAATAAATTGCATAGCTCTTTGAATTTTGGAGAAAAGGAGCAAACCATGAGTGGTCAATATAATTCTAGGAATGGCTTCAAGGGATTTTAATACCCCTTAATCTTCATCAGCCCTGAAGTCACTCAAAGTAATCATAGAATTTGAATAAAGAAACTGGCAGCTTGATGTATAAATATTTTTCCTTTCCCCCTCTTTGGTATTTTTTTGAGACAGGGTAGTGTCGACTGGCCTTGAGTCGCTATGCCCAGGCTGGCCTCAATTTGACACATGGTAACCCTCATGCTTCAGCCTCCCAGTGGTGGGATTATAGGTGTGTGCTTTCCAAGTCCAGCATATTATGACTCTCTTTACTGGTTATTATCCCTTGAAACCCTTTGTAAATAGAAATTCTGGCATCATGTTTATTTTATTTTTACATTTATGATGACCAGCTCCTTTTTCCACTTTTTATTATCTCCAAGATAATCTATACAGATTAAATGTGCTTGCTTATTGTAAAAGTAAAGTATTACTTTTCCTCTTCCATTGTTAAGGGATTCTTTGGGTCACTTCCACTCAATATAAGCTCTCTCCTATCATTCTTTTTTTTTTTTGTATTTTAGGAAAGGTTCTACAGGGTCTCACTGTGTAGATTGGACTCCTAGTGATCTGCCTGTTTACAGCCTCCTTAAGAGCTGGAATTAGTGTCGGGGAGATGGCTCAGTGGAATAAGTGCTTCCCTGGCAAGCACTAGGGCCTGAGTTCAAACCCCGGTTCCAACAACAACAACAACAAAAACCAAAAATTGGGATTACAGGCGCATGTAACCACGCCCAGTCTCAACTGCCAGGCCCTGGGGGTGGGGCCCGCAGAGCAGGCCTGGGGATTGAACCGGCCCCTGTGTCTGCTTGCAAGTGCTTTAATCTGCTGAGCTATTTGTCCAGCCTCTCCTATCATTCTTGACTCTAGCACTATTTCTATTTTTAGAGATTAATATTATTTCTGAGTTATGTGAAGTGAAGCTCAGGTAGGGTTAAAATAATGTTAGCAAAGAGGATGGGGCAAGATTGATGGAATGGGTAGGTGATATGACAGTTTATATTGATAAATTCGGTTAAGCAGTAGATATTCTATTAGTATATCATAATTATATGTTCAATATTTGTCAGTAGTTCTGTTATTTAATTCTATTAATAGGGGTAAGAAATTTCTTTTTAGTAATAGGTAGAAATAAAATAGGATATGATATATGTCTCAGTAGTTTATTGTGATTTATAAATGTAACCCATTTCTTCCTGTCTTCCATCCTCCACAAAAATTACCTAATGTAAATCAGCTTCTACTAGGTCTTTTATCTGTCTGACTTGTAATACAAAAGAGTAGAGTTTTGGTATATTAATATTCAATCAGAAACTTTTATCCATGCATTATATATTTATTTGTAATCATTTCACCTTTCCTTTTTTCTTTCATTTTACATTTCATTCATTATATTATGATCATGTCTGCATTGTTTGTTTGTTTGTTTGTTTGCAGAACCAGGGATTGAACTCAGGCCCTTGCACTTTTCAGGCAAGGCCCTGGCATGAGCCATCTGCCTGGCCCCGATTATGTCTGCATTAGCTCATAAAAGTTATGATATAAAACTTTCAAGTGGGCTAAGGAGATAGCTTGACAGTCTAAGTGCCTGCTTCCCACATTCAAGGACCCGAGTTCGATCCCCAGTACTGCTTGCCATGCTGGCCACTGAAACTGGGTGTGGTGGTACAGCCTGTAATCTGAGTGCAGGGGAGGCTGAGGCAGGAGGATCAATACAAGTCTGAACTGTGTAGCGAGACCCTGTAGCAAAAAACTCCCAAAAAACAAAAACAAAAAAATTTTAAGAAGCTCTCAGTAATATAATTATATTAAAGCATAAGGGTGTCGGGTGTGGTGGTGCATGTCTGTAATCTCAGCCCTGGGAAGGGTAAGGCAGGGTTCGAGGCCAGCCTGGGGAGTCCATGACCAGCCCAAACTACATAGCAAGATCATGTCTCAAAAAAAAAAAAAAAAAAATGCTTCTGGGATCCATAGGGTTATTTTGAATTGATTAAATTTAAAACTAACCCACAAGTGTATTAGAAATAACTTTTTGCTACTCTGTAAGTGTATTGTACCATGTAAAAGCTTGTGATTGATGTTCAGCTGTTAGTGCTTATATAAGTTCTGAAATAATCCTATTGGAATTATTTTAATACAAGGTCTTAATGGTATGTTCTTGGGTACATCATCTTACAAAGAAGTGCTATTTTATTTATCATCTTACAAAGAAGTGCTATTTTATTTTTATTTTTAAAATAAATGTCATTTTATTTCTTTATGTATTTAGTACAGGGTCTATAGGGTCTCACTATGTAGATCGGACTTGTAGTGATTCTCCTGTTTTCAGCCTCTCAAGTGCTGAGGTTATAGGTGTGCACCACCACATCCAGTCTCAAGAAATGTTATTTTAATTTACATGTCAAACCTGTATTTTAATTTGCTAGGTTGAAATCCTATGTATATTCAAGTGAGGAATGTTTCACCTTGATAATACACTTGATACAGATTGTTGAAATCCATCCCTCTCTACCCCCCAGATTTTGGCCATATGGACACTGGCAGAACTGTCAAGGGCTCCAGGGATTTAAGCCCTCAAATTTTATCTGCCAACCATTTCAGCAAGCAATAGGACTCATGGAAAGCAGTTTAAAGTAAAGGCTTTTTTCTTTCTTTCTTTTCTGCCACCCACTTGATGTTTCTTGCCCTTTTCTCTTTTTTTAATGATTCAGAGAATTGATGCTGTTGCTTACTTACTACCTGCTGAGTCCTGCCAATCTTGGTGGTGTTACATAATTCTTTAAACCTTTTACATAGTGTCTTATGATATTGTATATGTATCCTCCCACACATATGTCTTTAGAGTAATTTCTTACCATCTGGTGTTGGAATGATCTCTTTGTTAGGTTATTTTTAAATCTTAAAGCTTTCTACCACCCTCAACACTTGAAATAACACAATAGCTTTGGGAGGCAAGATAATTCACAGAGTGTATTAGTGACTTTTCCAGTGGAAATGTAAATAGTATTTTATTTTTAAAATTATGTATTTTGCCTGTATTTCAAACAGGCAAAACTTGCATTTTATGGCTATATAGTCTTCAGATAATTTTGTTAGGTAGAAAATAATCAGTCATTTATTACCAAGTAGATAAAGGAGAGGTACTTAAGGAGAAGGGTCCAAGAATAAAAAGCTTGTTAGGGAAAAAATATTTTGAGATACTTTATTTTCTTAAGTTATAGTAATATCTTCCAAACGTTTGCATCATTATATACCTATATTATCACATAAAACTGATATTCCTCAATTAGCTTCCCAGCTTCTAAAAGGTAGAGGACTAATATATCTTTTATTGCACTTACTGTCCCCTCAAATACAGATACTGTATTGTTTAGTACTTTTGCTAGACTTATGGGGACTATTACTGTGGTGTTAGTGAGAACGTGAATTTCCAGGATAATTAGAATTTAAGAGATGGGTTATAATTTTGACTCTGTTTTGGATTACTTTTTCTTTCTCTTTGTGTGTGTATGCTGTTTTCTTAGAAAGTATGTTGTAGGTGTCATGACATTTAACACACTTCAGTATGCATCTCCTAAGAATACAATTATTATTCTTCATAATCACAAACCATTTTTATACTTAAGAATATTAATATTATTTCCTAATATCAACCAATATCCAATCCATATTCAGGTTTCCCCAGTTAGATTTTTGTTGTTGTTGTTTATATATTGGTTACCTCTTTCATTTGTTTTTCTTTTTTTTTTTTTTGGCGGAACCAGGGATTGAACTTAGGCCCTTGCGCTTGCCAGGGAAGCGTTTATTTTACTGAGCCATCTCCCTGGCCTCTATCTCTTTTTCATTTCTTATCATCTGGAAAAGTATTTATCTCCCTGATTGTCATTAAGGGTTTTTTTTGTTTTGTTTTGTTTTTTTTTGTCATTAAGTTTGATGAGTTCTGCTGCCAGTTGTCTGGTAGAATGTTCTATTCTGGATTTGCCTGATTGTTCTCTCAAAGTTTTGTTTAATTTTTTCCTGTCTTTGCTTTGTTTCCTGTAAATTGTAAGGTACTTTTATAGGTTTGATTAGACTCAGGCTAAACATTTTTTTGGCAAGAGTACTTCAAGATGATGTTGTTTTTCATTTGATACCACATCAGTAAGTTCATAATGTCAAACTGTCTCACAATTAGTGATGCTAATTGTGATTACCTAGTTAAAGGTAATCAGATTTTCTCTGTGGTAAAGATACATTTTCAGTATTTGTGGTGATACTTTGGCATTAATAAATACCCTATTCCCCTTTACTGTCTCCCGTTGGTTTTAACATACATTGATCCTTGGGGATTGTAAATGAATCAGCTCTTAAAAATAATATGGGTCGGGCTGGTGAGATGGCTCAGTGGTCTAAAGCACCTACTTAGAACAAGCTAAGCTAAGCAAAGCACAGGGACCGCGGTTCAATCCCCCAGCACCACATACCAGCCAGCCCCGCCCCCCTGGTGGGCTGAGCTGGCCACACACAAACAAAGTAAATAAATAAATAAACAAACAAATAAATTTAAAAAAAAAATAATATGGGTAGGCGTGGTGGCACACACCTATATCCCAGCACTCTGGAGGCTAAGGCAGGAGATCACTGTTAGTTTGAGACCAGCCTGAGCTACATAATGAATTTAATACCAGCCTCAACTACATAGTGAGACCCTCCTGCCTCCTGAATGTTGGGATTACAGGCATGTGCCATCATACCTAGCTATTACTGTATTATAAATTAAGATTCTTGGTATATCTTATGTATTGTATTTGTCCTTTTTTTCTCACTCATTTGTAAAATTAGGCTATAGGGTTATATTTTATTGAGCAGGATAACATAATCATAATAAAGACTGTATTGGCATTTGATTTATGCTCTGCTATGGTAATTTTTTTTCTGGTCATGTTCTTTTTCTCATTAGGTATATATTATTATTATTTATCATTTTTGATACAGGGTTTTGCTATGTAGTTCAGAACCTACTGCGTAGCCCAAACTGGCCTTGAATTCACTGTGCACAGTGATCTTGTTTCTTCAGCCTTCAGAGTGCTAGGCTTATAGGCTTGTGCCACCACACCCAGAAACCTTAATTTCTTAATAGTAGATTGTTATTTCCTGTAATTTATTAAGTAATCTTTGAATTTTTATTGATATCTTTAATTCTAATATAAAGAAGCTAATATTTTATTGTCAGCCATCCCCTAAAGACAGTGCCTATATAATTAAATAGAAAAGGTCAGTATGAACCTACTTAGCACAGTTTACTTGATTATTATTATTATTTCCTCCAAATGGTATTTCACTGAATAATCCTTTCTTGTTGTAATAACCAAAAATGTTTAGTAGTTCATATATTTTCTTTTCTTTTCTTTTTTTTTTTTTCGTGGAACTGGGGATTGAACTCAGGCTCTTGCGCTTGCCAGGGAAGCACTTACTCCACTGAGCCATCTTCCCTGGCCCCAAGTTCATATATTTTCTATGACATTTTATAAGATTGAAACAGCTAGCATTAGTGTGAATGATGGCATTGCTAAATTTATATCAGGTGGCCAAAGGGCAAGTCTTTGGTTTTGTTTCTTAATTTTATTGTTCTTACTGTAGTTCATTCTTTTAGACTGCCACCAATGATCTGATTCCTAGTATTCATGCCCTTGTATGAGCCACTACCCTGGAGTATGGGCCAGATCTAGTGACTCACGTATCATGAATGGAATACCAAACAGTGGGCTGATACTTGTAAGATTAGGTTACACAGGGCAGTAGTTCTTTCTTGGGTGTTCTGTGGCTTTCTCTCTTTCCCTTGGGTCAGCACCTGCCATATTTTGAGAACTTTTAGGCAGTCTGTGGAGAGGTCCACTTGATGAGAAACCAGTGTCTGCCAGTGAGTTTGTAAGTGGCTCTTTGGAGACCATGGAAACAGATTCTGCAGGCAGAGTTGAGCCTTAAGATGAATTCAAATTGAGGACATAGGGCTGGGGAGATAGCTCAGTGGTCTAAGCGCCTGCCTGGCAAGCTCAAGGTCTCAAGTATAACTTCCAGTACTGCATGCCATGCCAGCCCTGGAAACTGGGCATGGTGTCACACTCCTGTAATCCTATCGCTGGGGAGGCTGAGACAGAAGGATCACTCCAGGTCCTAGCTGTGTAGCAAGACCCTGTACCAAATGAGTAAATAAATAAAAGATTTTAAAATAAAATAAAATAAAAGATTGGAGATGTAGCTCAGAGGCAAGCATGAGGCCCTGAGTTCGAATCCTGGTACAAAAAAGATGAATGCAGACCTGGTGATGACTACAACTTCATGAGAGACCCTGAGCCAACAGCACCTAGCAGGCCATGGCTGGATTTCTAAACCACAGAAACTGGGATGATAAATGTTGTTTGGGGTAGTAACTTGCTGTACAGCAACAGATAACTACCACATCTGTCGTGTTTTCATTTAACAAATATTTAATTGTTGTCTACTTTTTACCAGGCACCTATCTAAGTACTTTGGGACATATCACTGAATAAAATAGGAGTTTCTGTTCTTGTGGAGCTTACAGTTTAGTGGGCGTGGACATTAAATATACAAGTAAGGAATAAAACATGACATCAGATTTTAGTGAGGACCGGGAAAACAATAAGGGGACAAAGATAAGATAGGATATTTTAGGTAAGTAACTAGAGAGAACGTTTCTAACAGTGTGACATCTGAGCAGAATCTTGAATGTGGTAAGACAGTGAGCCATTGGATGTTTGGGGGGCTAGTGTTTTAGGGAGAATAATAACATGTACAGAGGTTAAGTATGTTTGGTGTATTTTAGAGACATTAAGTACCTGGTGTGGTGAGTCAAAATGATCTAGCAAAAAATGGTAGGAGTAGAGTCTAGAGATGTATTTAGAAGAAGGAGCAGGTCATGTAGTGTCTTGTTGGCTGTTAATGACTTTGCATTTTATTCTGAGACAGTTCTTAGGACTTTGAGTGAAGGAATGGCATAATCATTTGTTTAATTTTTTTTTTTATTGATTATCCATAACAAGTACCCTGTGGGTGTATGTTATCACAAATGTAGAAAACATGATCCCTAAAGGAATTAAATGATCTAGTATTAGTAGAAATGATTGGGCATGTGCACAAAAACTTAGTAATAGAGGCTGTGTGTCACATAAAGCTGTGTAGTAATGGACAAAGCAGAGTAAAACCTGGATTGCAATTCTGGCTTTTCTACGTGGTTCAGCACATTTTAGCCACTATTTATTGAGTGCCTCTGACTATATGTGCCAGGTAAAATGACAATACAAATGCTTATTGATGAATCAGACTTTGTGCTTATAGATATGGCATAGGTGTTAAACACTTTGATCTCAAGTGCTAGAATGCCTGGCTATAAATTCTATATATATATATATATATATATATATATATTCTAGATATGTCACTCTTTAATGACCTTGTGCAAGTTACCTAACTCCTGTACATTAGCATACTCATTCTGTAATATCAGGATATTTCTATACCATTGAAGGTTATGATGATTAAGTCAGATACAGGAAGTATTCAGAGCTGTGCCTGGCATCAGATAAATGTTAGTTATTATGATTTCCAAGTGTAAGCCTTACCAGAGCTCTTTGGAGTAGGTAGTAGTAACTATTTTGTATTTTAATAACAGGTTTAAAGTTAAGTAACTTGTCCTAAGTTACACAATTACCAAATGAAAATTGGCTTCAAAACTGACGTTCTAGAGGGACCGGGAAGATGGCTCAGTAGAATAAGCACTTGACTGGCAAACGCAGGGATCTGAGTTCAATCCCTGGTTCCGCAAAAAAAAAAAAAAAAATTAGTATGAGAAAAACTGACATTCTTTATCACTGTGCCTTTGTTTTTTCGCTATTTTCATGAGCAGAGTGGAGAATGACAGCAGGCCAAAGCCAATGATCTCTGAATAATTGTGATCCTGCGCTAGTACTTTACCTATTTTCTTATCTGTAAAGTGATAATACGGACAGTTACATAGTGATAAACAAAGCCTGTGTGCAGTGTGCCTGTCACATACTCAATAAACATTAATTTCCTTTTCCTTTAATAAATCTGCATATGGGGGAAAATAATCTTTGATTAAGAATTATTTTTACAGGGCCCGTGAGATAGCTCAGTGGTCTAAAGCACCTACTTAGAACAAGCTTAG
>NW_004524739.1:2880459-2883637 GCF_000260255.1 Octodon degus
TTTTTTTCATCTTGCTCCATACCATTTTCTCCTTACACTGAATGTCTATGTACCTGTATGGTTATTTTGTATATATAACTATGTAGAAAGCATATGTTTTTGTCTAGTGATGATCCTTGGATTTGATTCAGATTTACAGTGTAACTTTTAAAAACCTGTGTGCAATTTGCTTCTGTATTCTAAGGACCCATTTCAGAGCAAGTCTGGCTTCATAGCTTCATTTCCTGGTTGGTAGGACACAGTCATGTGATTGAGTCCCCATTGTTGCTTTTATCTTTTGCAGCAGATGTGAAAGTAAACATACATGGTTGAAAAACAGGAAGGGGTTTTAGTTGGGAGGGTGTTTTGCAAGGGAACTTACAAGCTACCTGAAATCTGAAGTTCCTTGAATCTTTGTGACTTTTAGCAGCTAATGTATTATACCTTATTGTATTGAATAAAATATAATTTTGCCAATTAACACATTCATTAACACATACATCTTTGCTTTTATACATTTTGAAGAAATATTTTCTATTTTTGAGTGAAACTAATGAATTTTCTTTATTTTATTTTATTTAGTGGTACTAGGGATTAAACCCAGGGGTTTGTACGTGCTAGGCAATTGTCCTGCCACTTAGCTATACCTGTAACCGTGAATAATTTTATAGTCACCCCAATTCTGTGTTTTTCTTACCTATGGAATACTTCTTAGAGCTTTTGTTGTTTTTGGATCTCTCCTCCTGTAACACTGTGTTTGAACTTTAAAAACCAAAAAGACAGCATTTTTAAAACTTGCTCTTACATGTGGAATGCTATATTGATGCTAGTTATGTATCAGGTGCCACTTTCCATATATGGTAATATTATAGACAGCCAAGTTAGGTAGAAATATTATAGGCAGTCAGGAGTAGGCCCTGGAGGGAGTCAGTGGAAAGGATGTGAACACGTTACAACTGTGGCTAGAGGCGCATCCGTTGAAAGCTGGCTTCAAGATAAAGATGGAATGACCAGGCCTACATGCCTCCCTAAGGGACTAACAGTATGCTATAATTGGTATCATTGGTCCAGTGGAGTCTAGATAGACATAGTCACCCAGGTTGGTGACTAGAACCTCCTGACTCATCTCTTCCAAAAAAAAGTCCTTGTCCTTTCCGTGTATACTTGCTAGGTCATTTGCTTCCCCATTGGAGCAATATTATCTAAGCAGCTATACTTGTAATCTTATTGGTTGATCATAGTTTTGTCCCACATTGTGCCCACCTCATGATTTTGCTTTACAGAAGTTTCTCTGGGAGGTGGAGTCTGTGGCAACCCACTCAGGCCCCCTCCTCTCAGGAGTTGTCTCTCTCAGTAAAGCTTTCTTATTCTTAACCTATGTTGTTCTTAGAGTTCATTCTTCGATTTTGGGGAACACAAACTTGGTGTATCTGACATCTAGCAGGTTGGGAGTTATATTTCTCATATCATTTTAGGTCCTATATCAATAATTTCTTTCCTTTTTTTAATTTTTATTTTAGGGGAGGCTCTACAGGGTATTCAGGGTCTCACTACTAGATCGAACTCATTGTGGTCCGCCTGTTTACAGCCTTCCAAGAGCTGGGATTACAGGTTTGCACCACCACACCCAGTCTCAATTGCCGTCTCAGTGTGCCCTGGGGTTGGGGCTGGCACTATATCAATAATTTAAATGTTTTCTTTTTTAATATTGGGGTTTGAACCCAGGATCTTCACACTGAATTACACCCCCAGTCCCACTTAACTTATTTACTTACTTGCATATTTTATTTTTTTTGTGGAACCAGGGATTGAACTCAGGTGCCTGGGCTTGCCAGGGAGTGCTTATTTCACTGAGCCATCTCCCCGGCCCCAACACATTTATTTTTGAGACAGGGTTTCACTATGTATTTCAGCCTGATGTTGAGCTCACTATGTAGTCCAGCCTGGCCTCAAACTCATGGCGATCTTCCTGCCTCAGCTTCCCAAGTGCTGGGATTACAGGCATGCACCACCATGTTGGGCTTCCAGTCCCTTTTTAGAATCTTTAATTCTGACATAGCGTCTTGCTAAGTCACTAAATTGCCTAAACCAGGGGGCTGGGGAGATAGCTCAGTGGCTTAAGTGCCTGCCTGACACGCACAAGGTTCTGAGTTTGATCCCTGGTACTGGAAATAAATAAATAAATGAATATAAATAATAAATTGCCTAAACTGAACTCTGTGATCCTCCACTTTCCACCTCCTTAGCCTAATTTGGGTGTCCAGGTGTGTAACATCATGGCCTGCTAAATTTTTCCATCTTTGCATCAGTCCACAGAAGAATTTTAATTGTTTTGGCAAAATCCTTCTCCCCTCTACTTTCTTTTTTTGTCTCCTCTGAAATCATTCTCTCCCATGCTTTTGCTGAACAGTTTTCTATTAATAGTATTTAGAAGGTAGTGCGAGATGGCTTTCAGTAAGAATGAGTGTTTTGGTGTTAGATGAGAGTTTACAATTAAGATTATGTTTTTATAGGGAAAACTACTTTCAATCTCAAATATAGGCCAAGGTCCATTAGAATTGACTTTAGAAGAGGATTCAGCACTTGAGGTGCAATACTTGGTACAGCAGGGACCTTTTTTCCTAAAGTCACCTTTTCCTGAGGAGTCCTCCTTGCTGACCTCAGGGAGAGTGCTTTCCCTTTCCCTTTCTTTTCTTTTTTTTTTCCCCCCCTCTGGAACCAGGGATTGAACTCAGGTCCTTGTGTTTGCCAGGCAAGCATTTATCCCACTGAGCTATCTCCCCAACCCTCCCTTTCACTTTCTGTACTCCTTCTATAGCACCCTGCTGAGGCGAGGCTGGAACATTTTGTGTTTTACTAAATTCATGGAGATATAGAAGGAAAAGAAGTGAAGTAACTAGTATACTTCTGCATAATATGGCTTACAAGATAAAACTCACTCCTTTTATTTTTATTTTTTTCTCCTCTTCTGTTTATGCACTTAAGGAATACCTGTTTTCCTTGGCCTGTGACACATCTGTCTCCCTTCCAGAAGCTATCTTTAATTCTCCTCCTGGATATTTCCGGCATCTCTGATTGCTCTAAATGCAGAGAAAAACAGGATTATCTATTTCCCAGCCTAAGGTTATACCTGAGAAAAGGACTCATTTCTTTTTTTTTAATTTTATTTTATTTGTGTGTGTGTGTGTGTGTGTGTGTG
>NW_004524739.1:2883737-2889210 GCF_000260255.1 Octodon degus
TCACTCATAAGGCATTGCATACAGTCTTCAAATGTCAAACAGGATATTCATGGTTGCTGGTAAATAGAAGTTCCATGTTATGTCTAAGGCATTTTTTAAAATTTTATTTATTTATGTGTGTGTGTGTGTGGCCAGCTCAGCCCACCAGGGGGCGGGGCTGGCTGGCATGTGGTGCTGGGGGATTGAACCACGGTCCCTGTGCTTTACTAAGCTTGTTCTAAGCAGGTGCTTTAGACCACTGAGCTATCTCACCAGCCCGTAGGACTCATTTCTTCCATGTGTTAAACACCACGTCTCAACTCCCTTAGGGGAGACCACTGTTACCCACACTATCTAATTGCTGTTCATAAAAGATAAGCACAAAACATAGGGGGGTGTTGAAGTAGAGGTTGGAGGCCTTTTTTTTTTTTTTTTGAGACCTTTTTAACTATTTTATCTCAGTTTGTATATCTTTGTCTGATTGTACCTTAGGAATTTGGTACAAAGTAGTTCTCAGGAAGTACTACTTCCCACTTTTTGAATCTTACCCACATTTAAAAACATTTTTATTTTAATGTATTTGGTACACGGTCTCATTGCACAGCTTGGACTCATAGTGATCTTCCTGTTTCAGCCTCCCCAGTGCTGGGATTGCAGGATATGTGCCATTACACCTGGTCTTGGTGGACAGCTTGGTGTGCCTGGGATGGGGCTGGGGCAGCCTTGGGGATCAAACCTGGGTCCTTATTCTTGCCTAGGTAGGTGCTTAGACTGCTGAGCCATCTCTGCAACCCCCTTGCCAACATTTAATAGCTAATGGGTTACTTTTGTTTTATCTCTCTTTTTTTTTTGAGGAGCTCTCTTAATTTGGCCCCAAATTAGGCTGAAGACAGTGGTGATAAACATAGCTTAGTGTGATCAAGGTGGAATACCTGGGGCCTGGGGATAGAACACAGAAGCATAATGCCTGCCTGGCAAGTACAAGGTCCCAAGTTTGATCCTCAGTACCACCAAAAAAAAAAAGAACTACTTGTACTTTGTTGATTTGAGATCCCTAAAACAAAAAAGGGTTAGGGATTTAGCTCATTGGCTCAGCCCTTGCCTGATAAGCACAAGGTCCTGAGTTTGATTCCCAGTATAAGAAAAATGCAAAAACAACAAAAAACAAAACATAGAAAGCTTAATACAGTCAGAGACCCTCAAAGTTCAATATAATTTAGGATCCTGGTTCTGGTGCTGACTGGCTGTGTGCCTTTGGGCATATACTCCTTGTCTCTTAGTTTCTGAGTTATATAAATGCTTATATAGCATTTAATAGGATAACTGCTAAAACTTCTTCTGAAAGATTATAAATGATACATAATATGCTCAACATAGTGCTTGTCATATAGCGCAGACTTAATGAATGGGAGCTAATTATGTAACTTACTATCATATTCCATGAAAAATCTACCATGTATTTATATATCTTATTTTTTTATATATCTTCTGATCAGGGCTTTAAAAAAACTTTATTGATGTGTAGTTAACATCTCTTATGGTTTATCTGTTTAAAATATATAATTCAGGGGGCCAGCAAGATAGCTCAGCAGTCTAAAGCACCTGCTTAGGCAGGTGCAGGGAACCGTGGTTCAGTCCCTAGCACCACATGCCACACCAGCCCCACCTTCAGGGAGGGCTGAGCCAGCCAAAAAAAAAAAAAAAAATTTAAAAAATACAATTCAGTTGTTTTTTGGCATGTTCACAAGATTTGGAGTCATTAACTCAGTCTAATCTCTACCCCCTCTTTGGTTTTGGGAATTACTTGGTTTAATTTTTGAACATTTCCATCCCCCTGAGAAGTCCATGCCAAAAAGAAAGTCCATGAGTAGTTATTTTCCATTTCATACTCTGCAACTGGATTCTTAGGTAACCACTGTATTTCTGTAGATTAGTTTATTCTAGGTATTTCATATAAGTAGAATCACATATACACTTTTGCTATTGGCTTTTTTCACTTTTCAGGGTTCATCCATGTGGCAGTTATGTATCAATACATTCCTTTTTATTGTTGAATAATGTTCCGTTATATGATATACCACATTTTGCTTATCTGTCTTGTCATCAGTTGATGGGTGTTGGGTTGCTTCTATGTTTTACCTGTTTTGAATAATACTGCTACAAACATTTATGCTCAAGTTTTTATGTGAACATATTATTTTTATTGCTTCTGGGTATATCCTTAGGAATGGAATTGGCAGATCATAGGTATGATAAATCAATATTAATATCTTAGGGAACTTGGGCTATTTTTTAATGATTTCCCCCCTAGATTATGTGACCTGTTTTCTGTTAGCCATTGTCATTGTTACCAACAGTTTAATGAGTGGTTTTTATTTTGTTCTCGCTGGTAAGCTGTATTCTATCTGGCGTAAGTTGGTGATAGCACAAATGAGTCTCTGTTTTTCTCTGAATTTCCACTCTTATCTATGAGATGTTTTCTATTTCATCACTTTAAAAAGCTTTTTATTAATTTTAATGAGAAAGAAATAGCAATGAGATAGTTTCAAAACAGGTTAGTAGGACAGTTACAATAATTGATACATTTCATATTGTTTTAGTAGTTATTCACAGTACAAGATGCAGACATGATCTCTTTTATAAACAATATTAGTAGAAATCTTTCTTCTCATTAAACTAAGAGAAAGTAGTTGTATATCTATCCTATTTTGTATATACATACATATATGTTTTTTTTTTTTTCACTACAAAATGGTCCTTCATTTATATCCCTCTTATTTCATCACTTTTGTTAGAGAGTAGAGAGTGACCAGGGACTTCAAACTGATACATCTCTATCTCTATCCCTTTTTTATTTTTAATTTTTAGACAGGGTTTTGCTCAGATGACTGTAGGAGTCCCTTCCTGGTTCTCATCTCAGTCCAAGAAGTTAACATTTGTAATCCCAAAGATATGTTATTGGAATCCTACCAAGTTAATTCCAATCTACCACTCCCAGTGCCACCCACAGCTAAAGACACTAAAACATTTATAATTATTGGGGAGCCAAGGGGCCCTAAGTCCAGCCACAAAGATGGCTTTCTGGAACCAAGAGGCTGACCCAGGGCCTCACCCAGTTTTATTCAGTGGAGGAGTGGCTTGAGGAGGATTGACCGAGAATTGTGGGAAGTAGGTGAGTACTGTGAGCTGAGCTAGGTGGGGGGCCTACATTTCCCTCTGCCATATGCAGAGAGGATATGCAGAAAGTGTAATCTACATTATACTATTATGCCATTGAGATAGCATCTAATGTTTTGGGGGGCCTGGTGCTTCAGCTTTGATGTAGTCTTTCAAGCCCCAGGAAGTCATAGCCTCTGTCTCAAGGCTCTATCCCAGCTGGTGGCGTGGAGCATTGGCTCTTTGTTCCGTCTTGACCTGGCTCACGTTGAAGAGCAGCAGGGGAACATGCATGCCACCTTCAAAGACCATCACCAGCACCTCAGCTAGACCAATATACATTGCTTAAGGCCAACTGAAAACATAAACAGAAGTCCTAGCCAGCTCTGTACATACCAATACGAGGAAATAGGGTCAGGCTCAGTCAAAATAGAGACAGTCACTCTTCTTTCAAGGAGAGCTGCTCCAGTGGTCCTCTACAATTGACCAGTCCAAGTTCAAACATGTTGTTTTGCTTCATTCTCCTAGAGTCTTGGGATTATCAGTGTGTGTCATTATGACTCCACTTAATCACCTTATTTATGTATTTAATCACCTTTTTTAAAAAACCTGTAATTTTCTGTGGCTAAGTAATGAGTTTAAGAAATAAAAATGCTCAATAAAATTTTAATGAAATTTGATCTGTGGTTCAGTATATTGTACCTTGTAATGAGTAATAACAACAATGTGTGATAGTGGGAAAGATCTTTAAATATATCTTTAATATATGATACCAAAAGTATGAGTCAGACTTATTCTGTCAACTTTAAAACTGCTTGATGTAAAACCATGAATAAGGGGCCGGGGAGATGGCTCAGTGGAATAAGCGCTTCTCTCGCAAGTGCAAGGGCCTGAGTTCAATCCCCAGTTCTGCAAAAAATAAAAATAAATAAACATGAATACAAAATCAGGGATGAAAACATTTATTTGAAATCAGAAAGTGAATTGTAATTACATGCTTTTAAAAGCTAAAAAGTAGCACAAATATAAAATTCAGAAATAGTAAAACACTTTATTAACTGCCTATGATACTATACCTTTTTTCATATGTTTATTTGGATTCATATTTCTCTTAATGATTTTCATATTATGACTTTATAATACCATTTTGTATAGAGACAATAGAAAGATGATGCAGATTTTCCCTAGCACAGTGGCCTTGAAGGTACCAGTGCAAACAGGGCCCTGAAGCCTGAGCTGCTTTAGTTTCATAGTAAATCCACTTTTGCACAGTAAGTAATCTTAAGAGATGAACTGAGAGGTTGCATTATGCCTTTTCTATATTCTAATCTTTGATTTCTATGTCCTGATAAATTGCTTGCTAATTCTAAGTTGCTTCTAGTGCATCATTCTTCTTGGATTTGATGTTTAATCAGAAATTTATTTTTGTTTTATATTTTACATTTTTTATAGTATCTTTTCTTCCAGGAGCTTATATTACTAGTGTCATCCTTGACTGCCAAAGACTTTTTAAAAAAAAAAAATACTGTACCTCCCTTTCTACCTCCCTTTAAAAAAATGCAAATGTCTTTCTGTCCTATTAGTGTTAAGTGGGGATGAAAAGCAGGCAATCTTGAGTTGGGAACAGCCATATAGTTTTTACCCTGAGGTTTGTCCCTCCAGTTTCAGACTAAATAGTCTCTTTTTGGAGGGCTTTGGTGTGTTTTCTCTTTCATGTCAACTTTAATTCTGTTCATTTCTTTTTCTGATAGTGAAAACTGTGTACAGTATTAAAAAAAGTATATGTGGGCTGGAGATATAGCTCAGTGGCCCGCCGGACAAGTGCAAGGTCCTGAGTTTGATTCCGAGTACCAAAACTCCAAACCAAATGAAAAAGCATATGCTCTGGAAAGGACTTAGAAATAAACGTTTTCCATGATAGTATGGCCTTAGTATCTTTTCATTAATATTATGACACTTTAATAGTTTTATGGTATAGATTTTTTTGTCCTAGTTTTGTTCTTTTTTTTTTCTTTTGAGACAGAGTCTCGCTGTGTAGCCTAGGCTGGTGTCTAACTTGGAGCAGCCCTCATGCTTCAGCCTCCCACGTGCTGGGGTTACAGGTGAACCACTGTACCTGGCTGTTTGGATTTTTGTTCTTCAGTTAACAATGTAAATGTTGAGAGTACAATATAGTTAGATGTAGAGATGAGTATATTTTATGTTTAGTTTGTATATTTAGGTTGTTGTCCCTTGTATTTTTTCCTTGATGTTTGAATCAGTAAAAAGCAGCATCAGAAAAGCATTTTTAAAATAATAAAATTTTAAAAAGCATTTTTTTCTTTTTCTTTTTCTTTTT
>NW_004524739.1:2889773-2891703 GCF_000260255.1 Octodon degus
AAGAAGCAGAAAAGAATGAATGGCCAAAAGTATAGCTCAGTGGAAGAGTACTTGCGTAGCATGTGTAAGGGCCTAGTTTTGATCTCTGGCACTACAAAAAACAATGAATAAATAAAAAAAGCAGAAAGGAGGGCAATCCCAGGAGTCAGGTGATATTATAAGTAAACTTTAAAAGTCAGATGAGGCTGGGAGAGGGGAAGAGTAAATTGTCTAAGGGCACTCAGTTATTAACTATGGGTGCAAAGACTTAAACTCAGGTTTAGCTGACTTCTAAACTCTTCCATGGCATCATTAGATTTGTATTCCTTTTTGTCACCTATAGGATTGGTAACTTCTTATTTCATTGTATTCAAATTTTCACAAGTCAATTTATCCTAATCCAAATTACTGAATTTTTACTATAGTATTCTTGTGCAACACAAGACTTCCACTAATTATGTTGGGTGTGGTGGTTCATGCCTGTAATCTCAGGAGTCAGCAAGCCCAGCCTGGACTATCTAGTCAGACTTTGTCTCAAAAAACAGTTAAAAAAAATTAATTACCTATATGCTATATTTTAGTTTTCCTTTTTACCCTGCTTTATTGGGAATCAAATCTGCAACCCCACATATGTGGCAAGTGCTCTACCACCGACATAAACCCCCATCCATATTGTGTTATTTTCTTGAAATTTGAAGTGCATACACATCACCTGAAGATCTTCTTGTTAAGATACAGATTCAAATATAGTAAGTCTGGGTTGAAGCCTGAGTTCTGTGGCTTAACATGTTCTAGGTGAAGCCTCTTTGGTAGGCTGGTGATCCATTTTATGGGGCAAGGCCATATAAATGGGGAGAACAGTTGTTTTCCTTCCTCCCTTTTTTTTCCTTTGGTGATGGTACTGGGGATTGAATCTGGGTCTTCACACTGAGCTAACCCTGCACATTTTAAATTTTTTTAATTTGAGAGAGTGTCTTGCTGAGTCACAAAGTTGCCCAGAGTGGGCTCAAATTTATGATCCTCCTGTCTCAGTCTCAGAGAATGCCAGGATTCAGACATGAGACACCATGCCAAGCATTTTTGATAAATTGTGTTGTTCTTTAGTTACCATGTTACATTATATATGGGTTTTTTTTGTACTTAATGTACTTTTTTAAGTTTTGTGCAAGAACTGACATTTGGGATTTTGATGTAAGTACATTGAATCTGTATATTAACTTGGGTGAACTTAACATGTTAACAATATTAAGATTCTCTCTGTGAATATAGGATGGATATTTTTATAATATTTAGATCTTTTTCAGTTTCTTTTATTGATGTAGTTTTCTGCGTAAATTTTATGTTTTTGTTATGGTAATTCCTAAGAATTCTTTTAATATAATTGTAAGTGGGAATATTTTCTTAATTTTTCAATTGTTTATTGTTAATATAAACAATTGCAGTCTTTTTCAGAGTTTTTGCTTATAGCTATAAATTTCCTTCTGAGTATTTCTTTTATCATAACTATGTTGTATTTTTGTATTATTCATCTCAAAGAACTTTCTAATTTCCTTTTATCTGTTCAGTATTGGAGTTGAACCTAGACAGTGCTGAGCTATATCTACAGTCTTGTAAAAAATTTAAGGAAAATATTTGTGACAAGGTTTTGCTAAATTGGTCAGGCTGCAAATTTGCAATCCACTTCCACAGTCTCCTAAGAAAATGGGATTATGGGTGTCGGTCACCATGCCTAACCTCCAGGTCTGCTCTTACCACTTTTATTCAACATTCTATTTAACCAGCTCTTTTCTATTGTTTCTGTAAGGTATTTTTAAAGTGTGGTTGAATGTTTGGCATTGTTCAAGTCTTTTCTTTCCTTACTGATGTTCAATTCAATTGTTCTACCCATTATGGAAGTGAGGTACTTAAGTTTCCAACTGTTATTGCTTTTTTTTTTTTTTAAAGTATTTTT
>NW_004524739.1:2893213-2896172 GCF_000260255.1 Octodon degus
TTTTGCAAAACTGGGGATTGAACTCAGGCCTTTGTGCTTGCCAGGGAAGTGCTTATTCCACTGAGCCATCTCCCCGGCAAGTTTACTCTTAATTAAGTTTAATCTGTTTACATTTTTTCTTCTTTTGGTTCTGAGGATCAACCCAGAGCCTTGTGCATGCTAGTCAAATACTCTACCATTGAAATGCATCCTTAGCCCCATTTATCTACTTTTAGTATTTTAGTTAACAAGATTTACATCTGCCATTTTGATAATTGTTTTGTTTTGTGTCCTTTTTTTTTGTTTCCAAAGCCCTTGCATTACTATTACCTTTTGTATACAAGTGCTTTTTAAAGACATTAAGAATTTTTTTATTGTTTTTTAATTAGAAGGCCCCAATATCAGTTATCTATTGCTATACAATAATTACTTCAAAAACTTAGTGCCTTAAGTTAATAACCATTTTATTTTCCATGATTTTGGGCAGGACTCTGAGAACATTGCTCTTTTCTACTCTTGTGTGGTATAGGTGTAGGCAGCTTGTCTGTGGTTTTTGTGGTGTAAATTACGGTTACTGAACAGGGGCAGGATGCAGAATGGCTGGGCTTTCGTGGCCGGTGTCTCTGCTGGGATGCTTTTGTCATCTGGGTCTGGCGGCAAGGTCTAGCACAGGAATCCAGCTTCAAACAGGAATTGCTGTTGTTTTTTTTTAGTTTTTATTTATTTATTTATTTATTTATTTATTTATTGCAGAACTAAGGATTGAACTCAGGCCCTTGCGCTTGCCAGGGAAGTGTTTATTCCACTGAGCCATCTCCCTGGCCTGCTGTTGGTTAGTTTTGTAGCCAAATTACTACAGCTCTTAAGCAAATCTTCCATTGGGTAAAAAGTTTAAATTTTGAGTTTAAACTACTCTTACCTCTTTTGGATATTACAAATTTTCAGGATAATTATTTGGAGTGCCCTGATGAAATGTAGGTAACATTAAAATATATCACCAGAAATCAGATAGTGAAGTATTTCTTGGAAATGGCTGAAGTTTTTGATGTTATAGTTGGTTGGTTGAAATTTAGTGTTATTAAAAAAAATTAGTATTATTTGAGAATCAAATCTGTTGAGGAAACTGTTACCATCTGGTTACAATTATGTTTAGTTTTGAGATGCATTTTAGTTTTATTTTAGTCCTAAGAGATACCAAAATATACAGAGACTGGCTCTATGTAGTGTACCCAGAGGAAATGTTCATGACTGTATGACATGTGGTATACCAGGAAATATGTACTGGTGTATTCAATGTGCTGCTTGATAAGGAAATGAAATCATGACATTTACTTTTCTTACTGGGGACTGCATGTCTGACGGTCTTAATCAATAATCTATTACCCTTAGGTAACAGAAAGCACATAGAAAATCACTAGTTAGTGATTTTTGGCTTTCAAAACATATTTCACAGTATTTGACAGAATAATAAATTATTTTAACATTTAGTGTAGAGTCAAATAATAAGAAAACATAAAGATTAGGTCCAATGAGGTACAATGATGGTAGGCAGGTTTTGTGAGTGTCCTTTTGAGGAAGAACCATTTATAGTGAGTTTATATTGTGTTAAGAAGTACCTTTCAAGGCTGGAGAAATAGCTTGGTGGTCAAAGTGCCTGCCGGGCAAGCACAAGGACCTGAGTTCAATTCCTGGTACTGCATATCCTGCCAGCCCTGGAACCCTGTGCATGCCATGCTGGCCACTGAAACTGTGTGGTGGCATACACCTGTAATCCCAGTGCTGGGAAGGCTGAGATAGGAGGATCACTGTAAGTCCGAGCTGTGTAGTAAGACCTTGTACCAAATAATAAATAATAAAGAAAAGCATCTTGCAAAAATTACCTAGGCTGGGGGCTGGTGAGATGGCTCAGTGGTCTAAAGCACCTACTTAGAACAAGCTTAACTAAAGCACAGGGACCGAGGTTCAATCCCCCAGCACCACATGCCAGCCAGCTCTGCGCCCTGGTGGGCTGAGCTGCCCCCCCCCCACATAAATAAATGAAAATTAAAAAAAAAAAATTACCGAGGCTGTGGTGCTAATTATTGGGAGAAATAATTTTCCTCAAAACCATAAAGTGTCATTTTCTCTGATTTTATAATACAGTTTTATAAAATTTGTGGGGTTTTAGATTATTTGGGTAGTGAAGAAAGCATAAAGACAAAATTACCCACAGCATTTGAGTGGTATTCTTTTTTGAACTTTTATAAATTTCTCCTTTGATGAAGTTTAGGTATACCCAATATAAAACAAAACAAAAATTTAAAAAATAATTTTTTTCTGTTCTTATAGTCAAGAATTTGTGTGTGTGTGTAGGATCAAATCTATACATGATAGGTAAGTACTGTACCACTGTACCATTTCTGATACCAGATTTGTGGGACAGTTTTTTATTTACTCATACATCTACCAAGCATTTCTCCAGCTGACACCAGCTGGATGTCCTATAATTCAAATTAATTCTGACACTATCTGCCATGAGTAGGAGCCAGAGTCAGCACATTCTCAGCCCTATAAGCCTGGCCCTATATCCGATGCCTGTTACAAGCCCTGAGTTATGACCAGTGGTTCTGACAAATTGGTTATAAAGTGGAGGTTCTATAACCTCCCCCGTCTTTAGGTTCAATTAATTTGCTGGTATGGCTCACAGAACTCGAAGAATTATTTTTTAATTTTTTTATAAAGAATATAATGCACTAGAGGAAGCAAAAATGAAGAGATGCATGGGGCAAAGTGTGGGGAAAAGGGCATGGCTCTTCCTTGTCTTCTCTGGGCATACTGCCCTCTAGGAGCCTCTATGTTCAGTGGTCTAGAAGCTTTCTGGTTTTTTTTTTTTTTTTTTTTTTTTGTTTTTTTTTGGCGGAAACGGGGGTTGAACTCAGGCCCTTGCGCTTGCCAGGGAAGCGCTTATTCCACTGAGCCATCTCCCCGGCCCCTAGAAGCT
>NW_004524739.1:2896272-2897042 GCF_000260255.1 Octodon degus
CAAACCCCCCCCCCCACCACCACCACCACCAGGGAGGTTGTAGGGTAGGACTGAAAGTTTCAAATCTATAGTCATTTGGTTGGTCCTTGTAGCAGTCAGTTTCTATCCCAGGGTTCTCCAGGTACCGAGTGTGCCACTGTGCCTTGCTATTTCTTTTTATATCACATGAAGTGATACAGAGTTTCACGGATTTTGTTTCTCTAATCCTTGCCCTTTTCATTCCATTGAGAAACCTTACCTTGTTTTTTAATTTGTGTTAGGGCTAACAATTTAGTTTACTGGAGAGAGAAAAGTTACTTCTCTAGTTATATACAAGGGGTATAGGTCTCAACTCTATTCAGAGGAACAAACAATGTCAGTTTTGTAGAAGCTATTGATAGTAATAGTTCCTTTGATTCTTTTTTTTTTTTTTTGGCGGAAACGGGGGTTGAACTCAGGCCCTTGCGCTTGCCAGGGAAGCGCTTATTCCACTGAGCCATCTCCCCGGCCCCTAGAAGCTTTCTGAAACTTGTCTCTCTTTTTTTTTTTTTTTTGATAGGGGCAGTAATGGGGATTTAACTGAGGACCTTACATATGCTAGACAAATACTCTTCCCCAGAGCTACAATTTCATCTTCTTTTTATTTTTTATTTTGTGACAGGGTCTGAGTTGCCCAAGCTGGCCTTGAACTTGTGATCCTCCTATCTCAGTCTCTCTAGTAAAAACTATAGGTGTGTACCACCTTATCTACCTCTTATTTTGGTTTTTATGAAGGTCTTATTACATAAGCA
>NW_004524739.1:2898120-2923158 GCF_000260255.1 Octodon degus
TTTTTTTAAAAATTATTTTTCTTTTCTTTTCTGTGTGTGTGTGTGTGTGTGTGTGTGGCCAGCTCAGCCCACCAGGGGGCGGGGCTGGCTGGCATGTGGTGCTGGGGGATTGAACCGTGGTCCCTGTGTTTTTGCCAAGCTTGTTCCAAGTAGGTGCTTTAGACCACTGAGCCATCTCGCCAGCCCAGGAGTTCCATAATTCTAAATGAAGAAAGGTTGACCTGTGAAACTTTTTAGGTATAGGCATTTAGTAAGTTATTATTCCAAGCTTAATAGCATATACTATGTGTTGACAACTGAGTATTTTCCTGCTTAATTGTCTATTTTCCTGAATTAGATTTGACATTAAAACTACAAGATAAATTTCCTTTCAGTGATACAAAATCTTGTTGGGCTGGCTGAATTAGATTAACATCTAAGATTAGTCTTGATTTAGTCTTGTAGTAGTGCTGTTTAATATGGTCTTAGGCTGCTGTTATACTTGACAGCAGTCAGAATGTCCCAGCTGTGACAGGAGACTGGTCATTGTATACTGTATAGAAAATTCATCTTTGAAGAAAATGAATTTGGCCTTTCAAGTAGATATTGTGAATGAATGTAAGTTTGGAAATGATGAAACACAGATTGGAATTTTTGATAACATGTAAAATTTGATGCTTTTAACAAGTGTTTGTTGTTTTTTACTAATTGATACAATGATTTTATAAATTGAAAAGAAGTTTGAAGTTTGTTTTTCAGGGCATCGTGGTACATACCTGTAATCCCAGCATTCAGGAAGCTGAGGCAGGAGAATTGCTACAAATTTGAGGCCAGCCTGGGTGACATAGTGAGTTAAAGCCAGCCTGAACTACAAGCCAGCAAGATCCTATCTCAAAAACTTAAAAAAAAAAAAAAAGTCTGTCTATCAACTTTTTCAAAATAAGGACCTTTATTATAATATCTATCCATAATCCATTAGATTGGAACTTGATAAAATATAGGCATAAATAATTTAGGATAACTGGGTATGATGTGTAAATTTTGTGTATTTTTAATTTTTTGTATGTATGTGTGTATGTATTTATCTGTATTTGGTGCAGGGTTTCACTATGCTGCTTGAACCCACAGTGATTCTCCTATTTACAGCCTCCCCAGCACTGGGATTATAGGCGTGGCCTACCACACCTGGCATCGGTGGCTGGCTCTGTGTGCCCAGGGGCTGTGCCAGGGATTGAACAAGCTTGCCTAAGCAGGTGCTTAGTCAATGAGCTATCTTGTTGGCCCAGTTTTGTGTATTTAATACTTTAGGTCCCACTTTTTATTTTGGTCTGTTGATTTCCACTAGATTTTTGTAGCACATGAATAATTGCTACTTGAGTAATATTTGGTAACTTGAAACAGTGACTCTGCTTTTCATTTTGACAGCAGCTATACTTGTTTGTACTTACAATTCTCCCTCCCCAATATTTAACATGTAAATGTACTTCACCAATAAAAATAAAAACATCGAGAAGATAATTAACTGGTTTAAATCTCAGGGTTATCCTAGAACTCACTGGCCCAGTTCATGAAACATGTTTGGTAGAGATGTTAGCAAATGCCTCAGGTATTTTGTGTTCTTAATTTAGATTGAAATAAATTCATGAAAGGAGAGAGGTGTAGAAGCTTACATTATGGCTAAAAGAAAAGATCCTGTGTGTAGGGAGAACATGCAGAGTATGGTTACGCAACAAAAAAGGATAAGGGAGAGTGCCTAATTATTCAGGAATGGGAATGGAGCAGCTGCACTTATGCAAAGGAAGGCCAAATTAATGGGTCAGTGTAACTTTACATTCTTGCTTAATTATGAATCTTAAATAGGCCTCCTTAATTCCTTAAGGATGAATGGCTTTCTTTTTGTTAAATGCAGCTAGATAATTCTTCCAGTGTTCCGATGCCATAAAGAATACTGTTATTGTAGACATACCACAGAATAGGTTTGTTATCTTTAACGTTTAATTTTGGAATATTTTATATTCTGGTTAACTAGCTAAGTTGTTTCAATTATGTTAATCCATGAGTAGAATACATTTTGGTTTGCTACCAGTAAAGCATATTTTGTTTTCTGCAGATGAAAATGCATTTTTTCATGTTCTCTTTGAGCATTCTTGGATTTCTTACAAAATGTACTTGTGGAAATTGTCACAAGTACTATTCATACTGTAGAAGTTATATTTAATATGTCTCAAATCATGTGGGAATTTTGTGCCTTTAGGAGAAGTTCAGTACATACTGAAAGCAAACAAACCAACATTTCCTGGAAAGCTGCAGAGGATAGTACTGTGTTCACTTGTACTAGGCGTTGAACATGGGCTGTTGAAGCATTGAAGCAGCAACTGTTTGAGTATAGCAAGAATGGCATATCTTAGTGAAAGAAGTTGACACCTAGTGTCTTAAACACTTTTTATATCCTTATGTGACATTTGGTATATTAAAAAAGCATATGTGGAATGTAAAATATAATTTAGGGAGCATAATAATAAAAGGAATACTTATAAACTGCTGTGTCCAGTGCAGTTTTTGAAACTCTGGAGGGAGAACAGTACAGGATGAAGAAATGAAGACAAGAGTCAAGATGTAGAAAGCTGAGGTCAGGTGGAGCCCTCTCCTGATGGGAGAAAGGACTGCCCAACAAGTGCAGAGTGTTTGCTTCTACAATCAGCATAAGAGGTTGTTTATAAAGAATTTTAAGGGAAGGACAGCCAGATAGCTCAGCAGACTAAAGTGCCTGCTTAGGCAGAGCGCAGTGGCCAGGGTTCGATCCCCAGCATGCCATGCTGGCCCTGCTCCTGGGGATATGCTGAGCCGGCGCATGTAGTGAGACCCTGGGCATGGTGCTGTGCACCTGTAATCCCAGTGCTTGGGAGGCTGGAAACAGGAGAATCACTATGAGTCTGGTCTGTGCAATGAGACCCTTTAGGCCCTATACTAAATACATTAAAAAAAAATAATTTTAAGGGGAGGGTAAAATCCAGAACAGGAAAAACATCTAATCTTCAACAAAATATCATGCTTTGGTGGTTACATGGGGAATAAGACAGGAATTGTCTCTGTTATCTCAGGGAAAGGCCAAGTCACTTTGTATGTCAGCTCCCTGAGTTGTATACACTTCTCATTGGGACCCTGCCAAACTCAAGAGTAGTAGTGACATTGTCCAAGATACCTGAGGTACAGACAGCTTTACTTCCAACAATAAATCTACCATCCAGTTTAAGAACTTGAAAGTTGTCAGTGCTGTTTAATCTACAGTGTTCCCCTGTATCCTAATGCCTTGCCTTCAGAGAGAATTTCTAAGAAGCATTTGCTTTTGAGACAGGGTCTTGCTATTTAGTTCAGGCTGTCCTTGAATTCACTATGTGGTCCAGGCTAGCCTTGAACTTGCAGCAAATCTTGCCTCAGCCTCTTGAGTGCTAAGATTACAGGTGTGTACCACCATACTTGGTTGTTACATTTATTTATTTATTTTTGGCTGTTACATTTATTTAAAAAATAATTTTTCTGAGGCATGAGGATTGCTGTGTTTGGGTAACACAGCAAGACCCCATTTGTTAAAAAAGTACTCACTCTCTCTAACCAAGAGAATACAGTATGTATGTCAATAGATAGTTTATTCTTAAAATGTACTATGTAGTTTGTTTTATAATATTTACTTTCTTCATTCTACATAATTCCTAAGACATCAATTTATGCTGCTGCATGTAGCTATGTTAATTTACCTGTACCATGGTATTATATTATATTGTGTGGATATTTTTTAATTACCCATTTTCCTACTGATAGACATTGGCAATGAATGTTCACGTTTGTATCTTCTTACCAATGTGTGTGATGTCCCTTTCCATGCATGTGCATGTGCATATGCATGAGTATTAGATGTATGGGTGTATAAGCATCTCAAGTTTCTCTAAGGCTGTTACTTAGAATTGCTGAATTCATTGAGCCTATGTTCAGCCTTAGGTAATATCAGGTATGGTAATAAATGCTAGTAGCTGATAATTAGAAGGGCCGCAGGTATATCTCAGTTGCATAAGCGTCTGCCTGGCAAGCAGAGTTTTCATTCCTGGTACCGCCAAGAAAAAAAACAACAGCTTAGAGATGTTATATATTCAAGAACCCACATAGGTAGCACCTTGGCTGTATAAATTCAGACCCATGTTGATCTAAGCAAGGATACTGTTTGAAGAGAAAATTAAATTGGGCCACATTGAATTGTGTAATGACACTCAGATAAGGGCTGTTAATGTAGAGGTTTTTCTCTTCTTGTTCCCATTTCTTATTAGTGTACATTTCTTATGTAAATTGAGGTGAAGATTAAAATTTAACTTATCTTTTCCTGGAAAGAGTTCTGAGAAATTTGCCTCAGGACCTCAGCTGTCATTTCTGCACCAGCTCATTTAGAAAGAAGTTGAAACAGTGGTTCAAGTTGGTGATAGGTATCTGAGCTTCATTACAGAGATACTCTGACCATGTAATGGCACCATGGAAGCTGAAGTCATCAACATCATATCTGTTAGGGCCTAGACAATAGGATGACAAAATATTGATCATGTATTTGCTTCTTAGAGATCTAAAAGTCTTGGGAGAACTGAGCACAGCTCACAAGAATGTATTTTAGCCATTTTCCCCCCTAAATTACACTACCATATTTAGAATTACGTTTTTAACCTCCAAATGTTTCAAGTAGACTTATTTTTGAATGTTTTTCTGATTATTTCATAGTTTTAATACACAGAGCAAATGTTATTGTCACAGCTGTGCCAGTCTTTCCATATAGTGTAAAATTTGTAAAAAGGAAAATTGTATAAATTTTAAGGGCTGGCCAAGATAGCTCAGCGGACTAAAGTGCCTGCAAGCAGGCACAGGGGCTGGGGTTCAATTCCTGGCCCTGCTGGGCCGGCCCCACACCTGGGCGTGCTGAGAGGACAATTGAGATTGGGTGTGGTAGTGCTCATCTGTAATCCCTGTTCTTGGGAGACTGTAACTGGGTGGATCTTCACAAGTCCAGTCTAGCAGTGAGATCCTGAACACACTGTAGACCCTTCCCTAAAAAGTACAAAAAAAAAAAGTATAATTTTAGACATAGAGTGGTTGACTGTAATGAACCCCAATCTTGTTTTATTTCTATATCCACCTATTTTTCTTTCCTGTTTTTTTTTAATGTACTTAGTACAGGATCTGCAGGGTCTCACTACACAGATCTGACTCTGTAGTGATCCTCCAGCCACAGCTTCCCTAGTGCTGGGATTACAGGCATGCACCACCACACTTGTCTTCATTTTCCATTTTAGAACATACAGTTTTGATAACTTATAAGTGAAGCAGATGACTAGGGAGGACTTCTTATTTTATACTGTGTTATTTATCTTGTAGAAGACAAACTGAAAAAAAGAACAGTTTGAATAATAAAGAGCTGGGCCAGGGATATAGCTCAGGGGCACAGTGTCTGCCTGGCAAGCACAAGGGTTCTGAGATGGATTTCTGGTAAAATAAATAGCGCCATTCACACTTATTCTGAGGACAATCATTATTAATATTCTATTTGCTGAAACACATAATTGCTATTTTAAATTAGTTTTCCTGCAAGGAAAACAAAAATAGTTTGGTCTGAAGTTACTATTCCTCAGAAGAAAATCCTTTTGTTTAGTCTTTTTTTTTTTTTTTTTTGGTGGTACCGGGGATTGAACTCAGGACCTTGTGCTTGTGAGGCAGGCGCTTATTCTACTTATTTCTGGTCTCTTTTGTTTAGTCTTAGAACCTAAACTTTCCCTTGACTTATGGGCATGTGGTCCAGCAAAAAGTGATGACATTTCAGACATATGTAGAGTAGAACTTTACAGATTAGGCATGCCAATTAGTGTGATTCGAAATTGTAAGTAATTGTAAGTACCTAAGTAACAGTTTCTAAGGAAAACTTGAACTGCATATAATATATTGATGCTTCTTCTTTATACTTCATGGTTACTCTTTGGGGGGGGGTGCGGCTCAGCTTACCCTGGGGGCAGGTGGAACCTCAGTCCCCTGCGCCTGCCTAAGCTTGCCTAAGCAGGCGCTTTAGACCACTGAGCTATCTCATTGGCCCTTCTTTACACTTCATATGTCTCCCAGTTGTAAAGTTTAGAAGTCTTTAACCAACTTGAAAAACATTCGGAAAAGTGATTCAACATCTTTGTGTGTAAGGGTATGTTTATTTTCATGCAAACGCTATAAGGTAACTTCTCAGTCGCTGAAAACAAGATAAATTAGACACAGATCTAATTCAAGGAGCCCACTCTTATGAAGTGACTTTCAACCTCAGTTTCCAACTTTAATTAATAACCACTAATTATGGAAACTGTGGTGTAGGTAAAGCACTGTAGTACTCTTCATGTGATAGTAATTATAATTTCCATAATACTAGTTAATAAAATGCATGCTAAAAGCTATTATACATCAGTAAAACTTTACAGTCTGCTTTGATTTTCATTAGTCGTAACAGTATCTACACTTCTATTTCAAAAGTAGTGCAGGTTGAACATCCCCAATCACAAAATCTGTAAATGCTGCAAAACCCAAAACTTGGAGTGCTAACATGACACCACAGGTGGAAGATTCCACACCTGATTGACCACACATGACATGTCACAGTAAAATGCAGGTACACCAAAAATACATGAATTACCTCCAGGGTATTTATATACAGTATATGTGAAACATAACTGAATTTCATATTTAGATTTGAGTTCCATATTCAAGATTCTATGTATATGAAAATATCCTCAAATTTAAAAAAATCTCAAACAGTTCTGGCCCCAAGATTTTTATATAAAAGATGTGCAAGTACATGAGGTAGCTGTTACTTAGTCTGTAGGCAGTATTGGAGCACATGGCTTTTTGAGAGCTTGTTTGGGGGTTCTAACAGGGGAGCACAGCTACTTGTGTATATTTGACTGAGGAAAGGGTCCTTTTCTGTCAGTGATGGTTGCTCCATAGCTTCAGGAAAAACACATATGGAACATTGAAGGTGAGGAAGGAAGAGGACACCCGCTTCTGGAGCCAGATCAGCCAAATCAGCCTTGGCGATCAATGAGGGTGACAGATATCACAGCCAGATATTATGGCTTTTTGAACTTGTAAACTGTAACCTCCCTAGGCACTAGTGGTAGCCTTACTAAAGCAAACAATATTGTAACATTGGTTAGTTATAGTGGGAATTGGTGCAAGAATGAAGGTGTTTTCCTTCATGTTGCCCTAGTGAGGAAGGGGCAAATACTGTTTTCCCACTTGAATTGTATTGTGGTTGTAAATTAGATGTTTAGCAAGTTGTTGAGTTTTTCTCTTTACAAGTTGATGATTTTTTTATTTGACTGTCCTCCATGTGGGGGATGGCTTTAGGGGAACTTGACAAGGGTAATGACAAGCTGTGAAGACTGACTGAGTTGATGCTGAGTGAGAACAAGAGGAGACCACACTGAAGGGATGTGGGACTAAAAACTATGACTATAGAAAAATATAGTAAACTGTTACATAACAAATACCATAAGTTTTGTAATAATTTGAGAGTAAAATGATCTTGGCAAATGTGGTTTACTTATTAAGGTTTGCTTCAGGACTGTACTCATAATTTTATTCAGTCTCAAATGAGTTGTTTGCCTTCAGCAATTAGATGTGTATGCCATCAGAGAGAAAATGATGAATCAATCTGCAGTCAGTGTTGTGAGCCAGTTGCAGCTGCCATGTAAAGTGCTCCCATTTAGCTGTTAAAATTCTTTGAATGCTTGCATGTGTAAAATATTCCTAATTTGTTAGGAACACTGTGTGTGTATACATGCCATTGTTCAGGAGACTGTTCTTTATTAGAAAAGTATAGATTCCCCATGGGGTACTAATTACAGCTTTGGCTAGCAAATTGCAGAAAACCAGATAACAAAGGCGAGGGAAAGCATAAAGAAGAGAGAGGGAAAGATTTTGGTTTTGCTCTTTTACACCTCCAGCATAAATGAGACATGCTGTGAATAAATACAGCTGTATGGAAAAATTAGTTTTGAGGCATTGAAAATACAATAAATAATTACCAGCTCATTCAGCAGATCTACACTATGTGTCAAGAACAGGAATTTTTGGGGGCCGGGGAGATGGCTCAGTAGAATAAGTGCTTCCCTGGCAAGCTCAAGGGCCTGAGTTCAATCCTTGGTTCCAAAAAAAAAAAAAAAAAAAAAAAAAAGAACAAGAATTTTTTATAGAAACTAGAGAATATCACAGATTGACTTATTTTCTCTTGGAAAGTTGCTTTGTAAATTAATCTTTGTTGTAATGTTATAATCAGGATTTTGTTGTTGTTATTTTTTGTGGAACTGGGGATTGAACTCAGGCCCTTGTGCTTATTCTACTGAGCCATCTCCCCAGCCCAGGATTTTTTAATACTGCCTTTTTACAACACAAAACCATAAATAAATGTTATTATCACAGAGTTAAGTGTAAAGTTTTAATGTTTATGTTATTATAAGATACTTCATAGTAGGAATCATCTAAAATGTTATTTTTGTGCACTTCCAGTGCAGTTCCACTTACTAAGGTACAATGCAAGATACAGATATTAGAGTTTCTGCCTTTAAAAAAACTTAAAGCCTAGTAATATACACAAAATAATAGAGAGTAAAGTAGAATTCAATGAAATGCTTTATTCTGTGGAACAGAGAATCCTTTTAAATTCCTATGACAGAAAGAGAAATCACTGAGGGCTGAAGTTTAGGGAAGACTTCCTGCCAACTTGGGCTTAGCAGTCAAAATTTTTTTAAATTAATTAATTTATTTGATATAGGATCATGGTATGCAGTTCAAATTCACAGTAATCCTCCTGTCTCAGCCTTCCTAGTGCTGGGATTACAGGCATGCACCACTACACCTGGTTTCAGGACTGGCACAGCATGCTTTTCCTGGGATCAAACTTGGGTCCTTGCACTTGCCAGGCAGGTGCTTAGAATGCAGAGCTATCTCCCCAGCTCCATAGCAGTCAGAATTCTTAAAAAACAAACAAACAAACAAAAAAAAACCCACAGAAGAGATGATTTATTGGAAAAGCGTGAGTAAAGAGGTGCTGCTGTTTCCTGGCCCGGTGGCCTCGGTTCGCCTAAACCAGAAATGAAGATCACGAGGCAGAAACACACAAAGAAGCATCTTGGCTTCTTTCGGAACAATTTTGGTGTCTGGGAGCCGTACCAGATTCTGCTGGACGGCACTTTCTGTCAGGCGGCGCTGCGGGGCTGCATCCAGCTGCGGGAGCAGCTGCCCGGTTACCTGATGGGGGAGACACAGCTTTGCACGACCAGATGTGTGTTAAAGGAGTTGGAAACATTGGGAAAGGACTTATATGGGGCAAAACTAATTGCACAGAAATGCCAAGTTCGAAACTGTCCCCATTTCAAGAATGCAGTGAGTGGATCTGACTGTCTGCTTTCCATGGTTGAAGAGGGAAACCCTCACCATTATTTTGTGGCAACACAGGACCAGAATTTATCTATGAAGGTGAAGAAAAAGCCTGGAGTTCCTCTCATGTTTATTATTCAGAACACTATGGTCTTGGACAAACCATCATCCAAAACGATTGCCTTTGTTAAAGCCATAGAGTCAGGTCAGCTCGTCTCAGTGCATGAGAAAGAAAGTATAAAGCAACTCAAGGAGAAACAGGGTTTAATGAAAAATCCTGAGCAGAGAAAAAGAAAAAGACGCAAGAAAATAAGTGGCCCTAATCCTCTCAGCTGTTTGAAGAAAAACAAAAAAGCACAAGACACAAAATCTCCTACTTCTGAAAAGAAGAGCAAAAGAAAAAGAGTAAGGATACGGAACAGATCCTCCTCTGCAGTACCTTCTGAGAAACAGAACCCCAAAGGATAGGGAGTGCTTTGGATACTTCCAACAGCATTCAGGCGTGAGAAGTGGATTTGTGATTAAGACTGTAGCATATTTGTGACAGAAGTTTATGACTAAACTTATTTTTGTAAATGAATATTGACCTTTATACTTTTGTGTAAAATAAAAGGAATGGTTGGGTTTCGGGAAAAAAAAAAAAAGAGAGATGATTTATTGTACATACTTTACACTCAGTCAAAAGCAAGAACAGAAATAGTCCAGAATGCCACAGGTCCGGGGCAAAAAAAAGGAGACTGCTTAGTTTGAACCAGGTGGATCTCTCTTTGGGGTGGTCTTGGCGGTCAGATGGCAATGAAGTTCTAACCCATTGAGACATCCTAGACAGCATGCAGTTCGAAGCATTCACCAGTGTTGGCAGCCTCCAGCATTCTTTATTTCTGCTCTTTTGGCCTCCATGGGTGTACGAGCTATTTTACTTGGACCTGTGTCTCATCTTTCTTCTTTTATACTTCAGTCTGTGCATTTGCTTCTTCCTCCACTTGGCGCTCATGGTACAGAGGTTTCTAAGAAGATGGCGTTAAAGTTGAGAGAGCCAGAATTTTTTTTTTTTTTTTTCCGTTTGGTGAAACCGGGGATTGAACTCAGGCCCTTGCACTTACCAGGGAAGCGCTTATTCTACTGAGCCATCTCCCCAGCCCCAAGAACCAGAATTCTTAAAGCAAAACATGAATATACTGCTTGAAAAAGTCTGGACTAGTAATGGCGACCCTTATAGAGCTTTTAATGATATTGAACAGCTGGCTGCAGCATATGTGTCACAGGGTCACTACCACTGGTGTAGCTTGTGTAATAGAATAGGTGGAACTGTAGTTGAGTCTGCAGTCAATCAGCCTTGTTTAAGGTCTTTTGCATTAAAGCTCGAGTTGACGTGGGTTGTATATCCTGTGAAACACAACTAGCATCTCTCAGATCAGATTTTAATAGAATAGTACTTCTTTAATTATTAAAACCCTCTTCCCCCTTACTCTGCAATGGAAGAAAGAACATTAGAAATAGTTTTTAAGCATCTTCCAGGGGATATACATTGATTTTTGCCAATGACTGTTTCTAGATAATTTATTTTCCCTCTCCTTTACGTAGAGACTGTGAAAGAGACCAAAAAAAGGTGCTACCTGACAGAATGTTTTTATGTTGAGCTATCATTTTTAAGAATATTTTTTTGCGGGGGCCGGGGAGATGGCTCAGTGGAATAAGTGCTTCCCCGGCAAGCACACGGGCCTGAGTTCAATCCCTGGCACCACCAAAAAAAAAAAAAAAAAAGAATTTTTTTTTTGCACACTTGTAGTTGCAGCACTTGAGAGGCTGAAGCAGGAGCATTACCGTGAGTTTGAGACTAGTTGGGCTACATGTTGTTTAATGCTAGCCTGAATTGCAGAGCGAGACCCTGTCTTAAAGAAAAGAAAAATAGGCCTGTCTCTCTCTCTCTCTCTCTCTCTCTCTCTCTCTCTCTCTCTCTCTCTCTTTGGTCTTTTTGAGACAGGGTCTTTCTCTGCAGTTCAGGCTGGCCTTCAGCTTACTTTGTAGCCTAGGCTGTCTACAACTCACAAGGATCCTCCTGCCTCAGCC
Organism: Octodon degus; assembly: GCF_000260255.1. Classification (NCBI taxonomy): domain Eukaryota; kingdom Metazoa; phylum Chordata; class Mammalia; order Rodentia; family Octodontidae; genus Octodon; species Octodon degus. Next base: position 2,909,611 of record NW_004524739.1, read on the forward strand.
TCCCAAATGTTAGGATTACAGGTGTGCACCACCACCGTGCCCTGCAAGAATGGGTCTTTAAAAGGGGCTCATTTTGCTACGAGAGGAAGGAGTCAATTTCATTAGTTTTGTGAACCTGGGTTCTCCCCATTTTTTATACCCTTTGAGTACTCCTCTAGTTTGATTTTCTTTACTTTTTACCTAGCTGGCTTTCTTGTTATAATTCTAGTAAATGCTTCTGTGGACTGCTTGAATTTTCTGATCATGAGCATGTATTACTTTTACTTTTTTCAAAAAAAGGTGTCAGCTAAGTGTGCTATTTTATTTATTTATTTATTTAAAAGTGTGCTGTTTTAATTTTATATCTATAAATCCCAGCACTCAGGAGGCTAAGGCAGGACAGTTGCTACAAGTTCAAGATCAGCCTGTACTACATAGTGATTTAAAGGGTGAACAAATAGTGAGACCCCCATCTCAAAAAGACACACACACAAAAACAACACCCTCCAAAAAAACCCATGTATACATAAATAAACATATATATGGCATCTTTTCATAAATATTCAGCTCATAGTTTTTCAAAAGCATCAATTTTTAATAGGAAAAAATGCAGAAATAATCCTATCCCACTTAACATATAATAGCTGTTGATGTCTTTTTAATTTCTTAATTTATATATTTGTTTTTTGTTTTTGTTCTTGACACGGGATTTTATGGAAAATATGGCATCTGGACTAGACCTGAAAAGAAAGTTAGAATTTCTGTAAGGGAGATACAGGCATATAGCATTATAAACACACAGGCAGAAGTAGGAAAGTTACAGGCTTTTTCAGGAAATAAGCAGTTCACAGTTCCAGATGGTGCTAGTGGGAGAAGGGTCTGGACCAGTAGAGTGAGGCCCAGTTAAGCACATTGAAGTGCTGTGGAAAAGGAATTTGGATTTTATATTGTAGCTACTACATAACTTTTAACATTTGATTTTTAATAAATATTTTTAATTGAGTAAATAACATGTTTTATTTTTAGCTTAGGTTTTTTTTTTTTTTTTTTTTTTCCAATGATCTTCTAAAGCTTTTTTGGTGCTGAGGATCAAAATCAGGCCTGCTGCATGCTCGGCCAAGTGCTCTACCACTGAGTGAACTCCCCTCCCCCAACTCTAAAATCTTGTTCCATTTGTTAAGTTGGTATAATAATTGTATATACTTATGGAGCAAAGCGTGATAATTTGACATATGTATATGAAGTGTAATTAATGGTCAAATTAAGATAGTACTGTGTTCTGAAACATTATGTTGGGAACCTTTAAACTCAATTCTAGTTCTTTATAAAATACATAGTAAGTTACTATGAACTATAGTCATACTAATGATTAAATCTTTCTTTTTAGGAAGACAACTTTTGTAGCAGGTGGGATTACAAACAATAGCAGGTTATTTATAGCAGTCTTGAGTGAATTAGCAAGTGGATGGAGAGGTAGAATCAATAGGATTTGATAACTGGATTTAACTGGGAAGAAAACAAGAACAGAAAAATTCAAGGTTGTGAGTTTGAAAACATGGGGATTACATTCTTCTTTGCCTTTTTGAATGAAGTATGTGGAATTGAGACATTCTGACATCGGGTGTAGTGGATCATCATTATGTAAAGACCTTAAGCTAAATAGGTTTTATTATCCCAATAAAGGATCAAAATTGCTGTGACTTTGAGTTTTTATACACGCCCTGTATGTTGCTTCTTTACTTGGTATAGTATATATTTGGTAGAATAAACTCCTCTACTTTAAATTTATTTGATACACTAGACCAAAACAAAACAAAAAACTGGTTAAGAATAAGGCATAAAATCAAGGTGAATGACTCAGGGCCAGAGAGTTTTCTGTACAAGTATGTTTTAAAGTGCTGCTTATTTTAACTTGGGACATTTGAGGTGTTTATTTGTGTTCTTTCGTTTGTTTATTTTTTGTGACAGAATCTTGATATGTTTCCAAACTGGCCTTGAACTTGAGGTCTTCCTGCCTTCGGCTGCTCAGTGCTGGGATTGCAAGGATTCACAAAGCCTTGCTGACTTTTGAGGTTTAAGGCGAAATGAATTTAAGAGAATAGAATATTAAGCATTCTCTAGACAAGTATTCTCTTACTGTGTAGCCAGACAGGCTTTGAATCTTCCTGCCTTATCTTCCTGAGTGCTGGGATTATAGGGTAGGACCACTGCCTCTGGATTATACACTGTTTCAGTAGTGGCTAAATCTTTACCTTCCTACTTGCAATGTACAGAGTACCATTCTTTCCATATTCTTGTCAACATTTATTTATTTATTCAAATTATAGCTATGTATCATGGTTTTCAGTTGCATTTTTCTAAGGATTGTTAATGTTAGAGCAGCCAGCTTCTGCCTGCTTGCCTACCTGCCTCCTTCTCTACCTCCCTCCTTCTCTACCTCCCTCCCTCCCTCCCTCCCTCCCTCCCTCCTCTTTATGTCTTTGCAGGGCTGGCAATTGAACCCAGGGCCTTACCCATGCTAGGCAAGTGCTTGCCATTGAGCTACATCTACTAGCTTTTTTGTACTTGTTGGCCATTGTATATCTTCCTCGGAGAACTATCCAGATCGTTTGCCTATTTAATTTAATTTACTTATTTATTTTCAGAACCGGGGATTGAACTCAGGCCCTTGCGCTTGCCAGGCTCTGAGCCATCTCCCCGGCCCACGTTTGCCTATTTTAAACAGGGTTGTTTGTCTTTATTACTGAGAATTCTTTTTTTTTTTTTTTTTTTTTTTGGTGTGGAACCAGGGATTGAACTCAGGCCCTTGTACTTGCCAGGCAAACGCTTATTCTACTCAGCTGTCTCCCCAGCCCCCGAGAATTCTTTATGTATTGTTTTTAGAGTTCTTTAGGCGTAGACTAGACCTTTATCTGATGTATAATTTGAAATTTTTTTTTCCATTTTGTAGGTAGTCTTTTCACTTTGTTTATAGTATTCTTAGAAACACACAAAAAACTTGAGTTAAAATCATGACAACTTACACTTGTGTTTATTGGTGAGCATTTTATATTTTTAGCTTCTCTATTTAAGATTTGATGAATTTTGAGTTAATTTTTGTGTATGAAGTAGGCGTCCCAATTTATTCTTTTCCATGTGAATATTCAGATAACTGTTCTTGTAACGTCCTGTCATTAAGCATAGAAGAATCACACATTATTCTAAAATTCTAAGATGCTACAAGAAGTATGTTTTAAGAGAATTGGTGTATGTAATATTCTTGCATACAATTAACTTCTCTTCACTTTTTCTCTTAACATTACAGATATTTTATTTTTTTTATTTATTTATTTTTGCTCCGAATGCCTTCAGGGCAGGTTTGGCTGGCTGGAGTGTTGTGGGGATCGAACTCCAGCAACCTGAGGCTGACAGCTTTGTGGAAGCAGCCACTTAAAGAGCTGAGCTAGGGCCAGGCCTCCCCATTACAGATATTTTAAAATTCACGTTTTTTTATTTGACATACTCAGTCTAAGCCAGATGTTTAGCTTCTATTTTGTGTTCTCATTAAAATAGAGGAATGTGGGCTGGCCAGAGAGCTCGGCCGACTAAAGTGCCTGCTTAGGCGGGCGCAGGGACTGGGATTTGATCCATGGCACCACATGTGCTGGCCCTGCTCCCAGGGCACACTGAGACTGAGCGTGGTGTCGCGTGCCTTTAGTCCCAGTGCTCAGGAGGCTGAAAACAAGAGGATCACTATGAGTCCAATCTGTGTAGTGAGACCCTTTAGACCCTATAATAAAACAAAAAGCAACCCCAAAACAGGAGAATAACATGGTGCTGATACATGCTCTATTGACTAGCCCCTAAAGAATTAAACTCATTTTCATGGGCCTGTTATTGTTTTGTTTTTGTTTTTTTTTTAATTTATTTTATTTATTTATTTATTTGTGTGTGTGTGTGTGTGTGTGTGTGTGTGTGGCCAGCTCAGCCCACCAGGGGGCGGGGCTGGCTGGCATGTGGTGCTGGGGGATTGAACCGTGGTCCCTGTGCTTTGCTAAGCTTGTTCTAAGTAGGTGCTTCAGACCATTCAGCCATCTCACCAGCCCATGGGCCTGTTATTGTTAAACTCCAAATGCAGATATTGTGTTATGTTCATAACTGAAATGAATAAATCCGATACTTTATTTTTGTCTGATAGTAAACATTTTAATAATAATATTATTATATATATATTTTAAGAGTAGAATATTTATTGGGGAAAGAAAACTCCTGTCCAAGAGAGGGACAAAAGGGGGACCTGGGAAAAAGGGGGAGACACGAGTGGATTGCCCTTAATATTATTTTTGTTATTTGATTAATCTTTGTGTTATGCTAAAGAACTTTTTTTTTCTTTAGCGACAGGATCTCACTATGTAGTTCAGGCTGAACTTGAGCTTACTATGTAGCCTTAGGCTGGCCTTGAGCAAACCCTCCTACTTCAGTCTCCCTGGTGCTGGGATTACAGATGTATGCCACCATGCTCAATTAGAACTGTTGAATTTTGAAGAAGCACATTTTTAAGAGAAAGTACATTTTTTTGTTTGTTTTTGAGACAGTGCTATAAAACTTGCTAAATATACAGGATGATCATAGAAATAGATTCTGTTTTAATGAAGTGGAATGAATTCATTAGCTAAAACACTATTTGCAAGTGTAATCTATATAGTAAAGTTTAATCTAATTTTCTTGTCACAATGATAGCCACATAAGTCTATTTTCTCAGTTTTAATAGCCCTCTAAAGTACATTATTATTTTTCTTTTTTTCAAATCTTTTATTTATTTGATACATGGTCTTGCTACGCTGCTCAGACTCATAGTGATCCTCCTCTTTCGCCTGTGGTTCAAGCTCTAGTGATATTTCACAAGCCTATTATGAGAACTTTCTCCTAGTATCTTTGTTTGCATTTCTTCCCATCTTTTACAACCACTTACCAAAAATTCTCTTAATTTACTGTGTACTTCCCTGTTTAAAATCCTTTAATGGCTCCTTATTTTACAGGGGAAATACATAAATTCTTGAACGTTAAAAAAGCTGGCCTTTATTAATCTATCCTTACCTATTCTTAAGACCTGTTCTTAAGTCTTACCCTTCGTTATATTTTGTCATCCTATACTTTGCTATTGCAGCTCTAGGGAAGTGCTTTTATTTCCTGCTCACGTGTTCATGCTCTTTGTAGGTGCTTCACTTTGCCTCGTGATCATGTGCTTTTCTGCCTTCTTCACCTAACTCCTTGAAGATTTAGTGGAAGTTGCCTGGGGCTCGCTATGTAGTTCAGGCTGGCCTTGAACTCATTCTGCAGCTAGGGCTGGCCTCAAACACATGGTGATCCTCCTGCCTCAGCCTCCTGAGTGCTAGAATTACAGGTGTGTGCCACCATGCCCATCTCAAAGACCTTTTTTTCTTCCTCCCCCAGAAAAAAAAAACCCTTTCTTCACAGCTGATTTAAAAGCTTTCTCTGTGGTTTGCCTACTTTCTTATATATATTACTACATAATTTCATACTCTTTTTTTTTTTACTCTTTTAATAAACTGTACTCTTTGAGAGTAGAAGCCATATATTTAAAAAAAATTTTTTTTACAACCCCGACTCCGCGTGGCACTTAGAATATTATGTTTAGTAAATGCTTTTTTTTTTTTTAGATTAATGCATGGATTTATTTGAATTAGTGATTGGGTTTTTAAATATTGCCCATAGTTATGGTAAAGCTTTTTTTTTCTCCAGAAGGAGAAAAAGAAAAATAGTTGTTTAATTATGAGGAAAAAGCCTTTATTAATATTGTAATTCTCACTGGGCTCCAATGAAAATATTACTGTTCAAAATTTTCAGAGATGGGGCCGGGGGGATGGCTCAGTGGAATAAGCGCTTCCCTGGCAAGCACGAGGGCCTGAGTTCAATCCCCGGTTACACACACACACACACACACACACACACACACACACACACACACAATTCAGAGAATCTGAATAACTAGGAGAGGATTTTATAATTACTTCTTGGAACTTTTTTGAAACTTATTTTCTCTTGGGATCAAGAGGATAGTACTGTGTTAAGCACAAATCTGGAGACTATAAAGAGAAAGGAAGTGAATGGATGAGCTGTGGATGCAGAATGAGGTCACAGGGTTTCTGGGTGTTTAGTTTAGTTCATGATTCTCTTGGCAGTATTGAAATAGCCTAATTTCTTTTTAGAGCACATATAAATGAAGAATAACCTGCAGGTTAGGTGGGAAGGGCGGGCCTGCCTCTGTCTGGATTCAGATTCCAAGGAGCTGACCCAGAACCGTATCCTTAGGGAATTTAGAGTCATTGTCATTTGAGATGATGTTCATCACTCTGAACTCCTTTCAGTCCCACCTTTGTTCTAACAGACTGTCTGGAGTGCGGAAGAAAATATTTGTGGTAAATTTGTGCATTTTGAAGGTGTTGTATCTCCACGTGGGATGATGTATCAGTGTCATTCTGTGGCTACATGATAATTTAGCAAGTTGTTTTCTGCAGTTAAATCACAAAGCATCTCTTATGAGCTAATGTTTTTCTTGAAAATTGTGAATATTTATAAGCTGGGTGCGGTAGCACACAGCTGTAATCCCAGCTACTCAGGAGGCTGGAACAGGAGGATCACAAGTTCCAGGCCAGCCTGGCAACTTAATGAGACCCGACTCAAAATGACAAGGGACTGTCTCAGTTGCCAGAGCTCTTGTCTAGCAAGTGTGAGGCCCTGGTCAGTGAGGGCCAACCTTTTAGAACGTTCATTTCTAACAATAAGCAGGCTGTGGCATGCATGACATACATCTACCATGACTGCTAGATCTTTATTCCTAGTATCCACTCCTCCCAAAAAAGCTTTGTGAGAGGAATATACAGTTTTGACACTGATTATGTTTTATCTTCAGTTTATTGTAAAGGAAGGAGTTAACACATCTAGACCTGAAATGTCTTAAGTACCTCGCATATGTAAATAGCCTTTTAAAAAATTTTTTTTGTATATGACTGGGTTTTTTCAGTTTCTTTTGTCACTTGACTTACATGTACATCTTTTATCATGCTTTTTCCAAAGCATTTGGCCTTTGGAATATCAACGTCAGTTTTTCTCATTTGTTCAACTTTTTTTTTAGAGGTAGCTTTCTAGTTATCAGGGATAAAGTAGTGGACAAGGCGGAGATGACTTTACATTTTAGTGGGACAGATGAACAATAAAGAAAGTTAAGTAAAAATTACAAGGCAGGTCACTGAAGAGTAGTAAGTGCTGCAGGGAAAAATAAAGCAATGAAATGAAAAGATGTACAAAAAGGGCTCCAGCTTTGTCAGCAACTGCAGAAAGTCTCACTGAGAAACTGATATTTAGGTAAAAAAACAAACTGAGAAAGTGATATTTAGGTAAAAAAAAAACAAAACAAAGGGAGAAAGTCTTACAGATGAGGGAGGAATAGCTGGGCAATGAGAACAACAGATACTAAGGCCCTGTTGGAGAGCACACCTGGTGTGTTTAAGGGCGAGTAATATCATTGTGGCTGGAGCTGGGGAGACAAATTTTAAAAATTTGACTTTTATTCTGAATGACATAAAATGTCTTTGGAATTTGTTTTGGCAGTGGAGTGATCATTCTAGCTCCTTTATTGAGAGCTGTTTTTAGTTCAAAATCGGGTTATACAAAAAATGAATTCCTTTTAGAACTCTATTTCAGTCATTTAGCAAAATATGTTTTGGTTCTGAGTACCTCATTTGAAAGATGATGATGATGGGATGATGAGGAATTGGTAAACCAGGCTGGCCAAATAGCTCAGCAGATTAAGTGCCTGCAAGCAGGCATGAGGCTGGTTCAGTCCCCAGGCCTGCCCGTGCAGGCCCTGCCCCCGGGGTGCAATGACACAGCAATTGAGACTGGGCGTGGTGGCGCTTGTGCCTGTAATCCCAGCTCTTGGGAGCCTGTAAACAGGATGATCACTATGAGTCCAGAGTCTGATCTAGTAGTGAGACCTTGAACACCTTCCCTAAAATACAGGAAAAAAAAATTGTAAACCATTTCATAAAAAGAGACTGTTTAAGGATCTGGAGATTTAACCTTAGAAAGTATTTTCTCAGGATTTAACCTTAGAAAAAAGAAACTAATTTGTAAATAGGATATCATGTCTGCATCTTGTACAGCAATTAACCAGTAGGAAGAATGTATGCAATGTGTTAATTGTTGAAACTGACCTACCAGTTTGGTTTGAAACTGTCTCATTGCTATTTGTTTCTCAATAAAATTATGGAAAAAAAAAAGAAACTAAAAGAGAAGAGAGTATGATGGCTAAAAAGCACTACAATGTTACATTGGGTTGTATGACATTGCTGGGGTTAGTTTATTAGGTAAAAATGGTTGAATATTGGTAGTTTTATGTGGTACATATTAATGCTATCTTTGGAGATTTGAAAGCAACTGTATTTATATAGGAACAGAAGTAGGCTTATTTTGGTTGTTATAGTGATTCAATCCAGGACCAGAGTATGTATAAATTATAGAGGCAGATATGAGCACAGTGTTGAGGGGATCACCTTCCAATAATCAGTTGTCTAAGAATGGAATGGGTTATGGTAAGGGTCTCTGCCATCAGAAATGTTTAAATAAGGGCTCGATTAAAGATGATTTGGCCCAATGAATAGGAAGTTAGACTAGATGGGATGTTGTTAATGTCCTTTCCATGCTTACTGTCTATAATCGTTATGTAATATGCATAAAAGCAAAGCTGTTTACTTGTGATCATAAAAAGGATTAAGATTTTTGACTCAAAGATATACTTATTATGTGTTTCCTTTTTCCTTCACAAAAGGAGTAATGTTTTGGAAGAACCCCCGCACACACACACACACACACACACCAATTGCTATAAATGAAGCTGTAGTGGACATTTGGCATAAAAATTATAAACACTATTTAGCTATTTTGGAATTCTTACATGACTCTTACAAGAACTGTTCTAATTTCTGTAGTTTTTTTTTTTTTTTTTTTTTTTCAGTGCTAGGAATTGAAAACCTCAGATATGCTAGCCAAGTGCTCTATTACTGAGCTATATATCCCCAGCCCAGATTTGATTGAGTTATTGTGGTAATGGAGATTGAACCCAATCTTGTCTTGGTTACTCTTCTCTCCTTGCTGAAACAAAATGCCTAACAACCAAAGTTGTTGAAAATAAGCAGTCACTATTCAATAGGTCCAAACTGCAGCTCTGGACCCACTGAATAGTGACTGCTTATTTCTCTTTCCTCTTAACCCCTGATAACCACTATTCTATCTCTATGAATTTTACTATTCTGGATACCTCAAGTCAGTAGAATAATATAATATTAGTCCTTTCGTATCTAGTTTATTTCACTTAACATGATGGCATCCAAGTTTTTGGTTTTTTGTTTTTTAATGTACTGAGATTTGAACCCAGGGTCTTCACACTCAGGTATATCCCCAGTCTTTATTTTTTTTTTTTTTATTTTGAGATGGGTCTCACTAACTTGCTCACAGTGGGCTGGAACCTGTGATCCTCCTGAGTGCCAGGATTTCATTCTTTTTAAAGGCTCCTTTTTGAGTTGTGGTCTCACTATATTGCCCAGAATCTCCTCAAGCTCCTGGGCTCAAGGGATCCTCCTACCTTGTTTATCAAGTAGCCAGAACTATGGGTGTACACTCAGCCAAGGTTCTTTTTGGAAAAAAAGAAAAGTTAAGGCAAAGAGATTTTTTAATTTTATTTGCTTTTGCTTTTTCCCTGAAACAAGAAAAGAGCAATGGCAAAGTTTAGTTGAAAAAGTAAAAGTGAAGAAGAGTGAGGGAGAGATTGGCCCTACAGAGTGAGCTTGGGTTGAATAAAAGAGGAGAAAGGAAAATAAAAGGACGCCCCTGAGAAAGCAGGGCAGGCTATCCCAAGGAAACTGGCTTACAGCTAAGGCTCTTTGAAAAGGTTGTATGTGAATACAATGGTTTTTTTTATTTATTTATTGTCTCAGTTACTCTTCCCTCCATTGCTGAGACAAATATCCCACATCCAAAACGAAGGAAGGAAAGATCTATTTAGCTTACAGTTACTGGAGGTTTCAGTCCATACTCAGCTGGCTCCAAGGCAGACTGGCACATGACAGAGGGCAGTAGTTCATGGCGGTGGAAGACAGCAAAACTCCAAGAGCAAAAGGGCAGAGTAACAGCAACAATGGCTATGGAGAGCAAGTCTGTCTCCCTTAAGTCAGGCTGTCCGCCCCAGGCTGGATGTAGTACTTACATCCATAATCCCAGCAATCCTCAGATCTATAATCCCAGCCTTGGATCATGAATTAATCACAAACTGTAGAACTCATCATGTGCCTCAATGATTGCATGAGGCTTTGGGGTGGGGGGACAAATACGCACAAACCATCACACTATTCATCTTTTTTTTTTTCCTTAAATTTTATTTTTTTACTATTCATCTTAACTCTTGTTTTTAGACAACTATATAGTGTTTTTTGTGTGTGTGTATGTGCCACGGATCAAACTCTGGACCTTGTGCTTGCCTGGCAGGTGCTTGACGCTGAGCTATATCCTTGGCCTGGTGGTTTTTTCTTTCTTTTTTTTTTTTTTTCTTTTTTTTCTTTTTCTTTCTGAGACAGGATCTCATTATGCAGCTCAGGCTGGCCTTGAGCTCACTTTGTAGCCCAGACTGGCTTCAAACTTGCAATGATCCTCCTGTTTCAGCCTCCTGAGTGCTGGGATTTCAGGAGTGGACTACCACGACTAGCAGACAACTATATAGTTTTTCCTTTAACTTTATTATCCTTCTGAAAAAAATTGTTCACTTTTCTTAGGTAGTTTACTGTTTTGGTCATGGGAAATACTATTTTGTTACAGACCTACTGAGAAGCTGTGCTTAGCCTGCACCCCTAAAAATGTGGGCAGATACATTTCCTGCCCTGTGTTTCCTGTCCCTTCCATCTCCTGCCTGCTCTGCCTCAGGCATTTGCCTCTTCAGGACTTGTGTCCAAGGTCTGTCTGACCTCTGGGTGTCTTCCTGGAGCCGGGTGGTCCCCCACCCCCTGCCCCTGCCGAGGCCAAAGCTTACTCGAGTCATCAGGCTCCTCCATGAGTGAGGCAAGCCATGTTGAGGTGGGGTCATCAGAACTCCCACTGCATGGGTCACGCGTGGTTCCTGGAGCAGGCACTGAAGGCTCGGCATGGCCTGTACTAGTAAGGACTGTTCTGGGTCCTCTCTACTCACAGAACTTGCTGCCAAATGCCACCTGTGCCACCAAAGTGTTCCATTTACTGGTACCACCTGTAGTTGAAACAGGGAGTGCTGGAAGTTGGTTAAAGAGGATGATGAGGGGCTGGGGAGATGGCTCAGTAGAATAAGCGCTTCCCTGGCAAGCGCAAGGGTCTGAGTTCAAGCCCTGGTTCTGCAAAAAAAAAAAAAAAAAAAAAAAAAAAGAGGATGATGAGGCCTCATTGAGAATTACATCAGCCTGGGGCTGGGGTGCTGGAGGCAAGGGAGAGCTGTGCAGGGACCTCAAGCCTTAGCGACTGAGATGACAAGGGCTTAAAGGTTGAGCATGGGTGGAGCAGTCCTCCCTTTCCTGACACTAGCCACCAGAGTGACAGTGCTGCCCTTGTGCTCAGTAACCCAGTGGCTCCCTGCTGTTCCCAGTATAAAGCTGAACAATGACATTGAGAATGGAAAAAAAAAAAAGGCCCTGAGTGATCAGGCTTCTGTTTGCCTCTAGGTTTCCTTTTTGTCGTTGACTGTATTCCTTTTACTCCCTACCTGTTTGTTATTCTTCCTCCCCACCGTGTACTTTGTGCTCACATTGTTCCCCTGCCTGAGCTACCTTCCTCTTCTCACAGTTGTCCTCTGGCAGTAATGAAAACCTGGCCCACGGGGCCCATAACCTGCTTACCTGCTGGCATTTCAGATGTGCCAGGATGACAGCTGGGAAAGCATTCCAAGTTATTTTGATTTTTTTCATATCAGTAAAGTGGGCGATCTGATTATATACATTGTGTATCTGGTTATACTACATTGTTGTTATTTTGAGAAAAAAATGGCAGTAGTCAGAACGAAACAATATTTTATGTTTATAAAGATTATAGTGGCTCTGTTATTTCCCAAAAAGATTATTCATCTTTTTAGAAAAAGAGTATTGTGGTTTGGCACATATGAAATCTTATATAAATAATGTCATCAGATTGGGCCTTTCCCATTGTAATTATGTAATTTTAAAAAGTTATTACAAAATATTTAAGAGGTAGAAAAAAGGTAAACATTATCCAATTTGCAAGGCATTACTAATATAGTTGAAAGAGTTTCTGGCACCATTTCCCAGTCTTATTTCTTTTCTTTGTTTTTGCTTTTAAGACAAGGCTGGCCCTGAACTCACTAGGTACCCCAGGCAGGCTTTAAACTTGTGGTGATCCTCTTGCTGGGATTACAGGTGTGTGCCACCACAGCCTGCCTCTTAGTTCTTTTCTTTAGAGGAAACTACTATTCTAAAATTTGTGATTATGCATTTCTTCATACTTCTGCTACATATGTATGTCTAAGATGTTTATCTGTATATTTAAAAAGTATACAGTATATGCATATTAAAACCAGCATTATAGCCCTGATTTATGAACACTAGAGTTTGGATCTTTCATGGACACCAGCAGACCTCACATTACAAACATTCATAGAGGTGAGCAAATCATGGGAATAGCTCAGGTGTCTGCCTTTCATTGTCACAGTTGTGCTGCTGTGTGCTCACTGCACAGAGTGATAGTGTGTAGTAGGGCAGTGGTCAGTCAGAGCCCAGGATGTCTGGAAGCAAGAGGAAAAACAGTGGTGATGGAGACTGGTGGGAGGGGCAAAGCAATATATGTTGTATGGAAGAGTATTAAGACTTACCCTTGTCAGATTTAGGAATGAGCCAGGCATGTTGGTGGACGCCTGTAATCTCAACACGTGGAAGGCTAAGCAAGAGGATCCTGGTGAGTTCAGGGCCAGCCTGGGCTACATGAGTAAATTCAAGGCCAGGTTGAACTACACAGTGAGCCCCAGCCTTAAAAAACAAAACAAGCAAAAGATTTAGGAGTAAATCCAACTTGTTTACTTCCCCCAGAATGGAACTCATTTGTAATTTGGGGACTTAGTGTACTTTTTTCATCAAACACAAGATTCACCTATGATATATGTTTCTGTCCTGTGAGTTTGTTAGTTTATTCATGTATCCTCTAATTGATGGACATTTATTACTACTTTTTTCCTTGTAATTATTTTCAAACTTCTATACAAAAATCATACATTTCTTTTAAATTCTATCTTGTTGGCTTTTGAACTATGATTGAATCATAAGAACTATAAATTGGGTTAGGCACCATGGAATAGTAGTGAGTCTGAGGTGAAATTTTATGAGTTACTTTTGAACTTTGAAATGCAATTTTTATGGGACTGAACATATATTTTAACCTGTAAGATGACTTATACCACCCTGAACTATTTTTAGTTATGAATCACATTATTGCTTAGTTTGAAAAGAACAGGTATTCTGTTTTGTTCTCTCAAGCTGTCTAAATTTG
>NW_004524739.1:2930353-2931804 GCF_000260255.1 Octodon degus
ACTGGGTGTGGTAGCGCCAGCACTTGGGAGACTGAAAACAGGAGGATCACTACAAGTCCGATCTATGTAGTGAGACCCTGTAGACCCTGTAGATCTGTCCTAAAAATACAGGGGAGAAGAAAAAAAAAAAAGAAAAGAAATTGCCTAAAGTTGTTTTAGAACTTTGTAATAGAATTCTTTCGCTTTTCTGTTTGTATCTATTTTTATTTTTACTTTTGAGACAAGATCAATTTTTACTTTTGAGACAAGACCAGGGATTGAACTCAGACCCTTGAGCTTGCCAGGGAAGCGCTTATTCCACTGAGCCATCTCCCTGGCCTCTTTAAATATATTTTTGAGAGAACTTGGTATAAAGTTCATTGTATAGGGAAATTTTAATATGTAAATGGTTTCTGTTCCTTCTTAGGGGAATGATGAAGCATATCTTAAATTTGTGGAAATAATGTTGCATCATCAGCATTTCTTGCTTATTTTTGTAAGGGAAATATGAAGTGAATGGTACTCTCAAATAAGATCACTATTCCTAGAATAATTAGAGGTTTGTTGTCTGGATTTTCTTTTTTTTTTTTAAATTTTATTTGTGTGTGTGTGTGTGTGGCCAGCTCAGCCCACCAGGGGGCGGGGCTGGCTGGCATGTGCTGCTGGGGGATTGAACCGTGGTCCCTGGGCTTTGCTAAGCTTGTTCTAAGTATAAGTAGGTGCTTTAGACCACTGAGCCATCTCACCAGCCCCTGGATTTTCTTTTTGTGTGAAGTTTAATCCTGCTTAGCTCCTGAGATCAGATGAGATGGGTGTTTTCAGGGTGGTATGGCTCTAGTCACCAAATTATGAGTTTAATAAAGTTCAGCTGATTGCAGTGCTTAATTGAGATAATGTGGATAACACCCCTACAAGGGCTAGGCACAGAGACAGTGCCTGATACATATTAGCTTTCTTACCTACTCAATTGAAATTAATTCTTTCGAAAAACTTTTATTAATGCTTATTTTATGCAAGTACTATCTTAGGCATTGAATACATGGCAATTAAAAAAGACAACTGAAGTCTCTGATCTCATGGAAGTCTTAGTTGGTGGGAGGGACAAGAAGAGGGGGCTACAGACCGTGTTAAATACATTAATATGATAGTTGCAGATAATAAATGCACTTGTGCCACATGGTTATTATCCAAGGGAATAAGGACCATTACTTTAGATAGAGTGTGTGGGAAGGCCTCTTTAAGGGAGAGAGCTAAGAGAGTAATGGTGAGAATGGGAAGCCTCCTAATAGCCAGGAGAAAAACATCATATAAAGAATAGCAAATGTAAAAGGCCTGAGGAGAAAATGAACTAAGTGTGGCTCACTAATTTAGATTATCAATACCCAAAGAAAGTTACCTAGTCCAAATGGTATGGAGAAGTTGCACTAGCAACATAAATGCTGCATTTTGAGTGGTAGACAGGCAGCACTTTT
>NW_004524739.1:2931904-2933617 GCF_000260255.1 Octodon degus
TTCTGTCTTCTTTTCCTTTCTCCTTGCCTCTGCACTTTACCCTGACACTTTCTCTTTTGCCTTCTCACCTTCCTTCCTGCCACCCTGACATTTTTATCAGTTTTTTTTAAGTTCCTTTTTTTTTTTTTTTTTTTAATAAACCAATCTTTTACTTTTTGGTTGTTTCTATAGGTATTCCTGTATAATACTATTTTTAAAACAATTTTTGTACTTATTTTTACATAGTCTGCCTCTTCTGAATGACTACTTTTAGAAATTTCCTCATACTGTTTAAGAATTTCTGCATGTGTAGAGAAAATGTTTCTATCTTATCTCCAAGCCTTAGAAAAAATCCTGACACTATGTTTCTGTAAAATGTAGTGAATGAACCATTCACTAGCTTTGTCTTGTCTTAACAAGTTCTATATTCTATATTCTGGACTGCTTTGGCTATGTCATCATGCCTTACTTTTCCCTAAATGTTATAAAAATTCACTTACAATAACTTCCATATTTGTGAGCTATCTTTTCTCAGTCTACAAAAATGTGAAATTGTTATTTTTTTTTTTGAAATTATTTTCTGTGCAGGTTCCTATTTGTGTTCATGTCACCAGCAAATTATTCTTTATTGTTTGGAAATAATTTGCAATAGTAGAACCCTTTCCTTTGAGAGAATATTGTTATCATGTTTATTCAATAACATTTTTCATATACAACAATCTACATTTATTCATGTATAGCAATTTACATTGATTCCTGCACAAAAATCTACTTTTAATCAAATATAGTCACATCATCTTCTTCTGAACATCGACATAACTCTCCAAATTCTGAATTTCAGCCTGAATTTTTTGTAACTCCATTCCTGTAGAACCATTAGCTCCAATCTCTCTTGTCCAGCAAGAAAACTCTCCTTAAGTGAGCACTTCTTGTCCATGTAGCCAGTTGGTGGTACATTAGCAACACAGTTGTCAGTGATTTTGCCTCGTGAATTCTTCGCCCAACACACACTCTCATCTGTTCATGTAGGTGTTAACCCCTCATCAAAAGGCTTCACAAAGTTTCCATTAATTCAAATGTTAATTGATTGGAGTGACAACAAAAATGGTGACAGTTAAGAATGATGAGCCCAGGCAGAGGAGCTGGCTCAGGGGCAATAACCCCTGCCTGGTTCTGAGTTTGAGTCCCAGTACCAAAAAAAAAAAAAAAAAAAAAAAAAAAAAGATGAGCCAGGTGTGGTGGTGTGCACCTGTAATCCCAGCAACTCAGGAAGCTGAGGCAGGAGGATCACCAGCTGTTTGAGGTCAACCTGGGCTAAGTAGTGAGTTCAAGGCCAACCTGTCTCAAAAACCAACCAACCAAACAAAATGATGGTCCACACAAAAGTGATAAAAAAAATTGCAGATAACAAAATTCAGAAAACATTTATTTCTTAAGTGTGTTTAATATGTCTGTTACAACACAATGTATTGAATTATGAAGATTCACATTAGGCTATGTCTGTACCTTATCAAGTGCACATATTATTTGCTCTTTGTGTCCGAACTGTAGTTGGTCATTTGCAGTATCGCGTTCATCTGTTCACGCAGGTGTTAACCCCTCATTGAAAGACACTTGCCTGTGTATTTATAAATATAATTTATATTATCATTGATTATAAGTATTAATATTAGTAAAATCATTTATGCCTAATTTTATTTTATAATTTCATACATCTGTGTGTTGCAGTGAACA
>NW_004524739.1:2939872-2944359 GCF_000260255.1 Octodon degus
ATGCTGATTCACAAAAACTAAATTTACTTTTTAAAATTTTCTTTATTGTGTTTTTCTGCTTTTCCCTATTCTAATAGTTTCACTTCCTGGTCTCAAAAATGCCAAGCTTTCCAAATCATGTTTACCAGAAGAAAAAATAGTTTCAAAGAACTTAGAAATGAGATCACTCCAGTATGGAGTGGGGGACTTGGTGTTGTATAACAACTTTTTTTAGGGAGCTAGGGAGATAGCTCAGTAGAATAAATGCTTGGCTGGCAAGTGCAAGGGAGGGAAGGGTCTACAGGGTATTCAGGGTCTCACTACTACATCAGACTCGTACTCGTAGTGATCCGCCTGTTTTACAGCCTCCCAAGGGCTGGGATTACAGGCGCGTGCCACCACACACAGTCTCAGTTGCCGGCTCAGCATGCCCCAAGGGCGGAGCTGGCAAGGCAGGCCCCAGGATTGAAACCCGGCAGGTGCCTTAATCCACTGAGCTATTTGGCTGGCCCTAAAAACTTAAAAGTCTGTTGTGCTTAACTGTATAATTGCCATTGTCAATTCTGATAAATGGTCAAAATTCTATACATATTCTTTTTAAATTTTTTATAAGCGCATATTTGCCACATATGGTACTCACATTCATGATACAGAATTTGTACCTGTACATACTATATCGTAATTCTTTTTTTCCTCATTTCCCTCCACCCTTCTTCCTCTTCTTTGTTTATAGAATTGTTTCCATTTTTTCCTTTCATTAATTTTTAAGTCCCTTTTCTCTTTTACACATGGTCTCAGTAGAGAAGTCCATTCATTGTAAGAAATATAAAGAAGAGAAGTGAAGACTTGGGAAACCTACATTTAATCATTTCTTGAAATGTGGAGACTTTTGCAGAGAATAATTCCTGCAAATCTTATTCCTTCAGCTTGGTAACCTCAAAAGGACAAAATACAGATAAGATCCTTTTTATGGGAAGGATAAAACTATATTTGCTGTATATAATTTTGAGCATCAAATTTAATATATGATGTATTTCACTAGATGGCCTCAGTGGGTATTATTTTAAGCTAATCTGTGTGGATCTTTAGTGATACAAAGGATTAATAATTCATTCAAGGTATATAGGTAAAATATTTTTGTCATTTAATGGAAAATTTCACATTTGTTTTATTTTTAAAATCTAACATTTAATGGATTGGAATTTTGTTTCTTAGTAATTAGGTACTTTTTCTTTTTTTTCTTTTTTAAGAGTTTAGGGTTTTTGCCTACAAGTAATTTCTTTTTCTTATAAGCACTTCCTCTTTCATTCTTTTACTAGCAAAATCATGACAACAGAGAAGAGTTTAGTCGTTGAGGCTGAGAATTCTCAGCACCAGCAACAGAAGGAGGAAAGTGAAGGAGCCGCAAACTCAGGCCACCAAGAAACTCAGCTGGAAGAGGCTTCCCAGGCAGCGGCTGAGGGAGATAATCAGTGTGAGCAGAAGCTGAAAACCTCCAATGGTGATACTCCTACCCATGAAGACCTGACCAGGAACAAGGAGCGGACGTCAGAGGGCAGGGGCCTGTCTCGATTGCTCTCCTCATTTCTCAAAAGGCCCAAATCTCAGGTCTCTGAGGAAGAAGGCAAAGAGGTAGAGTCAGATAAAGAAAAAGGTGAAAGAGGACAGAAAGAGATAGAATTTGGAACCAGCTTAGATGAAGAGATCATTTTAAAGGCCCCAATTGCAGCTCCTGAGCCCGAGCTCAAAACAGATCCGTCCTTGGATCTTCATTCCTTAAGCAGTGCAGAAACACAGGTAAGACGTGTGAGTATGTGGAAGGTGGGTACAAGGAGGTCAGGTTATATAATTTGTTTTTTTATGAAAAACGTGGTTTCATTTCTTACCAGCTAATTGAGTTGGACATTGATAATAAATAGCATGAAGCTTTGGAGTTTCTGCTCTAAACAAATTAATGTGGTCAGCAGAAACTTGATTTTTAAAAGAATATACTCTATAAATCAAATAAGAGGAAACGAAAGACAAGTATCAAGTGAGTTTAATCAGCTAATATATCATTTTGCTATAATAACGGAACAAGCCCCGATTTTTAATGAGAAGTCAAAAAAGAAGTGAGATGGTTTTGGATTCATCTTGATGGAATTATTGGCAATGGGATAGCTAATCAGCTAATGTGGTCCTCTTACAGAAATATCTATA
The DNA here is from genome assembly GCF_000260255.1 of Octodon degus. Taxonomy (NCBI): domain Eukaryota; kingdom Metazoa; phylum Chordata; class Mammalia; order Rodentia; family Octodontidae; genus Octodon; species Octodon degus. The sequence continues at coordinate 2,942,051 of NW_004524739.1, forward strand.
AAAGCTATGTGATGAATTTAGGCCATCCAAGGGTATAAAATAGATTTGAGCCGTGCCTACCTTATTTTGGTCATTTTCTCTAACTAGATTATATTGTTATGGAGTATAAGACATAGATGAGGAAGTTTAGAACTTATATCACCTGTGTAATATTTACTAGTGTAGGGCTTTAATTTTGTCACAGTGCAGCTAAACTAAATAGGAGTTTTTTTTACCAAAAAACCATGGGAAATATTAGTGTTGTAACTCAAACTATTTTTTTGGAATTTTGTTGTCAGCCTTATTACCTACATAGTTACTTTCAAAATAATGTTCTGGGGCCGGGGAGATAACTCAGTAGAATAAGTGCTTGCCTGGCAAGCACAAGGGCCTGAGTTCAATCCCCGGTTCCACCAAAAAAAAAAAAAAAAGTGTTCTGAAGCGTGTGACCATTATCTGCACTGTTAAATTGATGTATGTTTCCATTACAGTTATAAGGTTTGGGCAGTATGGATTTATGAAATTTTTCTAAAAATATTACATGATTTGTGGAAGTAGTACCTCTGTATTTATAGTGCTAATGGTGAAATTTAGGATAAAGTAGTAATTATGCACATGCTGTTAGTGAAACAAAGTTAAAAACAAAATGCGCTTTATAGTTAATAGTTGTGAGTGCAATCTGGGAGTGACCTTCCACAGGCCAAATCAGAAGTGGCACTTTGCACTTTGTCAGTTTTCTTCTGTATACAATGGGAAGAGTAATAACCACATCATTTCACAGTTGTAAAGATTACAAGAGATAAATATGAAAAGCCTGAAATATAATAGTCAATAAATATTGCTGTTATTTCTCATTAAATAAAGAACAGTAAAGGCAAAGAAACGCTTTTTGTATACTTATATTGTCAGGTATTACCATATCAGCTCTTATAAAACACCTTTGAATTTAAGGTAAACCCTTATCTTAATATCATTAATTTAACTTTTAGAATACCAAAAGAGTTAAATTGTATTATTTTTTAGGAAGCCTAACACTTTGAAAAGTTTTTTTTAAATTGCTTTGTCCCACTTTATGTAAAGAAAAACCCATTTTCGTTTTTGTTCAGAGATCATAGATTTGTATCAAAATCTATGAAAACAGATGATGGATGAAATTAATTTTAGATTAAATTCAGATTTTAAGACTGGGAATAGTGGCACTCACCTGTAATCCCAGCACTTGGGAGGCTGTAAACAGGAGAATCACTACAAGTCTGATCTGTGCAGTGAGATCCTGAATACCTGTAGACCCTTCCCTAAAAATACAGAAAAAATAAATAAATTCAGATTTTATCAAAACTTAATTCAGAATTGAGATAAATTATATATATGTATATGTCCCTGATGAATAAAATAAATTAATACTGTTATAATTTTGAGGGATTATTTAAAGAAATAAATTATTTTAAATTTCTTTTTAAAAATTTTTAAGTTTTTTAAACTAGTATTTACAATTAAAATGTTTTGGATCAGAACCTTGTGAATAAAAGCTTATTTGCCTAATCATATTTGTCTATGTGTAGTGGAATTTACGTGGTCTTTTTCTTTCTTGGTCTTGTTTTTGTTTTTTCGAGACAGCATCTCAGAAGTAGTAGTCTCAACTGCGTAGCTTCTCAGTATGTAGTTTAGACTGTCCTTGAACTCACTGTGTAGCCAAGGCTGCTCTTGAACTTGCAGTAATCTTCCTGTTTCATTCTCCTGAGTTCTGGGATTACATGTGTGGGCTACCATGTCTGGTGAAGTGGTCCTTTTTTATTCAGTTTATTTATTTTTTTGATGCTGGGAACCCAGGACCTCATGCTTGCTAGGGAATTGTTCTACACTAAGTTATACTTCTAGCTCATATACAGAATTTTCTGGGGCTGGGGAGATGGCTCAGTGGAAAAAGCACTTCCCTGGCAAGCGAAAGGACCTGAGTTATAGCTCCAATTCCACAAAAAAAAAAAAAAAAAAAAAAGAATTTTCTGAAAGTGATTTACTTTACGTTATTTCACCAGTCTTTATTCGTGAATTTTATTTCTTTTTTTTTTGTTACTGGAAATTGAACTCAGGACCTCGCACTTGCCAGGCTGGTGCTGTACCAGTGAGCTAAATTCCCTGGCCCTTATTCATGGATTTTTTTTTACTTTTTTTTTTTTTAACTTTTTAATTTTTTTCTTTATGTTTGGCAGAACCAGGGATTGAACTCAGGCCTTTGCACTTGCCAGGCAAGTGCTTGTTCTACTGAGCCATCTCCTTGACCCCTCCAGGGACTTTTATTTATTTATTTTAATTATTTATTTATTTTTATT
>NW_004524739.1:2944459-2947409 GCF_000260255.1 Octodon degus
GATTATAAGTATTAATATTAGTAAAATCATTTATGCCTAATTTTATTTTATAATTTCATACATCTGTGTGTTGCAGTGAACATACTAAATGTGCCCTTCTGGCTGATGATCTTAATTGGGGCTTATTTTAAGGGCCAGGCTTATATTAGGGCATCATAAAAAGTCATTCTGGGGCTTATTTTGTGTGTAGGTCTTATTTTCAGGGAAATGTGTATAGTCTTTAAAAAATAATCCATTTGTATCACTATTTTAATGTCCCTTTTGCTTTCTTTCTTATTTTCTTCCCTAAATGTAAAGCCTTAGCATTGGACAGTATCTTACAAGTTCAGTTAATATGACTTAATTGGAAGAAGCCTTTCTCAGGCATCCATGACAGATGGACAGTCAGGTTCTGAGTGAATATTTTTAGTGATACCAGCCACGCTCCTTATCTGCTACTTTCACGTTTGTGGATTCAACCAACTGTGCATCAAAAATAATAGAAAAAAATTACATTTGAACAGAATAAGTGCTGATTTTTTGTTATTATTCCCTAAACAGTATAGCATAACAGCTGCATACATGACATGTACATTGTGTAAAGTGTACTATAAGTAAACTAGAGATGATTTAAAGCATATAGGAAGGTATGTGTAGTAGGTTTTATGCAAATACTATGCCGTTTCATATGAGGGAGTTGACTGAATTTTGGAGTCTATGGGAGATTCTGAGGGACCAATCACTGAGGGACAGCTCTAATCTCAGTTCTTAAAGCACTGCATTAAATTATTGGATATCCCTACTTACTAGGAATTTCCTTGTATTTTAGTGAAAACTGTCTTTGTAATTTCCTTGAACTAATGATTCTGCCTTTGGCAATCACATAGAACGTAGCAGCTCTTGAAATTTGTGCAGGCAAAAGTCACATCCTTCTTAAGATTCTTTTTTTAGGCTAAAAATAGCTATATGACATACAGTAGTCTTGATTCCCATTGTCTTTTATTTTTTGTTTTTCCCAGAATCTATTCTCCTTAAAGTAAACTGCCTAGAACTGAATGTAAGATTTAGGATTCAGTGTCAATACTGTGAACAGAGAGGTTGTGAGTTTCTACCATATTCTAGAATGAAAGTAAAATCTAAGAAGTCAGAAGCTATTCTTGTCTTTCTTACTACTGTAGCTACCACTTTTCATAATGCCTAGAACATTGTAATGTTCTCAAAATATACAGTAATGAGTCAAATGGGTCCTCTGCTCACTATTCTAGAAATGTGGGTAAATATAACTGTTTTAGAATTTTATTTCTATGGGGGCATGTTAGTCAAGACTTAAAATCTTTTTTTATGAATTATCAAATTTGATAACCTCCAAGAATAAGGTTTGGTGATGTAAGCAAAAGCCAGATAACATGAGTAGTTGAAGTGAGAAGTAGAGACTTGCACAAACATGATAGCAGTAGAGATGAAAGTGGAGTGGTTCTAAATATATATTAGATGACTAACAGATTTGATTGGGAAGGGAAATAGAGAAAGCTAAGGCAAGAATAGTACTTAGGTTTATAGTTTGAGGTACTAGATGGTAGGTTGAGTGAGTCATTTACTGAAACAGGAAAAACAGATTTAATGGTTTAATTTTGGAAGTATTTTGAGATACCTGTGAGATAGCCATCTCTGGTGTCTGTTTTGGTTTCATTGCTGAGTGTCTTTTTTTTAAAATTTTGAGACAGGATCTCACTGAGTTGCTAAATTGCCCACAATGAGCTTAAACTTGTGGTCTTCTCTCCTTATCATCCCTGAATGCTGGTACTGCAGGTGTGCACCACCACCCGGACCTGAGTGTCTTTAACTAAACCATATCAGAGTGGGCTGATGGAGTTGTGTCACATAAATATCTTTAGGATCAAGCTTGAAAATGCCTTGAGTTAATGAGAGGCGTTCTAATAGGAATAAGCTAGAGAAACTAAGGGCATCTGTAAATTTTAAGCCTTCATTGCAAGGCTTTTCATATCCTCTGCCCAGTATTAGTTTCAACTTCTCTAGGGATTCCCTTTATGAATAGTCACTGATAACCTGAATTTACCCATGCATTGGAGTTTTTAATCTGTTTTTTTTTTGTTTTGTTTTGTTTTTTTTTTTTTTGTTTTTTTTTGTGCAAATGGGGATTGAACTCGGGCCTTTGCACTTGCCAGGGAAGTGCTTATTCTACTGAGCCATCTCCCCCACCCCCTGGAGTTTTTATCTTTATTTACTTTTCTATTTAACAATCTTCAGTGGCTCTCTACTGCCTGCAAGACAAAGCCTAAACTACTTAGCACAGTGTCCAAGTCCTTTTTGAAATTCTTGCCTGCCTCTTCTTGTCTCCCCATTCCATCTTCACATATACTATGTGGAAAAAGAATTGTGTACATGAGTGCAGGTCTTGAATCTGGTAGGAATAGAGGCATCTTGAACAGACTGAATAGGTTATCTGTATTTTCTCAGTATAGGGGTTTCTTAACAAAGAAGTCTCTCTGGGGCAGAGGCATCTGAGATGCTGTTTTTCATACAGACTGATACTAGCTGAGAGTTTACAGTGCCATCACCACTCTAGTAATTTCATTAAAGCATGGCTTCGCTCTGTAATTAAGGCAAAATATTTAACCTCTCAAGACAGTTTATCTGGGAAATGAGAATGTCTACCTTAAGGAATGGTTGGGAAATAACATGGTAAACCACTTAGAATACTATATATCATTTAGTAGACACTTAACAAGTGGTAGCTGTTATTTTAATTAGAGTTGACTTTTAAATGACAACTGTATTCTAACATTACTTTTTTCTGCTTCTGTCTACTATAACTCTGTTCCAACCAGTCTGCAATTCTAACTAGTTCCTAAAGATCTTTAATATTCTTATTAATGTGAATTTCTCTAGAATTCCATTTGCCTGTTTTACCTCATTTCTATTAACAACTGTACTCGGGCTGGCCAGATAG
>NW_004524739.1:2957359-2966531 GCF_000260255.1 Octodon degus
AGAATAGTACCTGCCCTATGGAGTTGTTATGAGGATTAAGTTAATTCATATAAGTAATGGCCTTAGAATAGTAACTGGCTCATTGTAACAACCTCTTTTTTCTTCTTCTTCTTCTTTTTTTTTTTTGTGGAACTGGGGATCGAACTCAGATCCTTGCGCTTGCCATGCAAGCACTTATTTTATTGAGCCATTTCCCTGGCCCCTAACTGGCTCATTGTAATTGGTATATAAATATTTGCTATTATAAAACAGATATGGTTCTACCCTTGTGAACTTTATAATACAAAATAATTATTCATTGTAATAAGTGTTATGAAGGCAACAAACTATGTTTTTAATCTATTTTTATTAGTATACAGGTATTTGCCATACATAGTGATCACATTCATAATAGGAAATTTGTACTTGTACGTAATATATTTTAATTCTTTTTTCCATTTCCCTCACTTGCCTTCAACTCTTACTCTTCTCCCAAAAATTTAAAAGAAGTTTTGTTTCCATTTTTTTCTTCCATTCTTTTTTAAAATTGTTTTCCCCTTCATTCTTGTAGCTCCCTTGTTCTCTTCTCATTTGAACATGTTATTTTCAAAATACCTGTTCTTTCTTTTGTTCCTTTGAGTTTCTCACACAGGATATACAATACAATATTTAAATTTGTGTATCCAGTTTATTCACTTAACATTATAGTCTTGACTCTTCAAAATAAAATTGAATTAAAAAAAATTATAGTCTTAAGGTGTATCCATTTACCTAAGAATGACTCAAATGTACCCTTCTTTATGGCAGAGTAGTACTCCATTGTATATAAATACCACATTTTCTTTGTCCATTCATGTGTTCAGGGGCATATGGACTGTTTCCAAGATTTAGCTGTTATTACTTGTGCTGGTATAAACAGTGATATGTATATATCATTGTGACATGATGCTTTTAACTCTTTTGGGAAGATACCTAAAAGAGGCACAGCTGGATCAAATAGCACTTCTAGTTTTACTTTTTTTTTTCTTTTTGTGGTACTGGGGATTGAACTCAGGACCCTGCACTTGCCAGGCAAGTACTTATTCCACTAAGCCATCTCCCCGGCCCCAGAGGCCAAGATTTCAACCTGTTTCTTTCTTCTTTGAATTTTGTTTGTAGCTAGCATGATTGACTACTGGTAGAAAGGAATTGACTGGTAGTTACAGTTTTAATTTACATCTGTTTGCTTTTAGTACTTAAAATAGGTCCTGAGCACCTCTCTCAGTCATTTATAAAATTCAAAATTTACCAAAGAAATCACATTTTAGCTTACAATTCATAAAGTTTCCTTACCAAAATTGAGGAGCATGGGACAAAGATGATCAAGTTTTAATAAAATGTAATGTCATGTATCATAGGAAAAATGTATAATGCTGAGAAAAATAGATAGGTGTCCTGTAGTTTACCTGAACCTTTACTTATTGATTCGATAGGACTCTCCCTGAGAAATTTTGCAAATAGTAATATCTGAGGATCTTTTGGGGGATCATAACATCTATTTTATAAAAAGTATTTAATATTAATTTTACCTATGCTCATTTTAATATATTTTCTTTTTCAGTTAGTACTGTCATTGGTAGAATTATTGTAGATAAACATGTACAGAGTATATTTTGTGAAATGTCTTTATTACTATCTTGGGGATGTCATGGGTGTGCAGCCAGCTCAAGAAGAACACAGAGAAGATCTAGATTTTGAAACTAAGGAAGAAGGAATTGAGGAGTACTCCAAAACAGAAGTAAAAGAAGATCTTGAATCAAAAGCAGAAAGAGATTTAAAGGCTTCCCAGAAATCTGTCAGAAGACACAGAAACATGCACTGCAAGGTCTCATTGCTGGATGATACAGTTTATGAATGTGTTGTGGAGGTGAGTTCATTCTAATTTTTAGTAGTCAGAACTCTTAACAAACTGTTTCATGTAGAGATGGGTAAATAGTGCCTTTGTTTATGATGAGACCTACTCTAATGAGTGTTTCTGTGAATTAAAATACTAATAGTTATTTTCTGGAGATGAAGAGTGTGAGTGAATTATGAATGGGTCTTATGTCTTCTGAGAGAGAGAGAGAGAATATGAGAACACATGCACAAACTGTGTAGTCATTCTTCTCGTTCAGAACAAGGTGTGGACATGAGCCCTTGTGTCTGTAGCCCATGGATGCAGAGATGAGAGGTGTTTCAGAATTCAAGATAAATTAGATTTTAGCAAGGCAACAGGTCTATATAGTTCGTGTATTTCATAACACTTCCATCAGTATCTAGAGCAGTCCTTGTAGAATCATATTATTTCTATGGAAAAATATGTGAAGATTCAATAGCCTCTTTACAGCTCAGGTCAGAATTTTCCTTCAAATGAGCTTTAGTGATAAACCAACATAAAGCAAAAACTAAAATTTGTTTTTCAGAACTTCTAGATTTTGAAATTATTAGTAAGAGATTACAAATCGTCTTCTGTAATTTAAAAGGAAAATAGGAAATTTTTAAAAAAGTGAAAAGATATAACCTAAATGGGTTAACACTAAAATGAATGAACATTTATGATAATTAACTAATAGTCATTAAAAATAGCTCATCTCACAGTATTGTCATGTACGTGAGCAAAAAAGATTAGAGTTGGGGATTGTAGCTCCATGGTAAAGCTCTTGCTTAGTATACACAGGGTCTGGATTAGGTTTTCAGTACAGTAATTTAAAAATTAAAAAAAATTTTTTTGATGTAATTAGCGTATATTTCTCAGAAGACTAGCATGTTTTTCTTTTTTTGCCAAAAACTTCTACAGATAGGTGTAGGTGATATGCCTAGGACAGGTATAAAAATTCTTATCATTTTACACAGAAGAAAGCTCAAATTAAATAAAACTACTTAGGTTTGCTGACATTGGTCAGTAAATGAAGGAGATGGGACTTTTAACAAATTTTTAACATAAGTTAGGATAACTCACAATAAATATCTTGTTAGAGGATATTTCCTCCTTATAGAGAGAAATATAAGTACTCATATTTGGGAGAGGTGTGACTTCCTAGGTCACAAAATATTAAGAAAATTATTTGAAATACTACTGGAAGACTTCCAACAGTTAGTGGCAATGTCTATCTAGAATTTTACTTTATATAAACGAGACCATAGAAGCCTGAGGCATAGCTTATTCTCCTAGGATAGTCTCTTTTTCTAAAAATGACGATCTAATGATTTCCATAGCCACAATTAACTGTCAGTATTGACAGTTGATTTGCGGGTGATCCCATTGGCCATGGTGACTGACATAGCATGCTTCAGGAAATATTGCACCAAAATTTTAAAATGCGGTAGTTTGGAGGGAAATAGTAGATAAAGGGAAGGTAGAATTTTGCTTTGTGCTGGAAGATAGCTCAGCGGCTTAAGCACCTGCCTGGCAAATGCAAGGTCCTGAGTTTGATCCCTGGTAGAAAAAAGAATTTTGCTTTGCATTATAATAGTTTCTAAGGTACAATAAGTGTGTTGCATTTGTAAGCCCACAAGGGGCAAGAATTTTATAAATTACGTTGTTCTACTTAGAATGTGGAGTCGTGTGAAAATTTGGTAGTAACCAAGGCTAAAAGAAGAACTTGGATGGGCCTGCACCCTCGGGGTGTGCTGAGATGACAGTTGAGACTAGGCATGGTGGCTCGCCTATAATCCCAGCTCTTGGGAGACTGTAAACAGGCATATCACTATGAGTCCGATCTAGTAGTGAGACCCTGAACACCCTGTAGGCCCTTCCCTAAAAAATACAAAAAAGAAAAAAAAGAAGAAATTGGAAAATGAGGCCTTTATTTGGTGATGGATACAAGAGTAAGAAGAAGCTTCAACTAAAATATGTGTGTCTTTGCAGAAACATGCCAAGGGACAAGACTTGCTTAAACGAGTATGTGAGCACCTCAATCTTTTGGAAGAAGACTACTTTGGCCTAGCCATTTGGGATAACACAACTTCTAAGGTAAGAAGACTGTGCAATATGAATAACTGATAAAAATTAAATTTTTATTTTCTCATTATTAAGAATGTATTTATGAGAGGCTGGCCAGGTAGCTCAGTGGACTAAAGCACCTGCTTAGGTAGAACACAGCAGCTGGGGTTTGATCCCCAGTGTGCTGAGGTGGCCCTGCCCCCAGGGCATGCTGAGAGGGGAGTTGAGACTGGGTGTGGTGGCATGTGTCTGTAATCCCAGTGCTTGGGAGGTTGAAAACAGGAGAATCACTACTTGAGTCCAATCTATGTAGTGAGACTCTGTAGACCCTGCAGACCTTGTACTAAATTCAAAAAAAAAAAAAAAAGATTGTATTTTGGTCTGCCTCTCCAAGGCAAGTGCATATACTAATCTATTTTTGTTTCTCAAATTTTTCTGATAATTTCCTTCTAAAATTAACTTAAAAAACAAAACATTGTTAGTGTGTCCTTCTGTCAGTGAGAGAAATTATCTAGTTGGGTGTGGTGACTATTAACCTCCTCCTCTGGAGGTTGAGCAGGAGGATGATGAGTTTCAGGCCAGCCTGGACTACATAATGAGGCCTTGTCTCAAAAAAAAAAAAGTATATATTATATAGCTTTAAAAGATAAAGAATTTTATTGTTAATACTGTCAATACATTTTCAAAAGAAAAAAAAGATTAAGTATGTCCTGACTGGAAGTAGATGCCAATAACTTCATATTTTAGATACAGTTAGTATTGTGTCTAATACATATGAAATTTACAGCCAATATTTATGTAATGATGGTCAATCATTATTTTAACTGTCATTATAATTACATATAATTATGATGTAATTATATTAAAACTTAAAAGGAATTTATAGAAAAGAATAAAGTCCTAATATTAGTGAAACAGTCATATAATGAATCTGACTTTCCCTCTCAGCCTAACTGGTTGTTAACTTGTGGAGGAAGTAGAATGAGTGATAACAGAGAGGAGGGTAGGAAGGTTAAAAGTCAGGTGTTTATCTCAGAGCGCTTGAATTAAGTTACCTGGAAATACTTATGTTTAAATCTTTTTTTTTTTAATATTTATTTATTTCTTTATTTTGTGTGTGTGTGTGGCCAGCTCAGCCCACCAGGGGGCGGGGCTGGCTGGCATGTGGTGCTGGGGGATTGAACCGTGGTCCCTGGGCTTTGCTTAGCTTAGCTTGTTCTAAGTAGGTGCTTTAGACCACTGAGCCATCTCACCAGCCCTTATGTTTAAATCTAATGATGAAAATTTTAGTTCAGTTTAACAGATACTTACATGTGCTATATTAAATGATACAGGTAGAGCATAAATAAAGTACACTTGATTCCTGTCCTCTGAAGCTTGCAATTTAGTGTGAAAATAATGTTAATTGCTGGTGTGATGACTATTACACAGAATACCAGATGTCATGGGAAAGTATGCTTGGGGAAGTCTTCTTGGGAGGTGAAGCCTACACTGAGGTCTAAAAATCGTAAGAACAAATGAAGAGACAGAATGGCTTGTATAATGGCGTAACTGAACGTGACAGTTGAGAACCGGGCATAGTAGTGGATGGCACACAGGCTTGTAGTCCCAGCATTTGAGAGGCTGAGGGAGGAGGATTGCTGCGAGTTCAAGGCCAGCCTGGGCAACAGTGAGTTCAAAGCTAGCCTGAGCTACACAGCAAAGCTCTCTCTCAAAAGAAAAAAAAAGTGACATTTGAGGAACTTAGAGCCATTTAACCTGACTGTTCATAGGAAGTGAACAAAAAGCGAACAGAGAACCCTAGAGCACTACATGGGGAATGGAGAACTCCAGAAGTCTTTTGTACAATGTTGGTTGTTTCTCTGAGATGGTTTCAATTTATTAACAAAAACTGATGGGCAGCATCCTTTAACAGCAAATCCGATAGATTAGGTTGAGTTAGATAATGCAAACTAGAAGACATGGAATTAGCTTTGTCTAAATGACATAGAATTATTTGTAGAATGTACATAGTAGCTACCTACAAATTTGCAAAAGTTTACTCCTTTTGTGAGTGACTGTTAACACAAATGGAGCTGTGCCTGCCAGCACTAGGTTAGTGTTCTTTAAGGACTTTACCTTTACTTTGTCTCGCCTATTACTGTTAGTGGAATCTGTGTAAGGGAAATATTGAATTTATTTAAAAATAAAACATTATCCCCAAAACTACAGGTAAACATTTTCAGTAATTGTGACCTAGAAAATTCTCCGATGAATCTGTTAAGATTTTCTGGAAAATATTTTATACCAGCTCACTGAGATCATTTTGATTAACAGAAATTGAACATTGTTCTATTGTAGAAAAAAAGATTGATTTGAAGATAATTGAGAGTCCACTAATTTGGCATGTAAATAAAGTCACAGAGTATATGTTTATGTAATATAACTGACAGTGTGAATTGTGAACCAAGTGTGTTTAAATTTCTAGAAGCTGGCTCTTTTAAGGCTTTCAGCAAAAACAATTATTTCCACTTACAATTGAGATTCTTGCCTGTGTTGGAACAAAAATTGTTCAGTGTCATTGAAAACTTTTTGCCATCATTGGTATTGCCCATGGTACTCTGTCCTGTCAGCAAGTTTCATTTCCTTTATAGCAGTTTCTACTCTCTTAATGAATTTTTAAAGTAAATTTTAAGTTATCTTACTTATGTTTTATCTATTTATGTTTAAAGTATAAAAATATGTAAACTGACTAGTGTCAAAGTACAAAATTTCCTGCTTAAGAAAAGGTTGCATCCCTCTTAAAGTAAGGAAAAGCTGATATTCCTGAATCATGACCTATCTTCAACTTTTCTGATAGTTTATAAGAATACCTTTTGGGGAAAATAGTGAGTAACCAATCGCAAGAAACATCGGCCTCATTATAGTCAGTGTGTTGGCACTGTGCAGTATGGACCAGGTTCTTACAAGATATTCAGCAGGAACAGGGTTAAAGGATATGGGCTACTCTGTTTTCTGCTACCAAGTTCATTATAGTCAACTTTTAGTTCTCAGAAGTAGGTCAAAGCAGTATATATTTTTTTGGATGAAAATGATAGCCCTGAGCTGATCTAGGAGATCAGGTATACTAGTCAGCCCTACCATTTCTGGACACACACCTGACACCCACAGTTTAAAGGAGGAAAATAGCTTATGGTTTCAGGAGATTTAGTACGTAGTTGGCAGACTCCAAGGCAGATCTATCATGGTGCTAGGGCAGTAGTGCAAACCTATGGCATGTGTGCTGCAGCGGGCTGTTTGTATTATTGAAAGCTTTAAAAGGTTCACTATCACTAGAATAGGGCATGGCAGAGCACAGTGTGTAGTTCATGGTCATGCAGAATCAGAAGGGGAGCAGTGCTAGACAGAAGTGGATAAGAGATCGTATACAATATCCAGGTCACATCTCCTTTACCCACTCAGACACATCTCAGGAATGTGCCTTACCAATCCACTAGGTGTTTCCTTTTTTTTTTTTTTTTTTTTTGCATAATTTTATTGAGAGACAAATAGCAATGAGTCCATTTCAAATCAAATTGGTAGGACAGTTTCAATAATTAACACATTGCATACTCTCTTCCTAGTGGTAATTTGCTGTACAAGATGCAGACATGATATCCTATTTACAAACACTATTACAACAAATCCCTCTATTCATTAAGAGAATGTAACTATATATCTATCCTAACCATTTTGAATACACAGATACAAAATAGACATTCATTTATATATCCCCTTTTTTGTTTAGTTCCGTCATTTGAATATTATAGGTGTGTTAACTCAGCAAAATATTCTAAAAGAGTCCAGTAGTCCATAATAGTATTGGGTCTTCCACTTGACTGGCAGTGCCAGAAATTGTTGACCAGAGTCCCCTACAGCTTAACATAACAACATGGCTTTACTTCTTATACTTCGTTTTTATACTTTTCTGCTGGATGGTTAAGACCAAGATAAAGCAAGACCTATGCAACAAGAGTTGTAGCTTTTGGATCTGATAAGGTCAGTGAAATCCCCTCAGGATTTATCCTGAGATCCTGTACCTCAGATTGTAGAACCTTTGTCAGTGTCAGCCATGTGGATGAGTCACGGCCATTGCTTGGCCAATGTGCTCCCCATGAAAGCCTGAGAGAATGTTTTCTCTCCATGTGACTCTCCTTAGGCACACTCTATATCATCGATCACTTTCCTCTTTGGCCCCATAATCTCCTGGATCAGAAAATTTGAGACACTACTGAGTTACATGACGTTACAGTACTAGATCTCATATGTCCTGAGTCTTAATTGACCTTGGAAGGGTAGGACCACTAGGTGTTTCTTAATGTAATAAAGTTGATATATCAAAATTAATGGTCACACAAGGCATGGAGAAAAAGCAGGAACTTCATTAGCACATAGTCTAGGCAAAACTTGGACAAAAATTCATCTGGGAAAGATTTACCTTAGCATTGTCAGATGAAAGCGCCAATACAATAGTAAGAGCCGTCTTCGTGGTGACAGTTATTCTTGAATGCTATCTCTGGAGTTATGCTTCTTTAGTCTGGATGGTTTGCTCTCTTGGTTGTGTACACAGTTGCCCCTGATAGTCCTATCACCATCATCCTGAGAATTTGCTTTGCCTCTTTCCTGTGGCATTTATTTCAGTCTAGCTTTTCCTTATGTTTTGATAGAAGCTCACTTTGTAGCCCAGCCTGGTCTCAAACTCCCAATGATCCTCCTGCCTCAGCCTCTCTAGTGCTGGGATTACAGTCATGAACCACCGTGCCCAGCTATGAATAACTCCATTTTGTTTTGTTCTACTCTGGGCCTAGAATATAAGAACTCACTCCAAAAATGGCTTCCCACAATGTTTTAATACTATTATTTTTTTAATCTATTATCAGTAAGCCAAATATTCAGAAAATAGCCTCTAAATTTTATAAACATACTTATAGAATAGAGAGGCTTCATTTGGGATCTTATGTTTTGCTAGATATTTCTTCATAAACATTTATTGAACAGATAATACTGGCCTTGTTTTAGGCAGAGGTATGAAAGTCATAGTCTCTTTCTACATAGAGCTCCTAGACTAGGGGACAGCAGTAAAATGAGCACCTGAGTATTGTTTGAAATATGAGTGCCAGCCAAATAGCTCAGCGGGGGCTGGGGAGATAGCTCAGTAGAATAAGCACTTGCCTGGCAAGTGCAAGATCCTGAGTTCAATTCCCAGTACCACCA
>NW_004524739.1:2966756-2979551 GCF_000260255.1 Octodon degus
AGAAGTTTTTTATATACATAGGACATGAGTCCTTTGTTTGAAGGTGTGCTGCAGGTTGGGATTAATGTATTTTTCCTCATGGGCCGCCCTTTCAGGAAGTATTTGCTTGTTCCATAGCCTTGAATCTAGTCTCTAATTTTATCTTCAAGTTTTATTTTACCTTCTGTCCATGAGGCCTGCAGTCTAGCTAGGACTGATTTTTGTGCACAGTGTGAGACCAAGTTTCCGCTTGTTTTTTAGTGCTGAGGATCAGACTGCTGAGCCACAGCCCACAGCCCAAGTTGCAAGTCAGGCCCTTGCGCTTGCCAGACAAGTGCTTATTCCACTGAGCCATCTCCCCGGCCCCAAGATTTTTTTTTTTTTTTTTTTTGTTTTTGGGGATTGAAATCAGGACCTTGCCTTGCCAGGGAAGCGCTTTTTGCAGTTCTCCATCTTTATGTTATTTGGAAATTTCTCCTAAAGCTAAAGGAGGAAACTGATTCTTTTTAATGGCACAAACTGAAATTCTACTTAAAATGTTAATGTATTTAACTCACAAGATATGATTTATAAAATGGGACTCTTCAAAGGGAATCCCCTACCTCATTTCAAATAGAAACTAGATTGTCTAGAATTGCTATTTTAGCGGGCTAAGGCCATACTAAAATACAGTTCTTTTAACTTGTCTTCTTGATATTTTATTATTTGTAAATTGTCTTAGCTCTTTCCTCTGCTTCTGTCCTCTATAACCTTTTCTTCTGTTTTCATATTCTGTTGGAGAAATTAGTTTGCATGTATTATCTCTATTTCCTTACTACTTATTAGTATAATATAGTACAAGAAGGTGTGTAAATCATTCATGTATTATTCCAAAGAATTTCACAAGGCAAACACATCTGTGGGCGTATCCCTAATATTAAAAAAAGAAAAGAACATTACCAGGACTGCAGAATTCCTACTCTTACCTGCTATCACCCTTCTCTATTTCTGTCAAAAGTAACTTTTTCCTGACTTGTCTCTATCACTTAGTTTTGCCTTCTCTTACACTGTGCATAAATGAAATCATACATTATGTTCTTTCAGGTTTTGGTTCTTTTGTTCAAGCTCATGTTTACAAGCTTCATCCCAGCAGTTGCAAATGGTACCAGTTCATTCTCATTACAGTGTAATAATTCAGTGTTTGACTATAACATACTTTCATTTATGCATTCTATTGCTGGTCGTTTGACTTGTTTATTGTTTGAGCTTTTATGACTACTAGGAACATTCTTGTGTGTGTATCTTTGTACATCTTGCCGTACATGTTGTTGGGTGTATCTTAGGAGTGGAGTTGCTGAATTTTATGTTGTGCTGTGTTTTGAGACAGGGTCTTGCTTTGTAGGGTAAGCACTCCTTGAACTCTGTGTACCCCAGGCTGGTCTTGAGCTTGTGATGATCCTGCCTCAGCTTCCAAGTACTGGGACTACACATGTGTGCCACCATGAGTGGCTGAATGGCTGGATTTTAGTGAGTGCGTATGTCCAACTTTAGTAGCTATTATAAGGCAGTTTACCAAAAATGGTTTTACCATTTTACTTTCTCAATTAATGATCATAGCACCAGCTATATATGCCACATACAATCTTCATTTGTGAAGGGCAAAGTTAAGATTTTAAATAAAAGCCTACCCAGGATGCCTGCCAAGACCAATCAGATAGCAGAATGTTTCTTCCTTTGTATAACCCCTGCTTTTGCTGCCTTTATATAACTGATGGCCTTGCAATGTAACTTAAAATGTAACAGTACATTTCTTCCTTTGTATATAAACCATGCTTTGTATGACTGATAGCCTTACAATGTAAATTGAGGTGTTCAAACTCCTTCAGAAACCCATGATGCGTCACCCAACCCTCCAATCATTTCCCTACTCACTTTTCCTTTGAAAGTCTTGAAACCTTGCTGGATGGGGCTCTGATTCTTTGGAAGAGATCCTAGTCAGAAGCCCACCCCGTGTAATAAATTGTTCCTGAAACCTCTTGGGTGCCGTTTCTTCCTGTGTTTGGTCTGTTTTCTGTGATACGTGTATGATTCATTTCATTCAGGTATCAATATCTATAGTTATTCTTTTTTTTTTTTTTGGTGGAACCGGGGATTGAACTCAGATCCTTGCATTTGCCAGTCAAGCGCTTATTCCACTGAGCCATCTCCCTGGCCCCAAAAATCAGTTTACTTATTCTTTTTTTTTTCAATATCTATATTATTTATTGAATACTGAATTTTCTTAGTTTGACAAAATTTATTGGTTATTTTAGTAATGGCATTCATGTGAGTCATTTCTCTATCCTCATCTTGACCTTATATTAGTATTTCATTTGGATCAAGAAAAGAATATGTAGAAGAGGGCTGTTATTTTAACAAACAGTGAGATGGACAAAAATGAGTTAAGTTTGCCTATATAAAAGTAAATTAAAGTTAAATTTATATATCTTGATAAATTAAATCATATAAGAAATAGTATTTCTATATACATTTGCATTGTTTTACTTGGGTCCCAATCTAAACTTTAATGTAAAAGAACAATTTATCAGGCATGTGCATAGATTTCTTTTCTGGAGTTACTACCTATTAAAAAAGATCAGTAAGTAACTACCACCAATGAAACAGTGTGAAGCTGCCTCCAGATTTAACATTGTAGTAGTTCTGAAGGAAATTGTATCATTTTTCTTTTGCCTGTGACTATGTTTTTAAAGATATGTTTAACTGTCACATTAGAAAGTCCATATACAATACAAAAATACAAAACAAACACCTTATAATACACAGATTTAAGAGTATATGTGATGAGAAATTCAACAAGATGTGTTTGCAGATGCATTTTCTTTCATTTTCAGTACCTACAGTATGCTTCACTGGTCAGTGTGTGTACACTTAAAATAAGCCACATTAACTGTTCTAATAAATTCTGTGATGAATTCAATTCAAATTGGATTTAACAATTTAGTGACATAAATACATGGACAAAGTTACAGAAAATGCATCTTACTGTTTTTTATCTTTGTACAGTGTTAATTTTGTGTGTGTGTGGTGTTTATACCTTTTAAAAAAATAAAAACCAGCCAAATACTTCAGCAGTATGTACATTTAAATTTTAGGTGGTGGTCTGTATTTTAAAAGAAATAAGGGCTGGGGAGATGGCTCAGTGGAATAAGCGCTTCCCTGGCAAATACAAGAGCCTGAGTTCAATCCCCAGTTCCGCAAAAAAAAAAAAAAAAAAAAAAGAAATAGCTTCCTTATGATTTACCTCAAGTTCTGGTGGAAATGCTTATAGGAACTGGCTATAAACAAAAACCAAGAGAAGCACATTCAAAATACTTATGTACTTTGGTAGCACATGGCTGTTCTTTGAAGATTGATGAAGGTAGATAAGACTATTAAGGTGAAATGGACTATTTCAAATACTCGATACTTCACATAAAATTTTTTTAAAAATTACTTTCTGTAGAAAAGCTACATCTGTGTCCACTGACAGCAGTGCAGCACCTAACACAGGGCCACTTGAAACAAAACAAATCCCAGAGGGGAAGAATGCTGTTTAATTTCATCTAGGTTTACTTCCAGTCAATAGCCAAGCAATGCTTTCTCTCTGATACGACACCCTCCCCTTTTCTCTAAGGTTCTTCCTGGGAGTTAACTTAGGAGTAACTTGCAGTTTTGCAGACAGTAACTTTTTACAGACAGTAACTTTTTACCTCCCTCTTAATGTGCTAATAGTTGTGTCTAAAAAATATGTACTTCTTAAAAAGGTACCATTTCTGATTTCTTTTATTATCTGGAACTTTTAAAAACAGATCACATGAAAACCACAAAATTAGCAAATGTCTTGAAATCTTGTATATAAAATGTAAATTACCTCTAATTTCAAACTCACTTATTAGTGTACCACTCAATCTTAAAAAAAAAAAAATGAGAAAGCAAAAGCAAAAGCGGCTCCAGAGATAGTCTTATGCTATTCTTTAAAAAAGGAAATTATTGGGCCAGGGACATAGCTCAGTAGAATAAGCGCTTGTCTGGCAAGCACAGGGTCCTGAGTTCAATCCCTGGTACTGAAGAAAAAAAAAAAAAAAAAAAGAGGAAACTGTTTCTTTACACTCACCCCACACCCTAATTCAAAACATATCATTTAATTGTCTTGGTCATGGACATTTCTAAGACAAGATTTTGTATTTCGTTCCCATAGCTTCTGGTTATCAGAAAACCCATGCTTTCCTTTATTGAGTTTGGTCCGGCTGAAGGTTGGTGTATCCCTTCTAATATTCTTCATCCTCATCTTTGCTTCTGGAGGCATTTCCTCTGGTTCACTGTCTTCCTCTTCATTAAAAGTTGCTGCTACTGAAAGGGTTTTGGGAGCAAGAGTTTCTTTAGGCTTACTCAATCCACTTTTAATGGATATAGCTGATGCTTTCTTTGTTGTCTGACTACCTGTGACAAATCCAAACTTGGAGATCTTTGTAGGCTTTGTTGGGAGGCCTGAAGCTTCTTCTTCAGCTGATCGCTTCTCAGCGCTGCGACTGGAACTTTCCCCTCCATTACTGGAAGAAACAGTCTTAGTTTTCACAGGTCTTTCTGCTGCTTCTTCAGGTCCTCTGGCGGCTCCAACCCACTTTGACTTCACAGACTTCACCTCTCCTGACTTTTGGTTTGCCATTTTCCCGGCTGTGCTTTGTTTTTTTAATAGTCAGATAATTTAATCCAAAATAACTCTGAAGGGGCCAGGGCCTGAGTTCAATCATAGGAAACAAAATTGAACATCGGAAAAATTGCTTCATGAAAGGTTACATAGATGTTAATTATCAGAGAGGTTCAGGCAGGACTGGAACTCAAAAGTATCTGACTGCAAAGCCTGTACCCTTAGCCATTATGCTCTTCTGGGCCACAATTAGTGATCTCAACAGCATATTTGGTCTCTACCTAAACTCACATTTCTCTAATTCTTTTCACTCCTTTATTGTTTGTTTGTTTGGCAGAACCGGGGATTGAACGTAGGCCCTTGCACTTGCCAGGCAAGCACTTACTCTACTGAGCCATCTCTGCGGCCCCCTAGTCTATTCTTAATCGTCCAATGCCTCTTCCTTTCCTAGAACTTGAAGCCCAGATTTCTTGGCATAAAGTGCTAGGGCTCCTAATTACTGGCCGTTTAGTGATTTTTTTCTTTTTCTTTTCATTTCAATTTTAATCTTTTCTCCTTACCTCAGAACTCAAGCTCTATTGTCCTACAGGTAGCAATTTAGACTTATCATCTTCTCTTGTACATTTTTGAGCCTTTCTTTTTACTTCTTTTTCTTTGTTGCTTATCTGTTTGTCTGTCTGTCTGTCTCTCTCTCTCTCTCTCTCTCTCTCCCTCTCTCCCTTCTCTCTCTCTCTCTCTCTTGAGACAAGGTCCCACTGTATAATTCAGAGTGGTCTTAAACTCACTATGTATCCCAGGCAGGCTTTAAACTTATGGTGATCTTCCCTTCTCAGCCTCCCAAATGGTGGGATTACAGATGTGCGACACCACGCCTGGCTGTCTTTCAAGATTCAGCTTTGATCCCCTGGATACACTATTGAGAAACATTTCCTAATTGCCTTCCAATCCATATTGGTACACATCTTCGTTGTTCTATAACACAGTATGCTCTATCATAGTAATGATCATATCCAGAACAAACTGATTGTTAGCTGTTCATCTCTGACTTAAAAAAATAGCTCATTGTGCCAGCCAAAAAGCTCAGTGGACTAAAATGCCAGCTTAGACAGGCACAAGGACCAGAGTTTGATCCCTGTGTGCTGCGCGCTCCCCCCCCCCCCGGTTTGCGCTGAGTCATTGAATGAGACTGGGCATGGTGGCACATGCCTGTAATCCTAGCACTTGGGAGACTGAAAACAGGATCACTATGAGTCCAATCTGTGTAGTGAGATCATGTAGTTCCTGTTCTTAAAAAAAGCTTATTGAGGACAAGTGCTATTTATTATTATTATTATTATTATTATTATTATTATTATTATTTGTGTGTGTGCTTGGTACACTGGGGATCAACTCCAGGGCCTCCTGTACACTAGAAAAGCACTTTATTACTGAGCTAACACCCCTACCCTGGTGCTATTTTTGATCCCTTTTTGTAACCACGGTGCCTAATACACTGATTTATTCATCAAATACTTGCTATTTTATAAATATTTTTATAAATCCTGACATTCAGTAATTTTAGCATAAAAGTATATCTGTTCTTGTACACATTAGTTTTTATTATTTGCAGGTTTCTTTTTTTTAAAATTTGGTATATAGTGTGTGGCTATTGAAGGAGTAATTTGTTCTATAAGATAGCTTAGACTTTGGAGTCCTCATATGAATAACACAAATCTGGGTTTGCCTTCTCAGTGCTAAATTGGTGGGAATTTTAGCCTGAGTTTTAAAATAGCTCATGGAGTCCCTAAAAGGAACTTAGAAGCTTCAGGTTATCTTGAGATATTCTTTTAAATAATGGAAAGTATGGTGTTCTGCCTCTGGTAGGCAATGTCCTGTCTAAGGTCATAAAAACCATGTGAACTTTGGTTAAGCATTCTGGATTTCAAAGTATAAGTCAAAGGTTCCCAAATGTTTCACTAAACTTATCAATTGACAATTAAAAAAAAATTTCTTTTGCCTTTGAACCTGTAATATTTAAAAGTTCTTTCACCTAAATGAGACACTAAGAAGAAAATACCCAAGTCTTTCCTTTCCTGATAGGGCATAACAAAGTGTATGCTTAATTTTATGCTGTAGAAGAATTTTATGTTAAGTGGTATTGATAAATACTTTTTCAGCTTCTGTGTTCATTGCAGGGGAATATAAAGGGAAACTCGTCCTCACGCTTATGCTTATTTTCTATTGTGGTGACTGTCGTTCTATAACAAAGTATAACAAAGTATAATAGTATATAATTAAATGTAAAATTATGGTGTTCAGAACCCTTTTTTTTGGTTGGTTGGATATGAGATGGTCACTCTATTCTCTACTCGTAGGTAGAAGGTGAAGACAGGGACACCTTTCTTCTCTGTTTTTTTGTTTGTTTGTTTGTTTTTGTTTTTGTTTTTGCAGTTCCAAGGATTGAACTCAGGCCCTTGTGCTTGCCAGGCAAGCACTTATTCTACTGAGCCATCTCCCTGGCCCAACATTTTTTTTTTTTTTTTTTTTTTTTTTTTGTGGGGGGAGGGTGGTACAGGAATCGAACTGAGGATATTGCTCTTGCCAGGCAAGCACTTATTCCACTGAGCTATCTCCCTGGGCCCCCTTCTTCTCTGTTTTGAATGCCACTGAAATTCAACTTCAAACCTTTTGGATGAAGGAACAGGGATGATTAAATAGAGGCAAAAGTGGGACCCTTGGGTTTTTGGTAATGTCATAATTTTTACATGATCACTTTGTTTACTGTTTATGTTGTGTGCTCTGTGTGTGTGCATTGTATGTATGTTAGGGATTAGGGTCTTGTACATGCTAAGGACTTTCTCTGCCAGTGAGCTATCCTCCTAATCAGTACACTTTTGTGTATGTATTGTACACTCAACAAAGATGTTAATGACACTTTTCAAGTGCTCCTCTTTAAAGCATGATCTCTCCTGTGTTGGGGAAATCCTAGTGGTATCTAGGCTTATGGGTAGAATGAAAAAATCATTAAGGGAGAGGTTAGAGGGAGGCAAGAGTAGTTAGGGAAAACAGAACATTTTTTCAGTAAACATTAACTGGGTGTGAACTATGTACCAGATGCTAAGCTAACATAGAAAACATGAATGAGATTAAAGGTTAGTTTTGAAGGGGAAAATAAGATTTGGGTGATGTTAAATTATCCTGATTGTAGATTCAGCACTTATTTTTTTTTACCAATAATGTCAACAGAAAATGCTTCTTTTACATTGGCTGTTCACTAAGAGAGCTAGTCTTTACACTGACTCTGAGCTAGGTCTAGCAACCTTTTTTTTTTTTGTATTTTTACGGAAAGATCTACAGGTGTTAAGGGTCTCACTACTAGATCGGACTCATAGTGATCAGCCTGTTTACAGCCTCTCAAGAGCTGAGATTACAGGCACGCACCACCATGCCCAGTCAGCGCGCCCCAGGGGTGGGGCCAGCATGGCAGGCCCAGGGTTCAAACCCCCAGCCCCTGCACCTGCTGGCAGGCTCTTTCAGTCTACTGAGCTATTTGGCTGACCCTTGAGCTATTTGGTTGGCTCTGGTCCAGCTATAAATATCACAATTTATACATTTATCCTAAAGTTAGTCAGCCAGGATGTAGTGGAGCTTCAATTCAAGCTCAAATTCCAGTTACCTGTTTTTCTGCTTAAAATCACTACGCTTTGTGGAATTAATGCAAAGACTATCAAGGGAAAAGCAGGTTGACTGGAGGCACTATTACAAGATGGCCAGTAATCCTGTTGTTTATGTGTTTTAGAGCTCTGTGTGAATGCCTTTTCTTCTTTTTACAGACCTGGCTGGATTCTGCCAAAGAAATAAAAAAGCAGGCTCGAGGTAAGTGGATATATCCTTTTTATAGGTCTTTCTTTCTTTTATTAGGTCAGAGGATTTCCAACCACTTCTGACTGTGAGTCAGTCACTTTAGAATCCTGCCTAATGCAGATTACTTTGAAAGTAGGATAAAGCCTTCGCCTGGAAAGAGGAGATTCCATAACAGCAAAATACAGCTGAGGTGAAACTGTAGAGATATAGGTCAGATCTTGACCACTTTAGACAACAACTAGGCAAAGTTGGGAAAGATAGGAATGATGAGAGTAATGCAAGGTAAAAAAGAACAAAGATATGGGAGTCAGTTTTCAGAACTGTAGTGATCAAAACTGTGGTCGGGGCCTGGGAGGTGGCTCAGTGGAATAAGCGCTTCCCTGGCAAGCGCAGGGGCCTGAGTTCATCTCCCGTTCCCCTCAAAAACAAACAAACAAAAACTGTGGTGGCCTACTAGGAGTTTGCCGCCAGATCTTGCTCTTTTTAGATAGTTTTGACTACTGCCTCCCTCCCTCCCTCCCTCGCTTGTCTCTCCTTCCATCCCTTGTCCCTCCTCTCACTCTCTTCCTTCTCAGGGCCTCACACATGCTAAGTACACACTATTAACTGAGCCATACTGCCATCCCTGTCTTTTAACCTTTTCTACGTTGTCCTGACTATATAGTCCCTTCTTCTCTCTGGCTTTACTCTATCTAGTTTCATTTACCCATACTCAAATGTAGTCTGAAAATATTAAATGGAAGATTCCAGAAATAAACAATTTATAACTTTGGAATTGCATGTCATTCTGAGTATCAAATGAAGTCTTGTACAGTCCTGCTGCATTCTGTCTGGTGTGTCAATTATTTCTTTACCTAGCATAGCCACTCTGTATATACTGCCCACCCTATTAGTTGCTCAGTAGCCATCAGGTTGTTCAGGTTACCCTTCTATTACTTGATAATAGCCACAAAGTACAGAGTAGTAATGCTGACATTTCAGTTAGGCCAAAGAGAAACTTCAAGGCTGGCCAGCTAGCCAGTCCATCTGTTGTTTGGTTGGTCTGTCTGTCTCTCTCTCCTTTCTTCCCTTGTCTTCTCCTTGTCCTCCTCTCCCCTTCCCTCCTTTCCCCTTCTTTCATCTGTCCAAACACATGTACAGTGTACAGTATTGCTTTGTATGTTTTTAAAAATTTTCCCTCAGAGCCAAACTTACTATTTAAAACTTTTTCTGTTTATCAGTCTTTTTCTGTCCTCTGAGCTTAATTTTTAGCTTGTTTATTCTCTTGGTTCTGGATGAGAGAGAATTCCCTTCTAGAGTGAGGCTTCCCACACTACCCTTTCTGGAATAATTGTACAAAACAAAGACAAGATTTTCTTAGACCTTCTATACATAGCTTAAATTACTGATAACATAATTTACACAAATTATCTGTTTAAAAATATATATTTTTGTATATCCCCTTCCCCTGCAGAGGTCACCACTCTCTTGAATTTTTCATTAATAATTATATTAAAATTTTAAAAATATTATATTAGGAATTACTAAAAATATATTGTTGTATTTTATCTTTTTGAACATTTTTGTAAATTAAATTATTTTAAACTAAGTATTATTACTTTTCTTAACATAGTTTTTGAAATTTATCCTTGTTGAAAAAGAAAATTTTCTTGGGGGCCAGAGAGATAGCTCAGTGGTCTAAAGTGCCTCCATAGACAAGCTTAGGCAAAGTACAAGGACCATAGTTTGATCCCTGGCACCACATGCTATGCCAGCCCTGCCCCCAGGGCAGGCTGAGCCCCCACCAAAAAAGAAAATTTTCTTAATCTTTGTGATATCTTGATTTTTTCTTTTGTATTCCACTTCATGTCTTTAAGTGCTTTTTTTCTTCTGTTGATTGTACAGTAGATAATAATTCATAGTTTTAGAAACATTAATTTAGTATATGTACTCAGAAGTAGAATTGTTACCAGTTTGTGAGTCCTGGGGCGAATTCTTGCCAGGTTTTGCCAAAACAAAAAATTGGACAAGACATGTAGAAAAGGGTGTGGGATGGATGTATATGGAAGATGGAAAAGAGGTAGATTCTGCAGAGTAGAATGAAACAGTGAAAAGGCTCATAGGGCCTGGAGGATAATAGAGGGTAGTCTTTTATATGTAGAATTTCTAGATTGGCTTCTCCCTTATGCAAATAAGTCATTTAAAACAGTTGTCCTATCAAAAGCTCAGTTGGCCTGGCACCAGGTGGAAACTGTTCTATCAAAGGTTCACTTGGTTTCACATCAAATGCAAATTTAGAATTGAAAGTAGTACTTTTCTGATTGGTTCCTCATACAGTGTTCAGGAATTGCGGAGTCATCTTGTATTCTGTGTTTTGTTCATGTCCCCTGGATCTTACGACTTTGACGGATTATATCCACTTAGTTGGCGGGTTTACCCCCAAGCCCAGTCTCCTACCTCACTGTTGTTATATATTTTTACCTTGAAAGACATTGCCAAATTATTCTCCTTTAAATTGATTATAACATGCATGCTTACAATTCTAACACTTGGAAGGCTGGGGGAGGAAGATCACTGTGAGTTCAAGGCCAGCCTGGGCTACATAGTGAGTTCGAGGCCAACCTGAACTAGAAGGCACGCTTTTTTTTTTTTTTTCCAATCATTAATGAAAAATTTTTGGATATACATAATTTCAGACTTGTTGAAAGTTGAAAGAAGCTATAAGGAATTCCTAGATATCCTTCACTCAGATTATTCAAATAGTAATATTTTACTAATTTATGTTCTATTTACACACATACATACACAAAGCTTTTTTTTGAACCATGTAAGAGTAGTTGCATATAGCCAGGTAGGCATGGTGGGGCACACCTATAATTACAGTACTTAGGAAGCTGAGGCAGGAGGATCACTGTAAGTTTACAGCCAGCCTAGGCTACCATAGTGAGTTCAAGGCTACAGTAAGTTCATAGTGAATTCACAGTGCATTCAAGGTCAGTTTGAACCCAATAGAAAGATCCTGCCTTAAAATGAACCAACATAGCAGCACTATTAACAGCAACAAGGTAAGAACAGCTCATAATGTTCATTAACAGATAATGGTGAATAAAATGTGGACTATTCAAACAATGGAATATGACTTAGAAGGAATGAAGATGAGCCAACCTTTCAGATAAACCTCAGAACATCATTTCAGGTGAAAGTTGGCCACTGTGCTGCACGTCTGCAGTTGCAGCTATTCGGGAACCTAAGGCAGGAAGGTTTAAGTGTTAGGTTCAAGGCTAGCCTAGGTAGCAAAACAACAAAAGTGTTGTTTTGTTTTAGAGCATCAGACCAAATGAAAGAAGGCCATATATTGTATGTTGCAAAATTCTATTTAAATGAAATATCCAAAATAGTTTAGTGGTCACCAGAGTTTGAGGCAAGAAGAGAAAAGGGAGTACTGCTTAATGAGCTACAGGGTCTCTTTGAGAGCAGTAAAAATGTTTTGAGACTAGGCAGAGGTAATGCCTAAACAACACTGTAATGTACTACATGCCCCATGAATTGTACACTTTGAAACAGTACTGTATTACATGAATTTCACCTCAGTTTAAAAACTTAACTAGTCATGCTGCTAAATACGTCTGCTCTTAAATTCTTTAGTTTGTATATCCTGTGATCTAGGATTTTTCTTATGTAACCATAATAAGATTATCAAAAGCAAAAAACTGAACATAGAAAATGGTTCTGTAACCTTTTACCCTTATCTGTGAGTTGTCTCAGTGATACCTGTTGGAGAAAACAGAAGCTCTAAGATAATATTTTGAATTTAGTTCTCATATCTCTTTTATTTTCTTTAATCAAAACCAGTTACTAAGTTTTTTAAGTATTTCACAATATTGGTAGTTTTGTCGAATACAGACCAGTAATTTTATGTGGTCAGTTTGAGTTTCTTTGAGGTTTCCTCATGGTTAGATTTAGATTATGCACACTTGGCAGGAACGCCCCTGAAATGTTGCTGAGTTAGAAGGCAGAATTTTTTTAAAAATTAATTTTATTGAGAAACAAATAGCAATGAGACAATTTCAAAACCAATTAGGACAGTTTCAATAAGTAATACATTACATATTGTTGTCTTCATAGTGGTTATTCATAGTCCAAGATGCAGACATCGCATACTGCAGAAAAGTATAAAAATGAGGTATAAAAAGTAAAGCCATATTAACATGCTGAGCTGTAAAAGACTCAAGTCGGGGCCGGGGAGATGGCTTAGTAGAATAAGTGCTTGCCTGGCAAGCGCAAGGGCCTGAGTTCAATCCCTGGATCTGCCAAAAAAAATTAAATAA
>NW_004524739.1:2979817-3000868 GCF_000260255.1 Octodon degus
TTTTTTTTTTTTAATTCCAAGTAATCTTTTTCTGTTTTTAAATTCAGGGAATTGAATGCAGGACCTTTGAACTAAGCAGCCCCAACCCCTACCCTGTGCTTTTTTTTTTTTTTTTTTGAGACAAGGTCTTGCTAAGTCGTTGAGTTACCCAAGTTTTGCTTGAACTTGTGATTCTCCTATCTCAGCCTTTCAGAAACCTGGGATTACAAGCATGAACAACCACACCTGGCTGTAAATGATCTTTTTAAAAAAATCATCCCTGTTGCATTTAATGCTAAATTTGCTTGTAAAGAAACTGGATGAAAACTTGTAACTATTACATGGAAAAGAAAAGAAAGCAAGAGTTTGAGTTCCTCTTTTTATGACTGCTCTTAACAAAAGTAAAAGCATTAATATTTGAAAATTTTCCACTTAGTAATGATCATTCTGAAACATAAACTTCCTTATTTTGTGTTGAATAAAAGCAAAAATCAAATGGAATATAGTTATGATCTTTTCATTTCATTAGATCTAGTAACTTGAGCTCATTGGGATATCTGGGATAGTGGGTAGCTACATAATTTTAATATACTAGTATATATTATCCTTTTTGCAGTCTTTTTTTAAAAAAAATAATTCCCCAAAGATTTAATATCCTCATTAAAAAGATTTAGCTTTTTCATAAAAGAAGAGTTAGCATGGTCATATGACCTTCACAACAATGATTGAGATCAGTTACTTTATTTCATTCACTCAGTATTTTTTGAGCACTTGTATGCCAAGCATTCTTTTAGGCAAAGTTCTTGACCTTGGCAATTTAAAATTTAATGGAAAGATGTGATCCTTTAATTTTTTATAAATATATATAAATATGTAGTAAATGTGCACAATGTGAACCTCAAATGCATAAAAATACATTGGTGAAAGGTCTCACTGCTAAGTTTTCCCTAAGCTTCCCCATTTCTCTCTGTAACCTCTTCCATAGGTTTCCTTGCAGAGATATTCTATACATATGTAAGCATTCCTGTAATGATTAAACATATCCTTAATTCACACAATACCTTTCTGTTTCTTTTTTCTTTTTTTCTGTATTTTAGGGAAGGGTCTACAGGGTATTCAGGGTCTCACTGTTAGATCAGGCTTGTGGTGATCTGCCTGTTTATAGCCTCCCAACAACTGGGATTGCAGGGGTGCACCACCATGCCCAGTCTCAATTGTCTTCTCAAGGGCCGGGGAGATAGCTCAGTGGAATAAGTGCTTGCCTGGCAAGCGCAGAATCCTGAGCTTAATCCCCAGTACCACAAAAAAAAAAAAAAAAAGGTGATCAGTTGCCTTCTCAGCATGCCCTGGGGGCGGGTCCAGCATGGCAGGCCCTGGGATTGAACCCCTGGCCCCTGCACCTGCTTGCAGGTACTTTAATCCGCTGAACTCTTTGGCTGGCCCTTACCTTTCTGTTTATACTGTTCCTTTTTTTTTTTTTGTCTCACTTGACACTGTATTTTGGAAATTATTCCATATAGTGCTACTTCTTTCTTTTAATGGCTGTCTGGTTTTGTAACATCTAGCTGGCCCATAATTTAAGTTCTTTTCTTACTGAATATATGTAGGTCATTTCTAGGATTTTGCTATTACAAAAATTCTTACAAACATAGCATTTTGACTGTATTCAAATATGTTTAGATTCATTAGTGAAAAAATAATTTCAAGATGAAAAGATAAATACATGTCACTTTTGTTCTCCAGTGTTGTACCACTTTACACTCCTACAAGCAGTAGATGAAAATGCTTATTTTTTCCACCAAGACTGTATCTTATCAAGCTTTATCTATTAATTACAAAAAAAAAAGAAAATCACATTTCTTTCCTCAGTGTTATTAAGTGTTTAATTTCCTCAGTATTATTTTATGCATTTAACTATTGCTATTTTTGTTACAGCTAAATTTATGTTTAAAGTTCTTTTTTTTTTTTTTTTTTTGTTGGAACCAGGGATTGAACTCAGGCCCTTGCGCTTGCCAGGGAAGCACTTATTCCACTGAGCCATCTCCCTGGCTCCTGAAAGATCTTTATAAATTCACATATTTGATTGTCTTCGTTTCTGTATTTTATTTTACTCAATGTATTTTTTAGGTAACAGAGGATTTTTAAAAATCTTTGTGAGAAATTACAAACTAGCAATGGCTAATTGAGGTGATTTGATCATATCAGAAAGTGACACATCTTCTTAACGATCAAAATTTTAAAAAGTGACACAACAGTTTGTATTTTTTGGTTTATGCAATATACTATAAATGTTGCTCTACTGCCTTTATTGGAAACAGTTATGGGTTTTGTCTTTCTAAGTGCCATTTCAAGTTTTTAGACATGAAACATTAAAAATGATAGCTATTAGTATGTGACTAGGTTTTTAAGACCTCATGATACTGTCTGGAATTTACCTTTTATTTCAAATGTTGAAGGAAAATATTGACTGTGTCTAAGGGAATTCTATATTAAATAGTATACATAAAAATACATTCATTAAGACATTCAGACTACTTCAAATATTGTTTTCATTAGCTCTAAAGCAATAAAAGTGATATTTGGAGATAAAACACAGAATGGTATTTGACATATAAATGTTTGTAGTAGGATAATAGAGCCCAATGGTTAAAATCATGTGATTTAGAGTAAAAGAACCTTGATTTCACCGGCTGTGTACTTTCCTAAGTATCTGTTTCTTTGCACATAAGATGAATGAATACCAGCACCTGTCTCCTTGGATTTCTGTGGGGATTGAATGAGTTAGTGTACATAGGAGGGCTGGCTTAGTGCCTGGCATACAGTAAGTACTAAACAAAATGGCATTGTGACCAATCATTCTTATTTCTGGCTGAGCTGAAGCTTTACTTTGGGAAGTCAACAGTCATGCTAGAAAAGCACTGAAGGGTAGTATTCAGCTCAAAAAAAAAGAAAAGAAAAAGAAAAGAAAAGAAAAGAAAAAGAAAGTGCACCCTCCATTCAACCATTATTTGTAATCTCTGGTTTTCATTGTCAATTAAAAATAACACACTTATATGAGCCTCAGGATTGAACTCTTAACAATAGTATTTTAATTATTTCTGAAATAACCCAGTCTCAGTCACATAATGAGAAGAATATTTACTTGAGATACCATTGACAGATGACACAAAAAATGCCAAAACCAAAAGGAGAACATCAATTGGCCACCTGAATGACCTCAAATCTAATGACCTAAGGACCCAGAGCAATATAAAGATCACATTTTGAAAGCCTGTGCTATAAATAACTTGACCTATGCGTTTCCTTCTTGTTATTTTGCCAGAGTCATTCTAATCCTTTTTTTTTTTTTTTTTTTTTTTGCAGAATCAGGGATTGAACTCAGGCCCTTGCACTTGCCAGGAAAGTGCTCTAATCTTTTATTAACTGAACTATTAAATCAGATTAAAGAGAGAGAGAGAGATCCTACAGCTCTCCTAAGTGGTATAAATGGTAGCAATTTTCTTTAAAACAACAAAAACCAACCACGGTGTATGACTATGTCAAAAGATTTCAGAAAACAAAAAAGTCTGAATATTTCAAGGTACTTCTAACAATTAGAAACTTAGACATAACCATAAATTCTTTTATTTTATAGGCATCCCTTGGAATTTCACATTTAATGTGAAGTTTTATCCACCAGATCCAGCACAGTTAACAGAAGACATAACAAGGTAAATAATCATTAGTTCTATATATGATAGTAAATCATCATCATAAGTGCTGAGACTTTCTCTTCAAAATTGAAGAAAACTGGTGAGCTGTTAATGATCAGCTTTAAGAAAGAAAAGTTTCTGGTCACTTCAAAGCATGCTTGCAAATAAGTAAATCTAAAAGTTTCAACTATCTGACCTGCTTGGAAGAAACTGGTAGGGGAACAAGGCTTATCATTTATGTCATGCCAGGCTGTAGTCTGGGTTCCTCAAAACTGTCCCACCCTCCCGGAGGGCTGTTTACTGGGAAAGAGCTCTTGAGTTTTTCAATTTCCTTCACTACATTTGTTTTTACAGAGAGCAAAAAAGCCAAAAATCTCAGGCTTATTATTATCTGTCTCCTCCTTTTCCTCCTCCTTCTGAGGCACGAAAGGATTGAAATCAGGACCTTCCCAATCCTTTTTATTTTTTGAGACAGGACATCTCTCAGTTGCTAAGTTGCCCAGACTGGGCTCAAATTTGCAATCCTTTTATCTCAGTTTCCCAAAGTGCTGGGATTTCAGGTCTATGCCACCAAGCCATCTGTATCTTCCTCTTAAACTATGTGGTTAGTTCCGATTTGATTTGAAACTGTCTCATTGCTATCTGTTTGTCAATAAAACTTTGAAAAAAAAAAAATAAAAACCTCCACAAAAAAAACAAAAACAAAAAACTATGTGGTTAGGTATGTGATCCTCATGAATTAAATCTTCTTTGGGCCTATTTGACTTACAAGTTAATCCTATATTCTTTTTTATTTTATTTTTTAAAAGAGAAATAAAAAATAGTATTAAAAAAAACTTTAGGAATGATACAGAATTTCACTAAACAAAATAATAGGAATTCAACAATGGTCATTATGTTGCAGATTGTTGCCTTTAAATTAGTTGTTCACATTACCAGATATATGCATTCAAAATTGGTTCAAAAAAGTTATAAAAAATTAAAAAGCAAAAAAAATTAAGCATTAACTTCTTTCAACAGACCAGCAGAAATCAGCAATACAATTATCCAAGCTATCTTGTATATATGCATATGTATTTCTTTATCTTTTAGAAACTTTCAAAGGGAAGGAGTAACTGGGATGAGGGAAAGGAGGAGGGAAAGAAAGAAGGAAGGAGAAAAAAATCCTGTATTCTTTAAAAACAACCTACTCAATCTTTTAAGGAAATGACTTTTTTTTTAATAACAGAAAAGCTTTAAAAATGGAAAAGCAAAAAAAAAAAAAATGGAGAAGCAATATATTGTAAAGAATACTATTATATGTATTTATATGTATAGCTTCTTGCATGGAGCCTCATATCCGGTAGCTGCTTGGCAGATTCTGTTAAATTGAATTGTTGGTTATCAAGAAACATTTCTAATTTTGATTTGATTGCCAGCTATCTGATTACAGGCAAATTTATAACCTCTAAGCCTCAGTTTTCATAAATCTTAAGTAAGGTAATAAAATAAATTCTTAAAAATCTAATCATTGCTGGGTGTGGTAGTGAACTCATGTGATACTAGAACTCAGGAGGCTGAGGTAGGCTGCTTAGTAAGACTATCTCCAATTCAACCAAAAATCTGATTATTCAGTTCTTTGTAAAGTTTATACTATTTTTAAAGATTACTTTGTTTTCCAGTTGTACTTAGTACATTTGTGAAGCTGAAATTATGTATATCATCCTGAAAAAATTTTCACAGGTAATATTTGTCTGGTAAAGTTGCTACTTACTCATCTTTCTTCCTCTAGGTTTTATCCTTAGAAATCTTTTCTAATTGCTTGTGTTTTAAAGAAGTTTAAGATTCTCCTTGTCTCAACTTTTCTAACTTTTCTTTCTAAGCTACCTTCCAATTCGAGT
This sequence comes from Octodon degus, assembly GCF_000260255.1. Taxonomy (NCBI): domain Eukaryota; kingdom Metazoa; phylum Chordata; class Mammalia; order Rodentia; family Octodontidae; genus Octodon; species Octodon degus. The sequence continues at coordinate 2,985,369 of NW_004524739.1, forward strand.
TCAAGGTAGTTACAGTATTTGTTTTTGGTTTTGGTGGGAAAATTTCAAACACAGAGAAGGAAGAAATAATAATATAATAATATGACATTAGCCACATGCCCTCATGTAGATCGAACAATTAATATTTTAATCTTTTTTCTTTTTAAAAATCATTTTCTTTTTCCTTTTATTTGTTTAGTTTGTTGCTGCTGCTAACATGTCAACATCCTTTTTTTTTGGCTTCAGATACTATTTATGTCTTCAGCTTCGGCAGGACATCGTTGCAGGACGACTGCCCTGTTCCTTTGCAACCTTGGCATTACTAGGTTCTTACACCATCCAGTCTGAGCTGGGAGACTATGACCCAGAGCTCCATGGCATGGATTACGTTAGCGATTTTAAACTGGCCCCAAATCAAACCAAGGAACTTGAAGAAAAGGTCATGGAACTGCATAAATCATACAGGTGAAACTATCTCTGGGATTTATCTTGTTTATTTTGGCAATAAGTTTAAACTGTTGACTTACTACTGATGCAGTATTTGCCTAATAGGGAACATGATGCCTTAGAAAGAGTCAGCATATCCCTGCTCCCTTTGACCATGGCAAGTTGCTGAATTTCTCTGAACTCCACTTTCATCATTAGAGTAATGGGCATTGCATTGTAGGATGAAAACTAAATGAAATGACAGATGTAAAGCGCTTAGCGTGGGATCTGGCAGATAGTAGGTGCTTAATAATAAATGGCAGCTATTATTGTCTTACCTTTTTTCAGGTTTCAAACTTATTATATACTATAGTAAATGCTTTGAGATTCTTAGAACTAGTGTCTAACTTGAGATATATGTACATGGATAGATTTCAAAGGGCCCATGAAACTCTTAAATGTATTTTTCATCTATTTATATTTCATCTATTTATTTATGTACTTATTTTTTTGGTGCAGGGTCTCACTACACAGCTTGGACTTGTAGTTATCCTCCTGTCTCAGCCTCCCCAGTGCTATGATCACAGGCCTGCACCACCACATCTGGTTTTGGGGCCGGCACAGCACACCCAGGGTTCTGGGGCCAGCGTGGCATACAGTACCAGGGATCAAACCTGGATCTTTTTGCCAGACAGGCACTTGACTGCTGATCTATCTCCCCAGCCCACCAAATGTATTTTTAAATGTCCTTATTGATTATATGGCTTTTTAATTTTTATTTTTATTTTATTTATTTATTTTTGTGGAGCCGGGGATTGAACTCAGGTCCTTGCGCTTGCCAGGCAAGCGCTTATTCAACTGAGCCATTTCCCTGCCCCCTATATGGCTTTTTTAAAAAGTGAAAATAATTGTTACCAGTATAGGAGAATCATAACAGTAATCAAGAACAAGGGCTTACAAAGTACTCTGAGCTACACTAAAATGTTGCCTCTGCTTTGTCGTGGTCTTGAGACATTAGGTAATTCACTTAAACCTCTACATTTTAACCTTATGTGTGTGATGGAGGTTATTGCCTCAGAAGACACAGAGTAATTGCTAGATTTACAAAAGATTATGTAAAGCATTTAATATAGATAATGTCTTTCGTGTAAAAATTCATAAAATGTTAGCAAATATTAAAATGCCTTAAAAACTTGCATTTTTGCCTACTATACCTCCACTATTACTTGGATGGCTTACTATGGCTAAATTTTACATTGTAACATGAAAGTCTGATCTTGGCCTTAAATTAGTGTTCTGAGTTATGTTAGCATGAGTTAGATGATGAAGTTATAAAGGGTTTCAGTGCTCAAGGAGAAATACAAAGTGTGGTTTTGATAGGTTGCTGTTGTACTGCCAACAATTCTGTTTAGTCATTAAGCTACATTGTTTTCCTTGGCGTGATTCTAATGGATTGCATGGATTGGGATGCTTCAAGGAGAGAACTTTAAATCGAGCCGTCCCAGTTCTTAAGTGACTTATTTTTCCTCTAAATTTAGATGCTGCAGTCATTAAAACCATAATAAGGACTTTATAACCTACATATCAGAGGTCTTAGGAGAGTTGCTCAAGTCTCATGGGGTCACACTACTTTTTTTCTTTTTTGGTGTGGGAACGGAACCGGGGATTGAACTCAGGCCCTTGCGCTTGCCAGGCAAGCACTTATTCCACTGAGCCATCTCCCCGGCCCTACTTTTTTTCTTTTAATGGTGACAAGTTTCATATTTTTTAAGGTAGAAAAAAACCCAGAAGGTTTGGGAGGAATGGATTTTGCAGAGAGAGTCTGGGTTGAGTAAAAAGGGAAGAAAAATAAAAAGTAAAACTATACCCTACAGTATAGTGGGGATTATTGTAAAGAAGCGTAATAGCCCGAGTCCATACTTACTTGACAAGAGAACTGCAAAAATTTGCTTTTCAAATTCACGCTTATACACTCCAGTGAGCTGAAGTCAGAAGCCACTAAATGTACCACTTTCAATTTCATGATTGTAACTTCAAAATGTTGCATTGTCTTTGAGTATATTTTTAATACTTTATATTCTGGCTATGAGTCTAAAAAGCTACACACACACACACACACATATATATATACACATATAGAAGCAAATACTGAAAAGAATCCATTAAAATAATTTGACAGGTTAGATTTGTAGCATACTTTTTTATGGTATATAATTTTTTTAATATATTTTAATTTAATATTTATTTATTTATTTATTTATTTAGTGTGTGGCCTGCTCAGCCCACCAGGGGGCGGGGCTGGCTGGCATGTGGTGCTGGGGGATTGAACCACGGTCCCTGTACTTTGATTGGTTTGGCTTAGTTTGTTCTAAGTAGGTGCTTTAGATCACTGAGCCATCTCACCAGCCCAATGGTATATAATTTAAAGCAATTATTAATATAATTTTTACACAGTAAAATGGTAAGAGAAATTTTTTTACTGCTGCTATAAAGCCAAAGAGAAGAAAATAATATCAGATTATGATCAATACTTTAAATCTGTCTCTGATCATTTTTAATAATTATTTGATCATAATACAATCTGAGTTTTAAAGGGGCTTCATCTAGTCTTAATTTTCACCCAATACTTTTATTCTTTGTAGCATTTTTATTATATAATCATAATAATTCTAAGTAGCTAATTATTATATATCTGTTATTATGGGCCAAATACTGTTAAACACTGTACATATTTCATACTTAGTTATTATAAGCACCTTTTAAGTTAGGCCAACAATTCCTACAGATCCTGTTTTCAAGATCCTTTTAAGGTTCTACAAGGTCAGAATTACATTTACTGTAATACTAAGGTATGTCTTTTTCACTGTGTTGACACTGGTGGAACACAAATCGAGGCAATTGCACCAAACTATACTCCTAGTCATTATATTCTTTACCAACATGCAATACAGTTTAAAGGGGTGGGGTATCGTGGCACATGCCTATAATCTCAGCTAGGAGGAGGCTGAGGTAAGTAGGAGACCAGCCTGGGAAATTTATCAAGATTCCATCTCAAAATAAAAATTTTTTAAAAGGGCTGGGATGTAGCTCAGTGGTAGAGCAATTCCTCGTATGAGTAAAGCTCTGGATTCAATCCAAAGTACTATGTACATGCATGCATCATGCATAAATAAATACCATTTCACTTAATAATTTTAATAGAACAGTCAAATGTTGATTTTATTAAACCTTAAATGTAGTTCAGTTTAATATTCTGTGGTTAAATGAGAACTACACATAAAGCATTTCTACTGTGTAGTGAAATAAAATAATTGAAGAAAAGCACTTGTGGGTTGAATTATAAGCTGAATTAGCCATCTTATTTATTTAGTCTTTTTGTGTCAGAGTCTTACTATGCACTTCAGGCTGGCCTTGAGCTCACTTTGTAGCCCAGGCTTGTGAATTTGCAGTGATCCTCCTGCTTAAGCTTCTGAGTGCTGGGATTACAGGCATGTAGCACCACACCCAGCAGCCGTCTTTTTAATATCACATTTTTTCTTTAAAAAAAAAAAAAAAACTGACAAACTGATTGTTCTTTTGTGTTAGTACATGTTTGCAGTATATTGTGATTACTTTCCTTAGGGGAAGTTGGTACAGGTATATAATTCATCAAAGGCCAGTCCTATTTTGAAAAAGGAAATTGTTGCTAACGACAGAATTCAGACTTTCAAGTAAAAATTAAAATTTTAGCTTGGCATGGTGGTGCGTACCAATAGTCCCAGCTACTCTGAAGGCAGAAGGAGGATTATTTGGGTCAGGACTTAGGAGCCAGACTAGACAACATAGGGAGACACTTGGCTCTTTAAAAACAAAAAGAAAAATTTAAACACTTGTTTATACCAACATTATCTTTTCTTTCTTACATTTTTTATTAGTATATAATGATTTCATTTCTCATGGAGAGTTGGTACAAGTATATAACACATCTTAATTCTTTTTTAGGTCCCTTCCCTCCTCTTTCTGTCCATCTCTTGGTCCCCTGCAACATGATCTTGACAGCTTTCACATCCTTAATCTTTTCTGCTGAGATGAATGTAATTTTTTTTTTTTTTTCTTTGCAGAGCTGGGGATTGAACTCAGGTCCTTGTGCTTGCCAGGGAAGCGCTTATTGCACTGAGCCATCTCCCCAGCTCCCTCTGAATGTGATTTTTTTTTTTTTTTTTTTTTTTTTTTTTTTTCGGAACCGGGAATTGAACTGAGGCCGTTGCGCTTGCCATGGAAGCACTTATTCTACTGAGCCATCACCCCAGCCCTCTGAATGTGATTTTTAATGAAAATAATTTCAAAAAGAAATGTTGTATATATTGTGTTAATATTTGAAAGACTGAACTCAGTGAGCTCATATTTTCCAGATGGAATATATGATATGAGCTCATTCATACATAAAATGATTCATTCAAAATGCAAGATAGACCAATATATTTTGATAGATATAACAACACAAAAAGTTCATTGATGTTTTCAGATTTCACATTTTAACTAATCTTTTTAAATTTTTGAGACAGGGTCTCACTATGTAGTCCAGGCTGGCCTCGAACTCGTGGTGATCCTCTTGCCCCAGCCTCTGCAGTGTGGGGTTACAGGCATGCACCACTATGCCCAGCCTTTAGTCTTTAAGAAACTGATATTTTTGAGTTTTAGTGTAATATCAAAGAAAACTTAAATTTTCAATCCTTCATTGTTCTTTCATATATTTTTATGATAAAAATAATCTATTATTTTTATTTAGTGATTTAATAAATATTTCAATTTTTTTTAGTTTAAAATTTTCTTAATACAATGAGCTGTAAAAGTCTCAAGTCAATAACTTCTGAGGATAACCCACTAATATTAGAGACTGCTAGACAGTGTTAGATTGTTTAGTTGAATTCAAACACCTATAGTATTTAGATATCAATAGAATATTCACCTCTGACAGAACAAAAACAAAGGATACAAAGGAAAGATCATTTTGTATTCATATATACAAAATAGGATAAATTTACAGCTACTTTCGCTTAATTCAATGAGAGGAAAGAGGTGTACTAACAGTGCTTGGGCAGAATATCCTGTCTGCTTCTTGTACTATGGATAACCACTAAGAAGATAACAATGTATAATGTACTGATTATCAAAACTGTCCTATTAATCAGCTGTGAAACTGTCTCATTCATATTTATTTCTCAATAAAAATAAATAATAAAAATAAAAATTTTCTATTATAGTAAATACTAATAGATATAATTCACACAGTGAAAAGTACTTTGGGGTTGCTATAGGTTAGTGGTAGAGTACTTGCCTACCATGTACAAGGTTCGATCTCTAGTACCACAAGAAATAAACAAAGCCATGGTGGTGTATACCTATAATCCCAGCACTCATGAAGCAGAGGCAAGAGGATCACCATGAGTTCGAGGTCAGCCAGTGCTACATAGAGTTCAGGGCCAACTTGAGCTATATAGTGAGATAGTGTCTCAACCAACCAACCACCCAAACAAGAAAAGTAATTTGGACTCCTCAATAATTATGACAATAAAGAGGTCCTGCCAGGTTTGGTGGTTCACACCTGTAATCCCAGTACTCAGGCAGAGAGAATGTCATGAGTTCAAGGCCACTAGACAACGCAGTCTCAAAAAAAAAAAAAAAAAAAAAAAGAGGGTAAAAAGGTCCAAAGACCAAAATAAGCTTGAAAACCACCAAGTTAAATGAATAGGACACATAGTTAAAATAACTAGGGGCCGGGGAGATGGCTCAGTAGGATAAGCGCTTGACTGGCAAACGCAAGGATCTGAGTTCAATCCCCAGTTCTGCAAATAAAATGAAATGAAATGAAATAAAATAAAATAAATAAAATCTAGCTTTGGAATCAGACTTTCTCACCTTGAATTCAGATTCTGTTCCTTTTTAACCGTGTGACTTTTGGTGTGTTACACCTCCATCCTCTAAGCTTTAATTTTCTTACCTGAAAAATAAGGATGAAAATGTGAATTTTATAATTGTTAAATCAGAAAATTCATGTAAAATATTTAGCACAATGACTAGCACAAAGTGACAGTTCCAGTATTTGGTAGGATAATAGTAATTCTTATCCTCCTTTTATAGTCAGTGTGACTTTAGAGAACTACTCTTAGAACTTAACAGAATTTAAAATGAAATAGGTGGAACAGTAGCAAAGGGTGGGTGGATGTGGCGCAGTTGGTGTTATGGCAGAAACTGAACAATAATAGATCTCCATGACTAGAGAAATAAATTTTTTTTTGTCTTTTTTTGAGACAGGGTCTTCCTGTGCAGCTTAGCCTGGCCTTGAGCTCACTTTGTAGCCTAGGCTAGTCTTGAACTTGGAACAATCCTCCTGTCTCACACTCACGAGTGTTGGGATTACAGGTGTGCACCACCATGCCAGGCTATGTCTAGAAAATTTAGACATCTGTCATCCTGGAATTTACTTGCTCCTTTTTGGAAGGATTGGTTGCTCTCAGAAGCAAAAACCCAAATGGAAAATTTAATTGTGTCCATTAACCCGGTGTTTTTAGCCAATCCAAAGAAACATCTGCTGAGGCATAAGTATTTTACTTGCATTGAAAAGTACAAGCAAATAACACACTGCTTCTCAGATAACTAGAAGACAACCTATGTAAGTGGAACCTGTGGTGGTAGTCTTTTGCCAAGACGAGAATGTTGAACCTGAATCTGGAATTAACTTTTCAAATTAATACTAGCAAGTTTTAAAATTAATTCCTTTTTACTTATGGACCCTAGGGAGGTATATAAACTTGTCAGTTGTTCCCCACTTAATTATTTGAAATCAAAATCACAATCCTTAATTTAAGAGATGGAACAAACATTAGTAAGAGGCTGTCACATAACACTGTAATTCACAGAATAGTTCTTTTGATCCCATTTGTTTGAAAAGAATAAAACAGGAAAACAGTGCTATGACATCTGTCTATAATTATGCGAGATTAACCAGTGTCAGAGCTCCCTGGTTAAGTATGTTTGTAAGCTGCAGTGCTTAACAAATAGTAAATTGTTAGGGGGATACAGAATAAATACTGTACATTACTTTTTGTGGTTTAGAGATATCTGATCTTTTCCCAGGTGGTTGGTTATGACTTTAGAAGGTCTTGGAAATTTTAGGAAAAATCTTTAAGTTTAATTTGTGATCCTACCTTATAAAATATATATGTTGTATATACATGTATAGGTGTATATGGATAGTGAGATTATGAGAGATTGTCCTGTGGTTTTTTTCTTAGTCATATTGTGTGCCTGATTTTTATAATTGGAAAAGCTTTGCTGGATACAGGCAAAGCAAGGTGACCACCATGTAGGGAAGTAGTCTGGTTTAGGATATTGTGCTCTAAACAGAGTGAGGAAAGTGTGTGTAGGTACAAGGGCTAAGGAGTTACAACTTCAGCCCAAGAGGCAAGTAGTCAAGTTTGAGCACTGTGTGGTGAGGGTCATAGGCCAAGCAGAGCAAAAAGGGTATATATTTGAGGATAGGGCCTATGGAGGCCATAGAGTGCATCCCTGCAGGTGAGCAGGATGAAGGAGGACCCTGCAGGAGAGATGTTCCAACACTAGGACCTAAATGAAGTAAAGAGGGCATTCATGTGTAGAAGTTACTGACAATGATGGTTATACATTGTGGGGAGAGGGATGTTAGTAAAAATATTCAGGATGAAATTTGGTAAAAGGAGATACAAATTATGGAAAGGGAAGCTGGACATGGTAGCACATGCCTGTAATTCCAGCATTCGAGAGGCTGAAGCAGGAGGATTGCAATAAGTTTAAGGCCAGAGTGAGTGAGAGAGACACTGTTTCAAATAACAACAACAAATTATGAAAAGGGAGAAACTACTGTGAACCCTGTGGTATTGCGTTGAAGCAGGTTTCAGAGTGAACTCATGATTTCCAATTTATAGAAAGATAGATATGAAATTATAGTTATATAGACACATGCAAATGCATATGTATTGTACTAGGAAGAGAGACTCAAAAAACAAGAAATGTCTAGAAGGATACACAGTCAGGCTTGAAGAGGCTCCCAGTGGCCAAATCTGGAGCAATATAAGTAGGAAAAGGAAGAAAATAATTGACTATATTGCATTGAGTAAGATGAGAATCAGAGTCCATACTGATAAAAGTGAATAAATTGAAAGTTTGATAAGGAATAGTTTATTCAAAAGTTTCAAAATATCCCACAAAAGCAGTTACCGGTTAAAGAATTTTACAGAGGGGGCTGGTGAGATGGCTCAGTGGTCTAAAGCACCTACTTAGAACAAGCTAAGCTAAGCAAAACACAGGGACCGCGGTTCAATCCCCAGCACCACATGCCAGCCAGGCCCGCCCCCTGGTGGGCTGAGCTGGCCACACACACACTAAATAAATAAATAAATAAATATTTAAAAAAAAAAAAAAAGAATTTTACAGAGGAAGCCATGAAAACATCAGTGATCAAAACGAACAACATCTGTGAGGAGACAAATAGGAATTGTGTACCATGCCATAGAATGCATGGTAGCCTTTTTGTGATACTTGTGACAGAGTGACTAAGGGTCGAGGATATAGCTCACTGGTTAAGTACTTGACTGAAGTCTAAGAAAGATCAAGAAATTTATTTCAGACTGAAGACTAAAGATACATGAACTGGGGCTGAGGCGTTAGCTCAGCGGTCTAAGCACCTGCCTGACAAACGCAAGGACCCAGATTCGATCCATGGTACCTACCACATGTGGTGCCAGCCACTGAAACCAGGAATGGTGGCTCACACTGGTTATGCCCGCTCGGGGGAGGCTGAGACAGGAAGATCATTGAGTCCGAGCTACATAGTGAAACCCTGTACCAAAGAAATGAATGAATGATTTTTTTTTTTTTTTAAAGAAGATACATTGACTAAGCAAAACTGGCATTATGTAGGATCCTTCTGCAACACTAGCTAAGCTTAGTGAGGCTTGAGGACTGTGTGGTGGTATATATCAATGTTGATTTTCTGGTTTGAGCACTTTATAGGAGTATGTCTTTATTTGTAAAATACAAACAAATATTCCAGAGTGACAGGTCATCAAATTGATAGCTTACTCAAATATTTCAGGAAAAAGTATATTGTACATAACTTAAATTATTTTGTGTAATTATTTCAAGTCAGGTATGGTGGTGCATACCTGTAATCCCAGTACTGTGGAGAGCTGAGCAGGAAGATTGTGAGTTCAAGCCTATCGTGGGCTATTTAGAGACCTAGCAAGACCCTGTCCCAAAAATAAAATATAAAAAAGGTCTGGGAATGTAGCTCAGTGTAGAGGCCCTGGGTTTAATCCTAACTACTACTACAAAAAAAAAAAAAAAAAAAAACATAATTATTTCAAAAATCCAACCATAACATAAAAAATTTTAAAAGCAAACATCAGCCAAACTTTAAATATATTTTCAACTAAAAAATTTTAAAGCTAAAGAACCCTTCTTAGCTGTTTGTGGTGGTATAAACTTATAATCTTAACACTTGGGAGGCTAAGGCAGGAGGACTGAGAATTCACACCCAGCCTGTACTACATAGGGAGTTCAAGGTTGGCCTGGACTACCTACTCAGACCCTGTCTCAAAAAACTGTTCTAAATACAGTTTAAAAGCATGGTTATTTATGTATATAGTTTGAAACTTAAATCTGTATTCCAGTTAATTGACCCAAGCCAGGTGTCTTGGAGCGTGCCTGTTATCCCAGCACTTAGCCAGCTGAAGCAAGAGGATCACTATAAGTTTGAGGCTAGTGTGGGCTACAAAGTGAGTTCAGGGCCAGCCTGGACTACATAATAAGACCCTGATTAGGAAAAAAAAAAAAGATAAGGGTCAAATTAATTGATCCATAACACACTTTAGTGTTGAAAGAATAAACATAGGGAAGATTTTATCATGTTTGCTTCAGAAATATTTTAACGTTTATCTTCAAATTCTAGTAATCTAAACTATCTTAATCTTATTTTATGATGGACCACTAGATTATCAGAAAACTAAAGTTGCTATGATAATATTTAAAATAGTTTATAGTTGGGTGTAGTGGCATACAGCTGTTATCCCAGCACTCAGGAGGCTGAGACAGCAGGTTCACTCCAAGGCCAATCTGAACTACAAAGCGAGACCCTGTCTCAAGAAAACAAACAATGGTTTACGCAGCAGTTTTATAACCACTATATATTATTTGATCCTAATAGTTGACAATAATTGGCAATCCTAGTATCTTACAATAGATGTGATTCTTACTTCATAGAGGAGCTAGAAGAAGACATTGTCTCACCAGTGCCTCTGTGACTTGAGACCTGATTTAATCCTGCTGCTTCAAACTCTGATCCTAACCTGCTTTGATCATGTGATCACTCAGGGTCTGTTTCTGCATCAGAAAAATGAAAAGGTTGAACTCTGTGATCTTCAAGTTCCGTTCTAACTTTAAAATTCTAAAATTCAGTCCACTAATAAAAGTAACAACAGCAAAATTACAGAATAACTGATAGCAAAATTATAGAATAACTGACAATAATCTTAACTAGAAAAGTAAGTTGTATCACTTGGATGGAAAAAGATATAAACTACAAACCATTTTTTTTGGTTGACTTGAATGTGAGTTAATTTTCCCATTTACCTTTTTTAAAATCTTCTAATTCAGGTCCATTAATGAATAGAATTTCAGTGTGATGCTTAGGAGTTTGCAGAAAAGAAGTTTATTTAGGAAAGCTGCATTATTAGCAAATCTGCAGCCTCTTTCCTGAGGTTTTTTCCTTTTGGTGGTTGTTGTTCCAAGGTTTCCATTGTTCTTTTTAATGAGGGGAAAAACAGATGGGTTTGGAAGACATTTTTCCTTATTAAATGAAGAGATCCCTGCCCCTCCCTGTAGCTTGAGGCACTCTTAAGGAAAATGGGCATTTCCATGTTTTTTCTTTGGGGATGTGGCTGCGTTGTTACTATGAAGTTATACTTGATGAGGCTGAATTGTGCAGCAGTAGGATGATGTCTTTGTCCTGAAAACACAACATAACAACTCCCTAGCACTTCTCAAAAGAGGAAACTTCTAAAGGAAAGGGAAAGACTGTCACAGTGAATGTTTAGACAGTGAAGCTGATTGTTTTCAAACAAATCTAATTTATGCCTAGTAATGAAGATGTCTTAATAACAGAAAGCAGTCTCATTACCCGTATGCTTCTATTAACCAATTTATTTTGTGTAGATCAGCGGGTAGGACACCATCTGTTACCAGAAATTTTCTTTTCATCAAACTTGCCCCCATTAAGAGTCCTACTTAAGTAATGTCAGCTGCTCTCCATAATAACTCAATTCAGAGATACAGAGAGAGAGAGAGAAAGGCAGCTAAGAGGTTCTTGTAAATTGCACCATCCTCCCTGAGGATTTAATTTAGTCATCTCTCTGGCAAGGAAATTAGTGGGATGAATTTATGTATGATGTAGGGGAAAAGTGTTGAAGAGGGAACTGATGATGGGTGACCCTAGGCAGCTTTAAGGAAATTGTTTAATAGGATTGAAAAGAGTTTTCTGGGGCCGGGGAGATGGCTCAGTGGAATAAGCGATTTCCTGGCAAGCACAAGTGCCTGAGTTCAACCCCAGGTTCTGCCAAAAAAAAAAAAAAAAAAAAAAAAAAAAAAAAAAAGAGTTTTCTGATAGCTTTTTTGGTGAATTTTTATTTCTTCAATATCTCTTTTTCTTAGGCATATTCTAATTATTTAGATACTGTTGATGATTCCCTAACCTATTTTTGGTACTATGAAATATATTTCATGTACATATTGATATATATGTATGTTTATATAATATAAAGTACAGATATACAGTATAAATGTTGATACTATGGCATTGAATTTTTAACTTTTATTATATTAAAGGTCCATGACTCCAGCTCAGGCTGACTTGGAATTTCTGGAGAATGCCAAAAAGTTGTCTATGTATGGAGTTGACCTTCATAAAGCAAAGGTAATAATGACTTTATTCATTTAATGACACAGGCCTGTTATTCATCTATCACACTTGTGACATATATTTCCTATCAACATTTATTTGGGGTATTAAAATCATTTAAAGAATACTAATCCTTGTTGTAATTTTAAGTATATCAGTTGAATTGTCCCTCAGCAATTCTACTATTAGAATAAAGTTTCACACCTAATTATTGTAAAGCTCAAAAGATGTATTAACCAAAGACAGGAATATAACTCAGAAGGCATAAGCACCTGTCTGGCAAGCATAAGGTCCAGAGTTTGATCCCCAGTACCACAAAAAAGCATATTAATTTTTTAGATGAAATAGCCACAACTCTTGTTGTCCTTTACTGATTATAAACATTATTTGTGTGAAAGAAAAGATGTAATAACCAGAGAAAAATTATAAATTTTTAAAATGCAGTTACATTAAAAAATATAAATTGACAGCAAGGCCTACAGTATCATCTATGTCAAAATCACCTGGGGTGTCTATTAAACTAAAATTCCTGAGCTCCTCCCGGAGTTACAGTCTTTCTTTGGAAGAGAAGCTCTAGCGTTTCAGATTTAATGAGCATCCTAATTGATTTTAATACCTGCTTGAGTCTGAGAGTCATTGGCCCAGAGTAATGGTTCTCAGAATGTGGTCAGCTGCTTTTAGCACCACCTAAAAACTTGCTGGAGGTGCGTGGTTCAGAGTCCTTCCCACACTGAATCAGAAGCTAGGGGTGGGGAGCTCAGCAGTCTGTTTTAACAAGTTCTCCAAGTGTGATTTTGATGTCTAGCAAATGAACTACAGTTGTTCATTTGAGAATCATTAGATTAGGATATGGAAATTTGATCCCTTCCACACACACACACACACACACACACACACACGCACACACACCCAATATTGGGGATTGAACCCAGGGCCTTCCACACTGAGGTAATACCTCCAGCCTTTTTTATTATTTTGAGACAATCTACCTGAGTTTTCTGTGTAGGACTCAAATGTTCAGTTCTTCTGCCTCAGCCTCCTAAATACTAGAATTATGGGTGCTTTATATTTTGCCTAACAGAGTGAATACTTGAGACAAGTTGCTCAGTTCCTTTCCTATTCAGTTAGTAGACTGGCTGGGGATGTTGAGATCATGAGGAACAGGACTCTCGGGAATAATCAGAAGTTCATTCAGAGGAAATTAACTAGTGTATATAATGAGCAAACTCAAAACCATATCCAGTAGGACACAATCAAAGGAACCAGGGTACTTAGCTCCCAAATAGGAAAGTTCTAGGAAGATGTAATATCTGTCTTGGTGTATTAAAAAGAATGGCATGTGAAGCAGAGATTTTACCATGGCTTCAAGATATAAACCTAGAAGTAGTGAAATAGACGCTATAGGGAAATATGTTGTTCAGCTCAGTTTGACAAATTGTGTAGCCAATCTTTCTCAAAGATGGAGTGGGCTAATAACCGCCAAGGGTTCTGAGCTCCCTGCAGGTATTCCAGGGAAGATAGACTAGTCACTTGGTTGAAATTTAGAAGAGGACATTCAAGCATCTGGCCTGTTACTGGACTAGAATGACCTTCTAGGGCTTCCCTACCTTGAATATCCATTTCTTTCTTGAGTTCCTAAAATTTCAATGTATGTTTGTAGTTTTTTTTAAGTATGTTGCTCTGGATTATGTTAGGCTGGGTGCTCTAATTTCTATGAAGCTTTAAAGTAGATGGTAGGAATATCAGTGTATTAGATAAGGTGTATGTCCAGAACTAAAAGTGTTAGGTTTTACTTATTTCCTGCTAGAGATTGGTGTCAATCAGGAATGAGTGGAGTCAGACAGTATGTTCCTTTCCCAAATGTTATAGAGCAGATTGTTTACTCTATAAAAAGAGATACAATTATACCCACAGGGTTTAAAAACTTAAGAGGGCATCTTCTGTTAAGTTTTCAGTTACATAGTTATTCAATCAAAGTTGCATATAATTTCTACATCTTTGTGCTTGTGTATAACATTGATGGGCACTAATACTTTTCTCTAATCATTTCTGGAAAAAGAGTAGTCAAGAAGCATCTAACTCTGGGTTTTAATTATTTTTTAAAATATATTTTTATTTATTTGATATATGGTCTTGCTACGCAGTAAGCATCCTCCTGCCTCAGCCTCCCCAGTGCTGGGATTACAGGTGTGCGCCACCATACCTGGTTTCAGGGCGAGCACTGTGCTCCCAAGATTCCATGGCCAGCACGGCATGCTGTACCAGGGATCAAAGTCAGGTCCTTGAGCTTGCCAAGCAGGCACTTAGCTGAGCTATCTCCCCAGCCTGGGTTTTAATTATTTAGCTAAGTAGTTATTGGTAGAGGTAATGCAAGTGAAATTTATTTCCTTGAATGACATAAATGATTAATATTTAAATTTTAAAAAAATTATTTACAGGCACATAAACATAGTTTCATTTTGCCTTAATTTTTTTGTCTCTGTGATTATAATTTAATATACTTAACATCAATTATCTTAAGAATCTGATATTCTCTTATGATGAGTTTATACAGGAATAGAGTCAATTCTTAACATCATATCTAAAGAGATTACTACTTTATCATTAAAAAAAAATTCTAATTGTCCGTGTGAATTTGGTAGCATATACCACCCTAAGCCCTGGCTCCAAGAAGTCACATCTGCTAAAAATACCTTCATGGATTATGTTGGTTAGGTTAAGCTTTATTTTTCATCATTGCTTTGAAGCCGCTTTTGTTTGTTAATGTCTTTAGATTATCTAATGTGTTGAGCACTACAGACTAAAATACTGATTTTTTTTTTTTTTTTTTTTAGGACTTGGAAGGAGTGGATATCATCCTAGGTGTCTGCTCTAGCGGCCTTTTGGTTTACAAAGATAAGTTGAGAATTAACCGTTTTCCTTGGCCTAAAGTACTGAAGATCTCTTATAAACGTAGCAGCTTTTTCATCAAGATCCGGCCTGGAGAGGTACAGAATTTGTTTCTTCCCAAACCAAATGTAATGTTTAAGGCATTTCCTCATTCCCATTTTCCTTGTTATGTCATCTAAGAGGTGTTGCTGTATAGCTGAACACTTAAGGGCTTATTAAATTGTTTTCTTTCTTT
>NW_004524739.1:3000968-3005788 GCF_000260255.1 Octodon degus
TTTTGTGGTACTGGGGATTGAACTCAGGACCCTGTGCTTGCCAGGCAAGTACTTATTCTACTGAGCTATCTCCCAGCCCTAGTTTTCTTTCTAAATGGATACGTCCTTTAATGCTTCTTTTCTCTCTCATTACTTGTCTTCTGGACATTTCTCATCCTGTAAGTAAATGTACCATTGCTAAAAATGAAACCTGGATTGATAAACCATTTCTTTTTACTTGAGGAAGAAAATTGATGGGAAAAGCTTTAAATTGAGTTACATGAGATAGAATTTATTTTTGGGGTTAAATTACTCATGTTTTATACTACCAAATCTTTACCTTTCATAATTTTTTCCCATAATTTTATTGATAAACAAATAGCAATGAGACAGTTTCAAATCAAATTGGTAGGACAGTTTCAATAATTCACACATTGCATACATTCTTCTTAGTGGTTAATTGCTGTACTATCTTTCATAATTTAAATTTATTAAAAAAAAATAATTTAGGGGCCGGGGAAATGGCTCAGTAGAATAAGCGTTTCCCCGGCAAGTGCAAGAGCCTAAGTTCAATCCCTGGTTCCGCAAAAAAAAAAAAAAATTAAATTTATTTGTGTATGTAGGTTATTGAGAATGGTATTCTTAAGTTGCCACAAGATGTAGCATGGCAACTGGTGTGGTCTTTGGGCTCCGCCATGGTGTACCAGGGTCAGGGCCAGAAAGTGCAGAAGGCGATGGTGCAGCCCATCAACCTCCTCTTCAGATACTTGCAGAATAGATCCCAGATCCAGGTGTGGCTGTATGAGCCAGTAAATATGAGGATAGAGGGCTGAGTTATTGGTTTTGATGAGTACATGAACCTTGTATTAGATGATGCAGAAGAAATTCATTCTAAAACAAAGTCAGGAAAACAACTGGGTCAGATCATGCTGAAAGGAGATAACATTACTCTGTTACGAAGTGTCTCCAACTAGAAATGACTAATGAATTCAAACAGCAGGGAAGTGAGGCAATGGCAATTATGACAATATGTAAAAGAGCAGCCACTTAAGTGGTTTGCCTTGGGAGTGTTTGTAAAACATTTGTTCATATTGTTTTGACTATCCTTATGCTTTTACTGAAGGCTAATAATTGTAGAGTTGTTTTTATTTAAAAAAAAAAAAAGAAGAAGAAGAAGAAAAGAAAAAGAATGGTATTCTTGGGTCAAGTTCCAGATTTGATAGGGGGTGGATTATAGAGTCCACGGCCTCATGCATAAATTCTAGAATTTAAATAGAGTATTATGTTCAACCTTATACCAATAACTCAATTATTAATTGGTGGCCAAACTTCAGAATATGCTAATGCTAGCAGTTTTATAATAAAGAGCTGTTATGGTAATAGTAGAATATATAGAAGAATATACGGCTTAAATAAGAATTAATTTTTCTGAAAAAAGCTCTCTGCCATTTACTAAACAAAAGATGGACAAATCTAAAGTTAAGCTTCCTTATGATTTTAGAAATATAATACCACCTCCTTCATCCCTGTTGATATGAAGATCAAATACCAACACAACTGAAAGTTCTAAACAGAAAAGAACCCAACTAATGAAAGTGACTTTTTTGTGTATATATCACCATCTGCTGGTGAAAAATGGCTCACTACACAAACCTGGAAATTTTGAATGTGCTGCCTTAATCAGATAGCGTGAGTGTATTTGCTCCTTCCCACTCTCCCAGGAAAGTGGGAAGCTGCCCCAGTGTCTTCCACCATGTATTTCCAGAAAGAAAACTTTTTTTTTTTTTTTTTGCACAAAAGTGGCAACTAGGTCAATACTGGGGATAAAGCTGGCCTTGGGTTGCTGGGCCCCTCCACCTACTTTTTCCAGGCTTCAGTGTTAGTCTCTGTAAAAAGATAATTATTCTCTCTAAAATAATAGAGTATGGTGGGCCAGGGGAGATGTCTTGCTTCTGCAGGCCCTCTAGTACCCCTTCTTTCTTGCCAGTGTGGTGGCATTAGGGGGGGCAGGGAACACTCCTCCTGTGACTGGAGTGTAATCACCCTCCCTCTACCTGCCACAGCCTATGTTGGAGGAGCAGGGACACTAAGGAAGGGAGTCGCTCTTCCTGTCTTCCTGCACCTTCTCACTGCTAGCTAAAGAAATTTGAGCTTGGAGGCCTGGGGATGCCTTACCCCTGGGAGAGGAAGTATAGGGAGCCCTATCCCACACCTTCTCTCACCGTGGTCTACATCTATAAACCCTGAGAGCCCAGCCCAAGGACTCAACCCCCCATTGTTATATCCCCATCTTCCTGGGCCCCAGCTGTGCCCTGTCCTGGATTGCAGGGTACAGGAATCATCCTGGATTCACTCATCTGCCTTGCACTCACACTCTCCCCACCACTACCACTTCCCTATGTGACTCCCCTTCCTTTTACCTGCCCCTGTAAATACCCCCAATAAAACTGTGTGTGTTCTGCCTGAAAAATAAAATTCAGTGGGGATTATCATTAATATATTTTACTTTGGGGTGTGTGTGTGTGTGTGTGTGTTGTGCTGTGCTGGGGATCAAACCAAGGGCCTTACATATGCTAGGCAAGAGTTCTCCCAGTTTTCTGGAACTTGTGTCCCCATCCCTGTACCATAACTGTTGACCTGTGCCTAGCATAGAGCATCACTGCCTTCCCTCAAAGTTTCAAATCCAGCAAATTATTTATTGATTGCCTTCTTTGTGTCAGTCACTGTTCTAGGGGCTAGAAATATAACAATAAACAAAAGCATCACATCTCTTAACAGTCTTACATCTCAATGTGAGAATATATATATGTATATATATTAAGATGATAATGGGACCTTCTTAGTTCTCACAACTGTCAACTCTTTATACCATAAGCAGTGTCCTTAGTTAAGAAAGCAATCAAGAACAGGATTCCGAGAAGTGGAGTATTTCATTTTTGTTTATTTGGGTGCTTAGTTGGTGGTTTTTGTTTTTTTTTTGGTTTTTTTTTTGAGACAGGGTTTCTCTCTGCAGCTCAGACTGACCTTGAGTTTATTTGTAGCCCAGGCTAGCCGCAAACTTGCAATGATCCTCCTGCCTCAGCCTCTGGAGTGCTGGGATTACAGGAGTGTGCCACAACACCCAGAAAGGGGAGTACTATGACTATAGTAGATGATTTACAGTGGAGAAGGTGATATATATGGTTTTGTTATTTCATGCTGTGAGACTGAGCACATACGTTCTCTGAGCTTAGGTTTTTTTTTGACCTTAGTTTCTTGATGTATGAAAATACAGATAATTTGATCTAATAAAGTGATATTCACATCAATAGGCAACAATAGACCTTCAAAACAAATGTTATTTTCTATCTTATAAAATATGCTTAAGGGACTGGGGAGATAGCTCAGTGGTCTAAGTGCCTACCTGGCAAGCACAAGGACCTGGGTTTGATCCCTGATACTGCATGCTGTGCTGGCCACCAAAACTGGGTGTAGTGGCTCATGTCTGTAATCCCAGCACTGGGGAAGCTGAGACAGGATGATCTCTATGAGTCTGAGCTGTGTAGCAAGACCCTGTACCCAATCAATCAATCAATCAATCAGTGATTTTAAAAAAAAATTTTTTTAAAAAGTATGCTTAGGAAGAAACAAGTCAAGAGACCAACAGTGATGTTTCTAATATGCCTAGAAGGATATGGCTTGCTTCAGTCAAAGAGGTATCTGGACAAATTAATGACCCATCAAAAGAACTAAGACAAAATGTGTAGTAATTCAAGAATTGAGGATATAGGGGCTGGTGAGATGGCTCAGTGGTCTAAAGCACCTACTTAGAACAAGCTTAGCAAAGCCCAGGGACCGCGGTTCAATCCCCCAGCACCACATGCCAGCCAGCCCCGCCCCCTGGTGGGCTGAGCTGGCCACACACACACACACACACACACACACACACACATAAATAAATAAATAAATAAAATTAAAAAAAAAAAGAATTGGGGATATAAGTTCAAAAGACCTGTTATACAACATGGCAACTACAGTTAGCAGTGTATTATACTTTATTCTTGAAAATTTCCAAGAGAGGCCTGGCATGCATGAATCCCTTGTTTAAATCCCCAACACAGAGCCCCCAGCCCCCAATGATATGTTCATCCCCCAAAATGATATGACTTAGTACATGAATTAGCTTGATTTAGCTATTCCACAATGTATGCATACTTCAAAACAACATGCCTGAACATAATAAACAGGCAATTTGCTAATTCATTTTAAATTTTTCAGTTTTTATTTTTTATTAGTTCATGTTTGCAATACATAATGATCACATTCCCCATGAGGATTGGTAACGTGCACAGCGCATCTTAGTTCTTTTCAGCCTTTGCTATTCCCCTCCCTGCTCCTTCCATCTCCTGGTTCCCTGCTCATTTGTTGTATCTCTACTTTTTTTCAGTTCTTTTTTCTTTAATCCCTTTGCTCTTCCTTTCCCTCGTTCTATATCTAGTTTCCCTTCCCACTTGAAAAAGTGCTAGAAATTTCTACTTCTTATTATCTTTTATTTTGTTTTTTATTTATGTTTTGGGTTCCTCATATAAGAGAGATGATACAATATTTGTGTGTTTGATCTATTTCACTTAATAAATTTTGATCTCAAGATGTATCCACTTAGGGCTGGTCAGATAGCTCAGTGCATTAAAGCTCCTGCAAGCAGTTGCAGGGGCCGGGAGTTCAATCCCTGGGCCTGCCATGCCACCGCCCCCCCCCCACTGAGATCAATGGAGACTGGGCGTGGTTACACACGCCTTGTAATCCCAGCTCTTGGGAGGCTGTAAACAGGCAGATCACTAGGAGTCCGCTCTAGTAGTGAG
>NW_004524739.1:3006382-3016295 GCF_000260255.1 Octodon degus
TTTATATTTATGACTTCATTGTGGTACCATATTTTTGTGGTATTGTATCATGTGGTCAAGTAATACTTTATTTTTATTTGTGTGTTTTTAGCAAGAACAGTATGAAAGTACCATTGGATTCAAACTTCCCAGTTACCGAGCAGCTAAGAAATTATGGAAAGTCTGTGTAGAGCATCACACGTTTTTCAGGTATTATACTCACTTAAATATTATTCAAGGACAGATTATGTATGTTTCTGTACTCTTCTATTGAAATTTTCTTCATGTCACTGGCACTCTTATGTAGCTCTGATTGGATCATGTTAAGACAAAATCTGCTGTGCCAGGCCCGCCCCCGGGGCATGCTGAGCCGGCAAATGAGACTGGGCGTGGTGGCCCCCCCTGTAATCCCAGCAATTGGGAGGCTGTAAACAGGAGAATCACTACGAGTCCGATCTAGTAGTGAGACCCTGAACCCCCTGTAGACCCTTCCCTAAAAAATACGGGAAAAAAAAAAAAGATAAAATCTTTCCCTGTTTGAGCTGGAGCATGCCCCAACATTCTCAAAGCCCCTTCCTGTGTACAGTGAAGAGATGGGAGGAATGAGTGTTTGTTTACTAGGTGGTCTCTGATCGCCCTAATTAACTAAAATCAGACTGTGGGTTTGAACTTTGTTGCTGCCCAGTCTTCAACTTTGGGTATTTAATTTCCTGTATCTAAAATGGTGTAAACATTACAGGGATGTAATGAAAATATTGTAGGACTGTAAAACTATTTCGAAAACTAAAAACAATAGCTATAGAAATATAACATATTATTAATATAGGTCCCAACTAAATTGTTTGCTTTCAGATATAATATAGAACTAAAACAATGTTTGCTTAATTGAAAAATTTCTTAGTAACTAGTAAAACCATGAAAATTGTGAAACATTTTTATCCTTGATTTTATTTTTAATTTTATAATCTCAGAATAAAGTAATTACATATATATTATATGACTATTAATTTTTTTCCTGGGAATAAAAGAAGCAAGATGTAATCAGGTAAAAGTCCAAATCCCCTACAATGACTGTTACTATATATATCTAAAGTGTACCAATAAAATAAAAAAATTTTTTAAATACTTTTTTTCCCCCAGACTAACTTCTACAGATACCATTCCCAAAAGCAAATTTCTTGCTTTGGGATCCAAATTTCGATACAGTGGCCGGACTCAAGCTCAGACCAGGCAAGCTAGTGCTCTAATTGATAGGCCTGCTCCACACTTTGAACGTACAGCAAGCAAACGGGCATCCCGGAGCCTTGATGGAGGTGTGTATTGAATATTAATGATTTATTGTAATTGAATTATATTTGAATTGAACTGTAATTCATTACAGAGAGAAAGGAAATAAGGGGCCGGGGAGATGGCTCAGTGGAATAAGTGCTTCCCTGGCAAGTGCAAGGGCCTGAGTTCAACCCCCAGTTCTGCCAAAAAAAAAAAAAAAAAAAAAAAAAAAAAAGATACTTGTCTATAAGAGAACCAAAATTTCTCAGATTCACAAAGAATCTCAGTGATAGAATGAAAGAGGTCTTACTACTTATCTAATGCATCCCATGTACCCTAACTATAGGCATGTACCACCACGCCTGCTGAATCTTGTCTTTTTTTTTTTTTTTTTTTTTTTTTTTTGTGGAACTGGGGATTGAACTCACACCCTTGCACTTGCCAGGGAAATGCTTTATTCCACTGAGCCATCTCCCGGCCCCCATGAATCTTGTCATTTTAAAAAGGAGAACTGGTGTTCACAGAGAACAGTGACTCAGGATTTAGAATTAGAATTATAAACCTCATTTCTTGCTTTGTCAATAATCCTCACCACTTATAGTGCTGGGTCTCAAACCTGGAGGTACATCACTGACTTTTTATCTTCTATTTTGGAACAAGAACTCCCTAAATTGCCCAGGCTTGCCTTGAATTTGCTGTTCTCCTGCGCCCCCCCCCCCCATAGCTAGGATTACAGGCATGTTCTACTGCAATTGGCTATTTAACAATTTATTTTCTGTTTCCTATGTGCCAGGTATTGCTCTAGTCACTGGAGGTACAGCTGTAATACACAGATATGGAGCTTTTGTTCTGTGGGCAGAGAGAGAAAAAAACTAAACAAAATAATTTCAGGTAGCGATGAATGCTATGAAGAAAACAAAATGGGGAATGAGGTAGAGAGTATCTGGGAATAGGAAAGATTGGGGAAGTATTTCAGATTGGGCAGCCCAATATATTTTTTTTTTTTATTTTGTCTTTTTGAGAGAGGGTCTCACTATACAATCCAGGCTGGCCTTAAGCTTACTTTGTAGATCACACTGGCCTGGAACTGGCAAGAATCCTCCTGCCTCAGCCTCCCAAGTCCTGGAATTACAGGCATGTGCCACCATGCCTAGTCCAATCTAAATTTAAAACGCTTCCCTAAAGAGTTTCATCTGAGTTGAAACCTGAATTATGATGGTGGTGGGAATTATTCCATCCTGAAACATGAAAAGAGCATTCCCCATGATGAGTAGCAAGTGCAAAGCCCTAAACATAAAAAATAAGTAAAAAGCACTGAACTTAAGAATGAAGTTGGTATGAGTCTAGATAGTCTGTCCTGCAAAATTGTGTGTGCTGATGGAAATCTTCTATTTTGCGATGTCCAACTCAGTACCCATAAATTAAGAGAACTGAAATGTGGCTGTGTGGCTGAGGATTTGATTTTTTTTTTTTTTTTGGTGTGTGTTCAGATTTCACCTTTTTAATCAGTTCTGAAGGACATTCCAAACACATGAGACACGAAAGAATATTTTTTATTCTAGTGTTAAAAAATGACATGCGGGGCTGGTGAGATGGCTCAGTGGTCTAAAGCACCTACTTAGAACAAGCTTGGCAAAGCACAGGGACCACGGTTCAATCCCCCAGCACCACATGCCAGCCAGCCCCGCCCCCTGGAGGGCTGAGCTGGCCACACACACACACACACACACACACACACAAACAATAAATAAAATTAAAAAAATAAATTTTTTTTTTAAAAAAAAACGTTTTAAAAAAAAAAAATGACATGCGCAAACATTTTCAAGAAACTCTTACACTCATGATGGTAGATCTTCAATAAAAAAAAACCCTTTAAGCAGTCATATTCTTGATGCAGACTGCTTACAGGTACATTCAAAAATTTTTGTACACATGATTAAGAAGTGCATACATATTTTAAAAATAACCCCAGATACATGATTTAAAAAAAAAATATTGGTCGGGGAGATAGCTCAGTAGAATAAGCGCTTGCCTGGCAAGCACAAGGGCCTGAGCTCAATCTCCGGTTCCACCAAAAAAAAAAAAAGAAAGAAAGAAAGAAAAAAATATCAGTCTGGCACAACTTTTTTGTTGCCTTGAATGATCCTGAGAGTCCAAACTAAAAACTTTTATAAGGAAAAACTCCCATAACTCTACAAATGTCTCAGAAATTTCACTTTAAATGGGGGGAAAGTAAAATAACACAGAGCTTTCTAAAAGGTCTTTAACAAGATACCTTGCGAGCTCAGTTAAAAAATAGTAAATATGCTACACAAGTTTCAGCATGGGGCTGGGCAGATGGTTCAGTAGAATAAGCACTTCCCTGGCAAGCGTAAGGGCCTGAGTTCAATCCCCAGTTCTGCAAAAATAAATAAATAAATAAATAAATAAATAAATAAGTTTCAGCATGGCTTTAAAAATCTTTATACTGCGATTTGGAAGGATTATCGTGGATGAGAAGTGTTATTCCTTGTGTATGTCATGTCTACAAGCCTCTCTGTTGTGATAATTGTCTCTGTAATTCCCTCCTGAGTATTGATCATAGTCTCCCTGGCTTCTGCCACTATAGTCTCTGGATCGCCCATAACCATATCCATATCCTCCAGTCGACTGTCATACCTGCCACTCCCATAGCCCAGGTCCCCACCACCTCTAGAGCAGCTGCGACCACGTCCATGGGCCCCAAAATCATCTTCTCCTCTGGTGCCCCAGGCAGATTTGCTTGCATGGTACACATGGATCTGGCGACCTCCAGGGACTCTCCATTCGTGGCTCTCATGGTGTCTGAGGCATGCTCTGGATTGGTAAAGGTGATGAAGCCAAAACCCCAGGATTGCTGAGTTTCCCGGTCCTTGATAACAACCACCTCAGAAATAGGCCCAAAGCTGCTGAAGTGGTCTTCCAGTGCCTGCTTGTCCATATTGAAATTAAGCCCACCAACAAAGAGCTTCTGTTCTTCAGAAGACATAGCAGTGATTTCAAATCCTGGGAATCAGAAAGTAATAAGGAACCACGGAGGGGAAGCACTGAAGAACAAGGAGAACAGGGAAAGGATTTGAATTTTAATTTCAACTTAGCCACATGGTTAGTAGTTTCCATACAGAATGCCACAGGTCCTCATAAACAAAGGGCAGAGGAGTGCAAAATAAATGTATTCAGAGATATAGGCAGGAGGTAGATTGTGAAGGACCTTTCTGGCCACCATAAGGAGATTATAATTTTATTTTCATTGCAATGGGAAACTATTAGGATAATAATAATCTGACTTCCATTTTAAAAAGAATACTGATTTCTGGGTAAAGATTCCACTGAAGTGGGAGTAAAACCAGCAGCAGATTGAAGCAGGATCTAGGTGAGGGACGGAGACTGCTTGGACTTGAGTACTGGCCAACAAGATAGTAAGAAGTGGTCAGGGATACATTTTGAAAGTAGGAGTGACAGAATCGCTGATCAGTTACGTATCAGAGACGGTGAGGAAAGAAAATCAAGTTTTATTCCTGGGCTTATTCATTTAATAGAGTGGGAGAGGAACACAGTTGAGGGTATAAGAAATCGATTCTGTTTTGGATGGTCATCTAATCTTCTTGGACTGTATTTGCCATGTTCATGTAAGACCATTAGGCATCTCCTTCCTTGTCCTGTAAGTCATCCAGTGTCTAGTTGAGCTTTGGTGTGAGGAGCTATTTTAAGCCTTACATTTTAGGTGAGAAAACTTGAAGTTGGAAAGTTTACATGACTTGTTTGCCTCAAACTTGCTAACCTAGAAAAAAAACCCCAATTCTCTCTGATTCCACATCCATGGCATTTTCTCACTAACTGCAGTTTCATGGTTATATAGATATTATACCTGGTATGTCATTTCTTTCTGATAGCAAAAATAACAAGACTCTAGGTGTTGATGAGCTTTGTAAGTTGAACAAGTTAAAAAAAAAACAAAAAAAAAAAAACTTCACTTAATAGAAAATGCATCTTAACTACTTTTTTTAACTGTAGGGCCTTCACAATTTAATTTAAAATACTAAAAACACCTATCTTCTGCTGATTGATTAATACTGATCAATTATTATCAGTTTATTCACTGTTCCTGGGGAGGGAAAAATCTCCAAAATTTGCCTTCAGAGTGCTGCAGTAATGCTTGAAAGTCCCAAATTAAAGCATATAAAATAATCCTAATGGATTACAATTATAACTTTGGTGACTTGACCATTTACTACTCTAAGTAGACCACTAACAGTTTTAAGACTTAGAAAAAAATTTTGAAATAATTATTTCAGATATCTAATTTTAGGGCCTGGGCCTAGCTCAGTCCTTTAAGTGGCTGCTTCCACAAAGCTGTCAGCCTCAGGTGGCAGAAGTTAGAAACTCACAACTCTCCCGCTGGCCAAACGTGCCCTGAAGGCATGCGAGGAACAGATATCTAATTTTATAGAAGATCTGAAACCTGAAGAAGTATTTTGTCAGAATAAACATGTTTTTTGGTACAAAGTAAAGGCAGAATTCACATTATTTAGTATCCAGATCAGTCCTATTTTTCATTGACATAGTCTATGCCACCTCCTTCCTATTTTTACATTTTGAGAATTTTTAAATGCCTGATCTTAATTAGTCCTAGTAATTATCATAGTACTTGCTACATTGTGAGTAATTGATACATAAATATGAAAATAATATGTTTTTTCTATTTAGTTAATTATGAACAGAATTTTATATCTCAATTTTTAAAAATCTTTCTATTTATTTATTTGGTACAGGGTCTCGCTATGCAGCTCTAACTTGTAGTGATCCTCCTATCTCAGCCTTCCCAGTACTGGGATTACACAAGGGTGCCACCATGCCCAGTTTCAGTGGCCAGCTCAGCTTGGGACTGGCACAGCATGTGGTACCGGGGATCGAACCTGGGTCCTTGTGCTTGCCAGGCAGGTGCTTAGACCACCAAACTATCTCCCTGGCCCTATATCTCAATTTTTGTGAAATATTTTTAATATATTAGAAATTTCTGGGGCTATGGGTATAGCTCAGTGGCAGTGTGTTTAACATGAATGAGGCCCTTGGCTTTAATCTCCAGCACCAAAAAAAAAAAAAAAAGTTCCTAGTACAACTATTATCTCTGTAACGTGAGAGAAAAGTACATTAATTGTTTTTTAAAATCCTGACAACTAATGAAGTTGGGTATTTTTTCGTAGTTTATAGACTATTTGCATAGTATTGTTTCTGAAGAGCTTGTTCAGATAGTTTGCTCATATTTCCATTGAGTTGTCTCTTTAATAGTAATGTGTTAGTTTTTTATGTAAAAATGTGTCTTTATTCAGATACATATATTAGAAATATATTCTCATTGACTTGCTTTCTCATTCTTAATGATATGTTTTTTTAAGACAGCTTCCTTTATTAACTTGTTCGTTTATTTTGTGGCTGGCTTAACCCACCCTGGGGGCAGGGCTGGCGCAGCATGTGGTGCCGGGGATTGAACTGTGGTCTCTTCTGCTTGCCTAAACTTGCCTAAGCAGGTGCTTTAGACTGCTGAACTATCTCACCAGCCCCTTATTCTTAATGATATCTTAATGAACTGAAATTCTACATTTTACTGTAATCATATAGTCAAATTTATTGATTTTTTTATTATGAGGAATCTAGGGATCCTATTTAATCTTTGTCGGGCTGGGGAGATAGCTCAATGGAATAAGCACTTGCCTAGCAACACAAGGTCCTGAGTTTGATTCCTGGTACCACCAAAAAAAAAAAAAAAAATCAACTATTTAATCTTTGTCTTCTATGACTGGCCAGGAAGACATTTTCCAATATTTTTCTTCAAATCTTTTGCTTATTTGCCTTTCGTATTGACATAAACGTACTATCTGGAGTCTGCTTTTAAGTATGAGATATGAGGTCAAAATTAATTTGTTAAAGACTCAGGACTGTATATTCTCCGCACTGAATTACAGTATTAACTTTGTTATCAATCAAGTGAACATAATTTTGGGATTTAATTCCTGCTCCTCCAATCTGTTGTATTGATCTTGTCGCCTATCCTTGTGCCAGTACCACAGTGCCTTAATTGATCTGATATTCTATAAATTCTCTAACTACAGTCTTTAAGATTATCTTGGCTATTCTTAGTCCTTAAATGTTTTCTTATGTATTTTACAGTCAGATTTTCAATTTCCATCAAAAAAATTTAAGAATTTCATTGGAATTGCATTGACTATATAGATTAGTTTAGAGGGAGTTGTAATAAGACATTGGGTCTTTCAGTCTGTGAACATGATATTTCTACCCTTTGATTTGATCTTCTCTAATTTATATCAATATCTTGTGGATTTTAGAGTGAATGATTTATGTGTCTTTGTGGAGGAGAGCTTGGTGTTTTGAGACAAGGTCCCACTACGTAGTTGAGGCTAGCCTTGAACTCATTGTATAGTCTGGGCTGGCTGTGAACTCATGGCAATCCTCCTGCATCAGCCTCTCTAATCCTGAGATTTCAGGCTTGTGCTACCACACTCCCTGCATCTTTCATTAGGCTTAGTGGTAGGTATTTGAAAGTTTTAGCTATATTAAATGGTATATTTTAAATTTTTCTTTTTGTTATACTATAAAGAAATATAATTGATTTTTTTCGTATGACCTTGCGTTCAGTTTCTGTCATTGTTTCATTGCTGGCTAGAACACCCAATGTAATGCTGCCTAAAAGTGTTAATAAGATCTTTATCTCATTCTCAGTTTAGGGAGAAAGCTTCATTATTGCGTTGTTAAATATGATGCTTATTCATAGGTATAGCTACTCTGTCAGATAGGGAAGTTTTTCTTTTCTCCTCTTCACTTTCTTCTATTCCTTTTCTTTCTCTTCTCCCTCTTCACACTGAGCTCTTTTTTTTTTTTTTTTTTTTAATATATTTGGTTGTTACAGGTCTCACTATGCAGCTCAGACTCTTGGTGCTCTGCCTCCTTTCGGCCTCCCCAGTGCTGGGATTACAGTCATACACCACTATGCCCAGATTCTGTGGCCAGCTCAGCCTGCCCTAGGCACGGGGCTGATGCGGCATGTGGTGCTAGGGATCCAACCGTGGCCCCTGAGCTTGCCTAAGCTTGCCTAAGCAGGAGCTGTAGTCTGCTGAGCTATCTTGCCTGCCCCTGAGACAACCCTTTTTAAATTTTCAGCAAGGTTTTGCTAAATTGTTCAAGCTGAGCTCAAACTCAAGCTGAGCTCAAAATGTACCTGCCTCACTCCCAAAATTCTGAGATTATAGATATGTGCAGCCATGCCTAACTGGAAGTTTTCTTTCATTCCTTGCTTTCCAAAAGTTGTTTGTTGTTGTTGTTTTAATAAATTAGTGTTGACTTTTTTCAATTATTTTAATTTATATAATAATATGATTTTTCTATTTTTTATGTTATCTGGTGATTTACTTTGACTTCCAGTCTTTAAACAAAGCAGGCTTTCTTGTAGTAAGCCTAATTTGGTCCTAATCTGTTTTTTCTTTTTCAATCATTTAAAAAGTGTTGTAAATAGTTAGCTCTCTGTATTCTCAGGTTTGACATCCACAGAAATATTTGAAAAGAATTTTCCTTTGTATTGAACATGTGACTTGGATAAGACTTTTTTCCCTCATCATTATTCTTTAAACAATACAGCTATTGATATAATGTTTGCAGTGTATTAAGTATTATGAATAATGTAGAGGTAAATATTTAAAGTACATGGAAGCTAGACATGGTGTACTTACCTGTAATCCCAGCATTTGGGAGGCTGAGGTAGGAATATCCCTGTAAGTTGAGGCCAGCCTGGCTACATAGTGAGTTCAAGGCCAGTCTGAACTACATAGTGAGACCCTGTCTCCAAAATAAATAAAAAGGGCTGGCCGGATAGCTCGGTGGATTAAAGCACCTGCTTAGGCAGACAAAAGGACTGGGTTCTATCCCCAGCACGCCATACCGGCCCGGCTGCCAGGACACAGTGAGCTGGCCAGAGTCCAGGCATAGTCATGAGATTACAGGGAGATTACAGCCTCCCTGTAATCTCAGCGCTGGGGAGGCTGAAAGCAGGCATCTCACCATGAGTTTGAGCTACGTAGTGAGACCCAACAACAACTAAATACATACATAAATTAATTAACTGGGAAGGAGTCCCATATTTCTGGTTCTCTTGAAGACTTTGTAAAAGATTGATATCATTTTTCCTTAACATTTAGTGTCTCTCTAAGTCATGAAGTTGTCCAGGCAGGGCTTGAACTCATTATGATCCTCCTACCTTAGTGTCCCAAAGTACTAGGATTACAATATGTGCCACCTCACCCAGCTCCTACATATTTTAGACACCTGAATTGCACATAAACTGAATATGACAGTTGTTTTTGTTATTGTTTTGTAATTTTGTGTAAGAACTGGAAACATGTCCATGGAACTGTTTCTTACCCTTTCCTAGATCTTCATCCTCCTTTTAAAGAGAGATGGGGGGCTGGAGAGATGGCTCAGTGGTCTAAAGCACCTACTTGAAACAAGCTTGGTAAAGCACAGGGACCGCGGTTTGATCCCCAGCACCACATGCCAACCAGACCCGCCCCCTGGTGGGCTGAGCTGGCCACACACACACACAATAAATAAGTGTAATAAATAAAAGTAAATAAATATT
>NW_004524739.1:3016395-3020745 GCF_000260255.1 Octodon degus
GAGATGGCTCAGTGGTCTAAAGCACCTACTTGAAACAAGCTTGGCAAAGCACAGGGACCGCGGTTTGATCCCCAGCACCACATGCCAGCCAGACCCGCCACCTGGTGGGCTGAGCTGGCCACACACACACACAATAAATAAATGTAATAAATAAAAATAAATAAATATTAAAAAAAAAAAGAGAGATGGGGCCAGGAAGATATCTCAGTAGAATAAGCGCTTCCCTGGCAAGCGCGAAGGCCTGAGTTCAATCCCTGGTTCCACCAAAATAAAAATTAAAAATAGAGATTTTTTTTTCCTTATTGAGTCTATCATCCTTTAAAGAAAGCAACCCTCTATGCTTGCTATGGCTTGTGTCTAGATGTCTCCCCAAAACTTTATGTGATCATAGGTGGAGCTTTTCAGAGGTAGCTGGATCCGAGTATGTGATGTCAAGATTGATTCATGGTGCACTACCCAGGGTGAGTGCAACCTGCCCTGCGAGTAGCCTGAATAGACTATAATGAGACAGAAAGAGGGCTGCTGTTGTTGCTTGCTGCCCTGCTCCTTTGCTGCTTGAGGCCTTCTGCTTTGTTGTCCTCTGCCCGCCATGAACTGTTTTTCCTCTGCACTGCCCCTCTGCCATGCCACCCTGCCTTGAGCCAGCTCTTGAGGGCCTGAAACTTCTACATACCTGTGAGCCAAAATGAACCTTCCCTCCTTCCAATGTTGGATATTTTGTCTCAACAACAAAAAGTAGCTAAGCCAATGCTAGAAATTCACTAGGGAAACTTTCAGAAAATAGTTGCTTTTTAAGGGGCCTCACTTGGATAATACAAATGAGGATTGTGTTTCAAACCATCTGCTTCACCATCTAGAGAATGATACTAGTTCAGACCTTCATTTTATGGTAAAAGTAATAAATCACAAGTGTAGCTAATAAAGGTGACAAGGATTTTTCAGGTTTTGGAGGGGTACTTTTTGTTTTTCAAATCATTTGCATGTATTTTTATTTAATATTAGTAACCTA
Source organism: Octodon degus (assembly GCF_000260255.1). NCBI lineage: Eukaryota > Metazoa > Chordata > Mammalia > Rodentia > Octodontidae > Octodon > Octodon degus. The sequence goes on from NW_004524739.1 coordinate 3,017,405, forward strand.
GTGAACAAGAAGAAGCATGTAGGAATTCTTGTTGTACTCATGAGGAAACTGGGTCACAAAAAATTATATAACTTGTTAGGGTTGTACAACTGTGTAGGTAGTTGATCTATCCAGTAACTAGTGGCTACCCTCATTCTTGCTATGAAGCAGCGAGATTATTTCCACACCAGATCAAAGTTTAGGAGAAAACAGAGCTTTATTAATAAGGCTAGCCACCAGACCCTTGCTGGTTACAGATCAGAAATGTCCGGCCTTGTTTTTTGTTTCATCTCTGCTTAAATACCGTGGTTTCTATGGCAACCACGATGGAATACTGTGGTTGTTGACTCAAGAAGGCAAGGACTGCTGCTTCTTTGTAATTAGTTCTGTTTTCCTCTTATCTCTTCTATGTTTACAACATCTTAACAAGAGTGGGGAAGGAGTGAAGAAGTGGGGCATTTCAGGCAGAGTTATGTAGGGTGACTACCTCAGTATCTCCTTTCTGTAACTAGATTAAAAGCTAATCTAGAGTTTCTTTTGCTAGGATAAAATTAACCCATTGAGAACTGACATTCCCTAGAGCTAGAGGAAAACATCCTTATCTTGTTTGGAGCTTTACAACAAAATAGACATCTAAACCTCACTCTCAGGTGATGTGTCTGTTTCAGGTGGACTTACACATCAATGTTGTCTTGTTGTTGCTCAAGATTCTCTGATGAGTCTTGCAGACTCTCTGATACTAGAAGAGCCAGTCGTTTGGTACCTGTTGCATCTGCACCATACTAGAAGTCATACTAGGAACAGCTAGAACTAGAAGTTCAGTTTCCCAATCCTCATTGTATTTTTGTTTGGGCGGGGGCTGTGGTTCAGTGATAGAGCTCTTGCCTTGCATGCCCAAGGCGCTAGGTTTGATCCCCAGCACAACAAAAAAAGTAATACTATATTTTTGTTTGTTTACAGTATCAAGTATTAGCCTCAGTGCCTTTGAACCAAGCTATGTTCCCAAGTGTGTGCCCTGCCCACACCCCCATTTAAAACCATTTTTCAGACAGGGTCTCACTAAGTTGCCCAGGCTATGTGCAAACTTGCAATCCTCCTGCCACCATGCCTGTCTTCACTCTGATGGGTTTGAGTTTTATGTTTACTCCCCTAGTAGAGAACTAAGTTCCATTGTCGGCCAAGAGCAGTATAATAACTGAAGTGAGTGGATCTATTAGAGCATTACCATCAGCACTGTTCTTTGTCCAGGCTTTCAAAATAGCAGATAGTGAGTTATTTTTTAGTTGCATGTTCCCTATATATACATTAGAGTCTTATAATGGATAACAAATGAATTAATGAAATTGAAAAGCCTAACTTTTTTTTAGTGTGTGTAATACTGGGATTGAACCCAGGACCTTTGCACATGATATGTAAGTGCTCTACCACAAAGCTACATTCCCCACCCTCAAGCCAAGCATGTTAAGGAGAAATAACTACCAGGGACAGGGAGATAGCTCAGTGGCATAAGCACCTACCTGGCAAGTGCAAGGTCCTGAGTTTGATCCCAGGTACCACAAAAAAAAAAAAAAAAAAAAAAAAAAGCTGGGGGGGAGGGGAGAAAAAGAAATAACTACCTCTAACACTGAGAGTATACTAAAAAATTGAATTAAATAGTTTAAATGAGTGAATTATGTATGAATTATATACCAGTAAAGCTTTTTTAAATGTATTTGGTACAGGGTCTCACTACACAGCTCAGACTTGTAGTGATCCTCCTGTTCTCAGCCTCCCTGGCACTGGGATTACAGGTGTGCACCACCACACTGGGTCTTGGGCAGCTTAGTGCACCTGGAAAATGGGCGACATGGTGCCAGGGCTTGAACCCTGGTCCCTGCATTTGCCTGAGCAGGTGCTTAGTCCACTGAGCCATCTGGCTGGTCAAAAAAAGCTGTTTTTATAGAAACTAATCTCCACCAAAATACTTTATTGTGACCCATAGTTTATAGTCTATTGAGAAAATTAAAAGAATTTGGCACTCTCCAGGGCTCCCAGGTGATCTTTTGATTACTTGTCACATGTTCATAAATTAGTTTTTACCCAACATAGTCTTGAAATATTAACCCATTACTAGAGAAATACAAGGACTTGTGTATTATAGAATTTATTGATAGGGTTCTTAAAATATATTTAAATCTTTTCAGTATCCCTCTCCCAACTATTCTCTGGAGTTAATATCTTCCTCTTTTATAGATGGTAAAACTGAAGTTTTTAAGATTATGCTCCTTGCTGTAGGTCACGCTGCTGTGTGTGACTGAAGTGAGCTTGTGCGAAAGCTCATGACTTGATTTTTGCCTTTTCCTTATCAAAGCTGTTCATAGTAATGCTATTATTTGTCTAATCCCTGAACTGTCTCTGCCTCTATTTCTGTCGCTTTTTAGATCTATTCCTCCTTTACTATATACGGCTGAGTTTGCCAAGCTCAGAATGCTGAAGACATAAATCATTTGGCTCTGCAGTATTAGCATTGGACTAAAACCAAATTCAAGTAGCAAAATAACACATGGTGAAAGTATGGGCTATGTTTCTACGATGCCAGGCAGTCGAATTAATTCTTTGAGAGGAGGTGTGAATACACATGTATAATGATACTTTTACACAACTGTGAGCAAAATATTTTGTCACATTGCTCTGTTTTGTTAAGTTTGGTCTGCCATCTGCCATTCTTGCATTGATTGGAGTGGAACACCATTAATAGCAGGGACTTGCAAGAGGCCACAGATTTTTTTCACTGAAAGATGTAGTGAATGGTTGTTGTATTTCTTCTGTTTTTCTATGCATCATGTGAGAAACTTTCACTGGAGATAGTTACAGAATAATAAACCTTTCTTTCTTGGCATTGTATGTGTGAAATAGTTAATGAATTTCAATTTTTAAATCTTATAGTTTAAGGAATTTTTTAAACTTATTTTTTTATACTTTATAACTATAAGGCTAAGTTTCCTTATCATCCAAGAAGGATAATATCAGAATAAGTTATATACAGGACAGTCAGTTTTTTGGTTGTTGTTGTTGTTGGGTTTTTTTGCTGTTGTTTTGTGTATGTGTGTTTTGTTTGTTTGTGGCAGGGTCCTTTATACAGTGCAGGCTGGCTTGAACTCGCCTGTGTAGCCCAGGCTGGCCTCAAACTCACTGTGATCCTCCTACCTCAGCCTCCCAAATAATGGGATTACAGGCTTGTGCTGTCATGCCCAGCAGGATAGTCAGTTTTGAAAGGAAAATGTGTAATGAGAAAGTATAAATATTTTCATGAAGGGGGCTGGTGAGATGACTCAGTGGTCTAAAGCACCTACTGACATTGCCAGTTAAACAGAAGACCCAAT
>NW_004524739.1:3021358-3022584 GCF_000260255.1 Octodon degus
AAGAATTAAAATTTTAAAAATCAGTATAAGAAAGGATAATGATCTATTATTAAAAATACTAAATCATGTGGGAAAACACTTTTCTTCCTAGATTATGTCAGATAAGTATGGTCTTACTACAAAATGCATAGAAGGTATTTTTTTGAGACAGGGTCTCACTATGTAATTCAGACTAGATTTGAACCCACTCAAACTAACACCTATCCTCCTGCCTCAGCCTTCTGAGTGCTGAGATTACAGGCATGTGCCACCATACCTGGCTTGGGGACTACAGTATTTTTGAAGTCAGCTATCTAAAATTTAGATGCCAAGTAGTCCAAACCAAAACAATTAATTTTGTGAAAAGACCAAGCTTTTCTTCACTAATCTGTTTTATTTCTCAAAAACAGTCCATGTTGCCGGGGAGATAGCTCAGTAGAATAATCACCTGCCTGGCAAGCGCAAGGTTGTGAGTTCAATCCCTGGTGCCATCAAAAAAAAAAAAGGAGGGGGGGATTTGGCTCAGCAGTAGAATGCTTGCCTAGCAAGCTGGAAGCCATGGGTTCGGTCCTCGGCACCAAAAACAAAAAATAAACCTCCCCTAAAAAAATAAAAAAATAAAGTTTTTGCAACTTCAGCAAACTTGGTCTCTATGCACTATATATGTCAGTACCTCTTTTCTCTCTGCTCCCTAATTGTGACAACCAAAAATGTGTCTAGACATTGCCGAATGCTCTCTGGGACAAAAATCACTCCCAGGGGGAACTGTTGCTTTAAATGTTTTAGAGACTAATAGACATTGCTAAGAATCTGAAAGACAAAACTCAAAAGATGTTTATGTTTTGGTTTTAGAACCAAGGGCTAAAAATTTTAAATTCATAATTATTTCAATGGTTTATTATTGAAAGGATAATTGTTTAGTTCCAAGATTTGCCAAGAAACACCGAAAAGTAGTACATGTCTTAGAAGAACCATTTTATAATTTGTTTTATAATCATCCCATTGAGGCTTCAGAGAAGAAATCAGACAATTCTTTTTTGCTAGAACATATTTTTAGGTTCCTTGAAACCATCTAGAAATAAATCTATATTTCAAAAATGTTTCGTAGAAGAAACTATACTTAGCACCCCCAAAACCCCTTTTTACTCCACAGGCTGAAATTGTGAAACTAAACCATTACAAGATGAAGGAGTTTTCTAAACTCGTTGTAGGGCCAGCAAGATAGCTCAGCAGACTAAGCACCTGCT
>NW_004524739.1:3022754-3024276 GCF_000260255.1 Octodon degus
CAACAAACTTTTAAGCTGAATGTGGCAGTGCATGCCTGTAGTCACAGTGCTCTGGGGTCACAAATTTGAGCCTGTCCTGAGTAATTTAGCAGATTAGCAAGACCCTGTCTCAAAGTAAAAATGTACAAAGAGAAGTTCTGGCAGTGTAACTCATTGTGAAGGCCCTGATTTCAATCCCCAGTATACAATAATATTAATAGTAATAAGGGCTTTTCAATTTCTTTCTTTTTTTTTTTTTTTTTTTTTTTCACCTTATAGTTCAGGTTGGCTTAACACTGACTGTGTAGCCTAGGCCAACCTCGAGCTTGTAGCAGTCCTTCTACCTTCTACTCCTGGGATTATAGGTGTGTGCCACCTCCTGGTTTTCAATTTCTTTTATACTTTGCTCTTTCGCACTTGAATTTAGTAATATACTAATATATTGTTAATATATTTTAGCTTTTCTGTTGAGGGTACCTTGATCTGTCTTGCCACCAGTTGCCTGGGAGAGGGCTAATAATTTTTTTTTTTTATTTCTGTGTGATGGGCCATTGGACTTTGTCACATTAATATGTGTCCGGGATTCACAGTTATTTCTCCTGCTAACTTTAAAGCGGCGTGCCGGCACTTTCACCTATTTTCCCATTTCCCCTTTCTCATACAGCAGCAGCTCATGATTCAGCAGACCGAAGTCCTCGGCCCACCTCTGCCCCAGCCATAGCTCAGAGTGAAGTTGCAGAAGGTGGCGTCCCAGGGGCACCTGTCAGAAAAACACAGAAGGAAGCAGCAAAGGTTGATGTTAAAAAGGAAGAGGAGCCCCCTGAGCAAGCTGAACTAGAGCCCACAGAATCGTGGAAGGTATGTCCTAAATCTGCATATTTAGCTGACTGATTTGCTGACTTACAGGTTTTAACTGCTTGACCAGGAAAGTTCTCAGAACAACTAATCTTACAGAATCACAACAGATTTCTTCCTTGTTCTTTCAGAATGAAGTAGTTGCAATCTCCACATTGCTTAAGAGTCAGCTCTGCTGTTATGATTAAAATATAATTTTAGGCCAAGTGTAGTAGCACATGCCTATAATCCCAGCACTCTGGGAGGCTGAGGGAGGAAGGTGACAAATTCTACTGTAACATGGACAATTTAGGGACTTGGGGAGATGGTCTCAAAAAAACCAAACCAAACTAAACAAAAACAGGGACTGAGGATATAGCTTAGCATAAAGGCCCTCAGTTCAACCACCAGTACCACAATAACAAACTATATATGTATGATTTCCTGAGATGTATGTACATTTCCAAAGAGTATGTATTACATAAAACACATTTATGTGATTTAAATCTTACACAGCATTACAAAAAGGGGAGATCTATATAAGAAAGGTTATGACGGTGTAAGTGCCTGCTTGGGCAGCTCAAGGTCCCAAGTTCAATCCCCAGTACCGCAGGGGAAAAAAAAGAAAAAGAAGAAAGGATAAGTGCTTCCCTGGCAAGCGCAAGGGCCTGAGTTCAATCCCCTGTTCCGCAAAAAAAAAAAAAAAAAA
>NW_004524739.1:3024757-3043003 GCF_000260255.1 Octodon degus
TATATATATATTCATTCTTACTGTTCTCACCTTAGCATAAAATTAACCCTGTTCTTTTAGAGTCAGGTCAACAGTTTCTCTATAAAACTGTGGACAGTCATCTGACTATATTCTTTTTTAAAATCTGTCAAATATGAAATACAGTTTTGGTGTCCTTTTGAGATTTATCTTGAATCTAGAGAAGAAAAAGGGAAAGCTTGAATGGATAATGGAGGCTTGTATTTTGGTACTTAGCCAAATGTTCATAACATTGTACAAACAATCCTCTTATTTTTTTAAACCCAGGTGCTCTTACATGCTAGGCATATGCTGTACCACTAAGTTACCATATTCCAGCCCTTTTGCTGTTTCATTTTGAGAGTGGTCCAGACTGGCCTGAAATTTGTGATGCTCTCACCCCAGCCTGCCAAGAAACTGGGATTATAGTCATGTGCTATCATGCCTATGTAAATAATAGCTTTATAATGTTACTACCTACTCCATTTTTGATGTTACAGTATCACCTGGCATGTTTGACTGTCCCTCTGTTTTTTTATTAACAGGAAAGTGTTAGATTATTGGAGTTGTCAAGGTAATCTTCCTGAAGGATTTAGATTCCTTAGGCTTTGTGCTTACTTGTTCTGCTTTTGCTTATAAGACAAACACAAGTATTTTCAAAAATATATTCCCTTTGTTCTTGGGACCTCTCCAGAATAAAGAGAATAACTCTTATCTATTCTCTTCATTTAAATGTGGGTATAGGAGGGAATCTTTGTGTTTTTGTTTGTTGTTGTCTTTTTTTTTTTTTTAATTTGGGGAGTGTTCTTTTTGGCAGTTAATTCTGTGTAAGTACTTGTTTTGAGATACTTATGTTGGAATACAACTAAAGCCACTTCTGACAACCTACCACTATACTAGTAGAGCCAGAATTAAGGGCGAATTTTGAGTTGATTTTATTGGTAGCAGTTAGGAAATAGTCATGGCATTTAATTGAAACCATGTGTGTTGTATAAAGCAACAATAATAATAAAATAGCCTTGTTACTGTGAATTACATTAGTTTGCACTAGTTTGGTACAAGATAAGGATAGCTTTTGGTCATTGTTAACAATGTCTGTTCTAGAGATGTGGAAGCAGTACTAGTTAATCTGTGTAGGAGCATACACAGAGCTACTACTGTTGCTACTTAACTTTTGTTTCTCTCCTTCTTTTTTTCTTTTTTCTTTTTTTTTTTTTTTTGGAGATAATAGCCTTGTTATGTGGCCCAGACTGGCGTCAAACTCCTGGGCTCAAGCCGTCCCTCAGGTAGTGGGAACTATGAGCCACTGTGCCCAGTTTTTGTTTTGTTGGGATTTTTTTTTTGTGCTCAATTGAGAAATAACAGGCCGGGGAGATAGCTCAGTAGAATAAGTGCTTGCCTGGCAAGCGCAGGGTCCCGAGTTCAATCCTCAGTTCTGAAAAAACAAAAACAAACCAAAAAAACCAAGAAATAGTGATTCTAGATTTCCTGCTGTTGGTTTGATAGAGACCTACAAAGATTCATTATTCGTTTAAACAAAGAATTTAAACTTTATAAAATAATTTAAAACTACTGTTTGCTAAGTGTACATAATTAAGGTAGACATGATCTCTTTGGGGTTTGTTTGTTTGTTTTGTAAAAAATATGAACATTTGAATTCAGACAAATGAAATGCCTTGTTAGTAACCACACAACAAGTGTGCTGGAATTCAGAATAGAAACAGTTCAATTGTTAGCAACCCTTGGTAGTAAAAAGTGTTGTAGCCGCATGTGCTTAGGATTTGACAGTGTTACCAAGTTTGATGTTGTCTTATTTTCTATATTCAGTTTTAGAGAAAATAGCACAGCATTGTACTCCAAAGTAATGCTGCTTAGTGTGATTAAATGGAAAATGGCAAAACCACAGACTGATGAAGTTCTATGAGGAATTTTATGATAGAAAGTGATTGACTTAACCCTTAATAACAACAATTTTTCTAATTTTATAATAATTAATGATTCCTCTTATTACCCTGACTAGCTTTTTAATATTTGCTCCATATTCTGTATTACATAAAGTGACTATTGCTAAAGAAAGGTATTTCGAGGGTACTTTAATCTTTTCATTTCTTACTGTTGTTTTTCCCTATCACCAAACATAGGTTCCAACTGTTCAAAGAGGAGATTGCAGTGTGTTGAATTTTGTAGCTAAGACTTGTGTGTGTTATGTATAAATAGGTTATGGAAGTAATTGCATGTGTCAGTTACAATTTGGGTGAAGCTTATTTTGATGTTTTATTGTGTGGTAAGCCTCCTTAAATATACTGATCAACTAATAAAGTCGAATGTTTTTGTCTATCATATGTGATGTACTTCATATGTGTTTTAACTATAAAAATTATATTTATTTCTGTCACGTATATTTATCTCATTTATAAATTTGTTTTTAAATTTTATTTAAAATACTTCCAGATCTTACCAAAAAAGGCAAAGCAAAATTTATACCCATAGTATCAAGTAAGCCTGTTTTTATTTTTAGTGAGTACTTTTTACGAATAAATATTAAAATGTTTTCTTAATCCATAGAATGATTACCTTACTTTAATTTTACTTTTGATAATTCGTTTGTCATACTGTGCCTTTATCCTTGAAAATGTGATAGTAAGTGAACATGTTGCCCCTGAGATCGTGTCCTTGGCTGTTATACCTGTAAGGCTGCATCATGGTTACCTGCTGGCGTTTCCAAGCAGCTTAATGATGCAGCTTATTTGGAAACAATGCTGTGCATAGAGATCTACTAACCTAAATCGTTTTTACTGCTTTATTTCTTAAATGTAGGTGGAAAAAACCCACATCGAGGTCACAGTTCCCACCTCTAATGGTGACCAAACACAGGTTTGTGCCAACAGGCCATGTGTTCCTTTTTCCCTCTACCCCTCAGATTTTTTCTTCCCCCTTTGTCCCCTCTCCTTAAAAATAAAATAAAATGAAGGTTCAAACAGACTTCACTGAACCCATATTTTGTCATTTTTTTTTTCCTTTTAAATTATGGCAAAACAGAAGCTTGCAGAAAAAACTGAAGATCTGATAAGAATGAGGAAGGTTAGCCATTTTTCACTTTCACAAAACTGCCTTTTCATCAGTGCTGACTTACAGTGCATTAAAAAGACAGTGATCCATATTTTTCATTGATTTCTCTTAATCAGAAGTTACTTTAAAAGAGCAAATACATATATATGTGCATATATAGATAATGCAAAATTATAATCTTATACTGTACAGTACTATTTTTGAAAGATTTTATTAAACTTGTCAGTAGGAAAAAATCTTTTAACAAAATGAATTGAGGATCAAACTTATTCTTCATATTCAAATTTATAAGAACTATTACACAATGACATGTTTGTGAAATCATTGACAATATTTTATCCACATTTATCATAAAAATTGTCACAGCAGCAGCTCCCAGTGTTCTTTTGTTTTTGTTTTTGATACTGGGAACTGAACTCACAACCTCATGCTTGCCAGGCAGGCACTGTGCCGCTGAGCTATATCCCTGGCCCCCTTCCAGTTTCATTAATGAGTTTGCTGTGTGCCTCGTTCTTCCCAGCTAGAGTGGGATGCATCTGGTCTTAGTGGATATATTCTTAGCTTGCCAGCTATAAAGTGCCATTTGATCTTTTTTTCTTAAAAGTATTAGAGATTGACATACTGGAGTATTAATAAATATGAAATACCTCTAAAAAGCTGAATAATGATTTTAAAGCATTTCTTTACTCCTTGGTATGTGAGATTTCAAAGCTTTTTTTTTTTTTTTAGACAGGGTCTCACTCTGCAGTTCAGGTTGGCCTTGAGCTCACTTTGTAGTCCAGGCTGATCTTGAACTCGCAACAATTCTCCTGCCTTAGTCCCCAGAGTTCTGGGATTACAGGCATGGGCCACCACACCCGGCTAAGAGCTTTTTAAAGTCATTATTTTAGGGTAACATTCCAACAGTTCAATTCTAAAAATAAACATAAAACATTATATAAGAAGTCAATGAAGCTACAAGCACTGTCTATTTAAATAACATCATCACAGTCTTTCATCATTCACAAACAGGGTCATTCATTTTCTAGTGGTAATCAAGTTCTTTGCGTCCTTGTGGTTCTGTGGCCATCCCATGTTGGCATATGCTGTGCTGCGGACATTTAATTTCAAGTATTTTTTTGTTTGCCAATTTGCAGTTTTTCCCGCAAGAACAACATTTTAATTTTTTATGCTTTTCTGTTTTTCCCCCTTTCATTTTCACAGAAAAAGAGAGAGAGACTAGATGGTGAAAACATTTATATCAGACATAGCAATTTAATGTTGGAGGTTTGTATGAACTTGAAGCTTATTTCAGTTGGTTGCCTGGATCTTCTGCATTCTTCACTGATTCCCTTCTCTTCATTCTATGCTGCATTTGGTTTTGCATGCCATTGCATGAAAGATTTTTAGGTTTAAAATGCTTTTGCATGTTGGTAAACATGAAGATATGCAACCATCTGTCCTTCTGATTTTTTTTAGTTTTCATCTTTCATACTATCTTTAAAAAAATATATGATTGGGACTACCTCTTCCTTTCATCACTCTATTGTTTTACCTACATGCGGAAAGTTTTCCATCATTGCTAGAAGTTCCTGCATTCGCCAAGAATATTTAAGCTTTTATATGTCCCTGGAACAAATTGTCACTTTTTTTTTTTCCTGAAAGAGTATAAAAGTACAGTTACAATTTTGAGTGGACTTAAAACAGTGGAGATAGTAGGAAATTACTGAAGAAAGGTTGGAGGGTAAGATAAGAAAGAAGAGAGCCTAGTATTTAATGAATAGTTACTGTAAGAGGTTTAATTATGAAAATAAGTTCGTGATAATGGGTTTTTTATTTTAAAGACGAAAAAATTTAAGCCTAGAGAAATACTTTATGGTCACAGAACTCGTAAATTGGATTTAAGTTAGGACTTATATAACTCTACTAAACTACACTATTGTCCATTCAGCAATAATACCATACTTTCTGCCATAAGAGTTTTAAGGTCATTTTCCATAAAATTTATATTAGATTCATATATTGCTGAGATTTTTTTATCCAACTTATATTAATCTAGAGATAAAATCTACTTTATCTAATTTGGGGATTCACTTTGGATAGGAAAATATAAAACTACTTAGAAGATTAGGGAGGTATATGAAGAAAAATTAAAGAAAGTGGAATTATTCCATGTAAAAAAATTGAGATCAAGTTAATGTACACATCGGAAAGAAGCTCATACAGGCCAGGTATGGTTGCAACATGCCTGTAAACCCAGCACGTGGGAGGCTGAGGCAGGACAATTGCCAAGAACTTAAGGGCAGCCTGGGCTATAAAGTGAGTTCAAGGCCAGCCTGAACTGCCTGCATAGTGAATCCTGTCTCAGAAAAACAGCAAAACAAAATAAAATAACAACTCCATTCAAGACAGAACCATAAGAAGTGAATATAAATTCTTACATTATGAAAAAAAAAATCTTACATTATGGGTTTAACTTTACTTTAAAGGAAATGTAGATTATAGGAAGATGATAAACGTGGTTCCTGCATTCAGGAAGTTTACAGTATGGAGAATTGGGAAGAGAAACCATGAATATGTAAACAAATATCAATAAAAGAATAATACCTATTATAAAAACTGTAGAAAATAAGTAGTGTGCTATACTAACAAAAAGGATCTACTCTGAGTTGAACAGTGAAGAGGTCACATTTTAACTGATATCTATAGGGTGAACATATATTAAGTGCAGTAATAAGGGCCAACCAAATAGCTCAGCAGATTAAAGTGCCTGCTTAGGCAGAGCACAGTGGCCAGGGTTCGATCCCCAGTGTGCTGTGCTGTGCCGGCCCAGCCCCCGGGGTGCATTGAGACTGCAGTTGAGACGGTGTGGTGATGCGTGCCTGTACTCCCAGCAGTTGGGAGGCTGTAAACAGGAGGATCACTACGAGTCTAATCTGTGCAGTGAGACCCCGTACAACCTGTATATCCTGTCCATAATACAAAAAGAAAAAAAAAAAAAAAAGAATCCGGTAATATTAAACTGGAGGGGCTGGGGAGATGGCTCAGTGGAATAAGCGCTTCCCTGGCAAGCACAAGGGCCTGAGTTCAATCCCCAGTTCCACCAAAAAATTTAAAAAAAGAAAAAGAAAAAAATATATTAAACTGGAGCTTTGAAGAAACTTTTGAAAAGACTTTTAATATATGGCCTCTAGTAATTATTTAACTTCATCTTATTTTTGCCAAATTCCTATATTTTGAAAACCTGCTAGTTGTATTGAAAGTATACTACTTTGATAAAAGTAGTAAAAATTACAGCCAGTTTTCATTAAACATACCTAAGACGGTACAATGCCAAGTACTTTACATACATTTCATGTAACATGATTTTTTATGAACCTTCAGATACATCAATCTTACATACGAAATCTTTGTCTCAGCCTAGATCTGAGACTCAACCTGAATCATTCCATCCTCAGACATGAGGCAGGACAACAGATGGTGATTTACCTCTTATATCAGCAATATGGCCTCTCCCAAACCTGAACACTTCCTCAGTAGTCCCCTTTCTTCAGTGCTTCTTCTTAAGTGGAACCTGCAGTACCAATCATATATTTGTCCTCCCTTCTGAGGTGTGTCATGGCTTCTGAGACTCACAAAATCCTTGCGTGTGGTGTGTTTTTTTTCCCAGCATTTCACTGACAGCCATCAGAGGAGATTTCTAAATAACTGTGTGTTTGAAAAATTAAAACTACTAACTACCTTTTGAGAACATTTTAAATTTAATGAAGTGTTTGGTTTGATTATTTCTAAAATTGTAAGATGATAGGCATTAAAAATTGCTTAACCTTGACACAGCCAAAATAATTTGACTGACCATCATTCTTTAGTTATTTTAAAAGTGTTTTCCCCCGTAAGGAAATTCTCTCAAGTTATCTGTCACCTAGCAGGGTATTTTTTTTAAAGCATTCCTGCTCCCCAGCTCCTCCTCCCCCACCCCCACTAATGCTTTTGTTCTGGCACAAATAAGGTCGAATTCATTTTTAGATCTACCACCTCCTCCTCCATCTCCAGAGAGAACCTGTAACAAATGTCTATGACAAGTTCTATTTGGAACAGGTCCCTTTGAGATCTTAATTTTACTTTGTGCCCCCACAGGTTTCCATCAAAGCCAGCTAAGGAGAATGGAGAAAGCTCCCTCAGAAGCTACTCATTTTATTGGAAATTTTATTTTCTCAGGTTCTAAGCCAATTGAAAGCTAGGCAACAGAAGTAACAAGTCACCTGTTGATCTTATTAAGATGTTAATTCAGAGTTATGACTTTTGCATAGCATCTCTTTCTAATTTTTGTTTTGGTCCAGTCACACTTTTAACCCTCCCAAATATGTTAAATTGTCCCAAACAGGTTGATTTCCAGTCAGAGCTGAGTCCCAGGGCCTCACATGGCTGGTGGGTCTCAGTTGCTTGGCCCAGTACTGTCTTAGAGTGGGCTTGTAGGCTTACATTTAGCTGATCAACATGTTTTTCTTGCTTTTAGCTAGATCAAAAGCATAAACTATTACTCTCCTTAATGAAGCTTTTTATTCATAAGATAGACTCAGATTTTGTCCCAGCAAACAAAAATCACTGTCACAGGGCAGCAACATGGTTGCCCCTTTTTGGTTTTCTCTTTGACTGATGCCAACCAAGTATGCATGAGTCAGTCTTGAAAAGGGAAAAAAAAAAAAAAAAAAAGATGACAGTATTAAGTAAAGTTTTTGAATACATATCTCCAGAATCAATATCATTGTTATGGGCTGGCCAGATAGCTCAGCAAATTAAAGCACCTGCTTAGGTAGACACAAGAACCAGGGTTTGATCCCCAGCATGCCATGCTGGCCCTGCCCCCGGGGCGCACTGAGATGGCGAATGAGACTGGGCATGGTGGTGTACACCTGTAATCCCAGCACTTGTGAGGCTGAAAAACAGGAAGGATCATTACCAGTCTGAGCTGTGTAGTAGACTCTGTAGACCCTGTATTGAATACATAAGAAAATCATTGTTATGCATCTTATTCTTTTTCCTATGCTGTTTGCCTTTGATATTATTTCTGAGAAAGTTTAATAGGAGCCTATGTTGCTCTTAGAAAAACTTTTAAGCAAATTTTGGTTTTTTTTTGTTTGTTTTGTTTTGTTTTTCTGTATTTTAGGGAAGGGTCTACAGGGTGTTTAGGATCTCACTACTACATTAAACTAGTAGTGATTCTCTTCTTTGTAGCCTCCCAAGCCCTGGAATTATGGGCACGTGGCACCACACCCAGTCTGTCTCAGCGTACCCTGGGGGCAGAGCCAGCACAGCAGGCCTGGAGATCGAACCCCCAGCCCCTGCCCCTGCTTACTGGTGCTTTAATCCACTGAGCTATTTGGCCGGCCCTCAAATTTTGATTTAAATGAATTTTGTTTTTCCCCAAAGTGAAACTGTTTCCCACATAACTAAAGAGCGAATAATCCCCAAATTAACAGCATATGGGGAGATATATTTGTCATTTTGCTTTTCTTGGATACAGAGCTTCCTTGATACTTAAAAACAAGTTTTTACAGTCATCAAGCAATGGGCTCTAAATATTATGATCTTGTGTTTAAAGTTTTAAGATTTTTGGAAGTTCAGTTGGACAGAAACCATTGTATCTTTTCTTGTTTACTACAGTATTTTGAGTAAATGTCCTTTTTGAAAACTGTTACATAGTATTTTTATGTAAATCTGAATATTTCTAGCCCATGCTTTGTTCACTTTGGTTTTAATCATTTGTCCCTAGATCCCCTTTCAGAGTTTGCCTCCTCTGGTTGCCCACCATTTGATGAACTCTTTTTGTCACTCCCAAGTCCTTTGAAAATTACTGGAAGATGCTCCTCCCCTTTTCTGGTGCAGCTGCTGCTGGGGGTTAAACTTAGGGCCTCGCAGAAGCTAGACAAGCATCTGCCACAGAGCTACTTTCTCTACTCCAGAATGTCCCTGTTTTGATTTGTACTTGGGATGAAACAGCTAGAAAACGCAAGACTTTTAGTTTGTGGAAATACTGTTGACGGGGAGGGAAATTATATTACATATCCCTTACTGAGTTTTTCAGATAGTAAGATTCTGAAGGCATTAGGAATTTTAGCAAAATGTTCTTACATCAAAAAAGGAGTATTCTTGCTTATTTAAAAAAATTATTAAAATTACAGAAATAAAAACAATCCTAGTAGATATGTGTTTTATTGTTGCAGCTCACCAAGGTCAGTGGTGGAAGTTGAGTCTTTTCACCATGTCCTTCATTTAATAGTTTTATCTCTTCATTGCTTTCTCCATCCTGCTTGAGCTGAGCCTAAATTAGTAATTATCAAGCTGGGGCTAATTAAATTGTGGGATTACCTGCTTGGGATGAGGAGCTGGAGATCTGGTTTTGCATCACATTGGGAAGAAGAGTCATAAAATTGAGCTCTTTATGGGCTACATAGCTAGAGCTATGGGGTTATGATGCTTCACTGCTTCTAAAGCAAGCACCTTGATTTTTTTTAAAAAAAGCAAATATACTATGTTGTAGTTTTCCAATTTGAATGCAATTTATGGATTAGTCTTATCTATCCTGGATGTGGTGTGTTTTCTACCAGTTCCCAACCTCTGATGGGTTGCCCTTGGTGTGTTTTTTGTCCCTATTATTTATTGTCTTGCATTTTTGTCCTTCAACTGTAGGACTTAGACAAAAGTCAAGAAGAGATCAAAAAACATCATGCTAGCATCAGTGAGCTGAAAAAGAACTTCATGGAGTCTGTGCCAGAACCTCGGCCTAGTGAATGGGATAAGCGCCTGTCTACTCACTCCCCCTTTCGAGCTCTTAACATCAATGGACAGATCCCCACAGGAGAAGGAGTAAGTACTCTGTGCACATGGCTGGCTTTGAGAATGAATGGGATAAATGTTCCTGTGTAGTAGTGTTCTGTTTCTGAGAAAAAGTTTAAAGCTGAAATTAGGTGTGGTACCTCACCAATTCATTGAAATTTAAGGTTTTCATAATCAAACATTTATTTTTTATATCAAGTGGCAACCCAGTTCAGTTGTGGGAACCGTTGAGGGTTACTAGTCGATGCTTAGACTCAGAACTGTCTCTAAAGCGCATAACTCTGGCTAGTGTGTGTTTATAAATTGAGCACATGCCAGTAAAATTTTGTTTATATTCAGAATGTGCTTTCCAGAACCAGAAAGTTGACTAAATTTAGTAAGGTCAGAATTAGAAAGGGATTATCATTTTTAAAACTTTATTTGAACATTTCTACAACTTAGAAATGTCTGGAATGATACAGTTATATAATGTACCAAGTAAGCCCATAAGGCAGAGAATGTAAAACGTCAACATTAATGGTCATATTTCAGTTTTAGAAAACTGACTGATAATTTAACCTTTATGAGTAACAACAAAATCTAATATGTTATTTTATAAAACAATCAAAAGAAGTCAGAGATACCTTTTAGGGGCTATTTTTTCTCTATTATTGTCATTATCTATTTTAGAAATCCTATGACTAAATAAATAAATGAACCTGTTTAATGGCAGTATCTTTAAAGTTACTTGAGCAAACAATCTTTTATCTTTAATCAGTGCACATTAAATATTTATGGAATTGGGATGACTATGTAATCATCGTGATTTTTAAATTACATGCTTATTTCCCTTTCTGCCCCCAAATAATAGCAATTCTAGTTAAGAAAGGTAAATTAATGTTCTCATTAAACACCTGGGGTTTAGCAAGCCATAGTGCTGTGTGCCATAGTTGCAGGTTCAGGCAGCTGAGGCACAGGATCGCTGTGTCCAGAAGTTCAAGACCAGCCTGAGCCAGGTGTGGTGGCATGTGCTTGTGACCCTAGCTCTGCAAGGCTGAGGGAGGAGGACTTGCAAATTCAAGCCATGCCTGCTGGGCAACTTAGTGACGTAGCAAGACCCTATCTCAAAATAAAAAAGGACCGGGTGTACAAAGGCTCTAGGTTCAATCTACCGAAAAAAAAAAAAAGACCTTTTCTTTGTAGTTGTTTTAATTTTTGGTGTTCTTTGTAAACTATCCAAATTATTGTTTAGTTTCTAGAACTGGAGAAGAGGCTAAACATTGGTCCACAGAGGACTTTTATTTTATTTTTTTAAATGTGATTAAAATTGTCTAACAGTTCTCCAACGCTTAAATATTTTCACAAATAAAGTTGGAGAATAGCTGAATAATTGGCAGCTTAATAGAATGAACAGAAATGGTGGACACTGATGTTCCCATTCATTGTCCTCTTTTCCTTGATATAAATGGATATTAGTTTTATGTTCTAAATGTAGAGCACATATCCTGAAATGGGGCAGTAACTCTGCTTTCTAGTTGAGGCCACCACTCTCAGTGCTAGATATTTCATTTGGATATTTCTCTAGTAATAAGAATCATAGGGCTGGGGAGATAGCTCAGTGGCATATGCACCTGCCTGGCAAACACAAGGTCATGAGTTCAACCCCCCCCCCAAAAAAAAAAGTATAAAAGTCCAGTATGAGTTGTGACTTGGTTTGAATGAGAGGGTCTGTCTAATCTAACATAGCATTTATTATGTTCACCTCAGTTTATTTATTTATTTTGTGTGTGTGTGTGTGTGTGTGTGTGTGTGGCCAGCTCAGCCCACCAGGGGGCGGGGCTGGCTGGCATGTGGTGCTGGGGGATTGAACCACGGTCCTTGTGCTTTGCTTAGCTTAGCTTGTTCTAAGTAGGTGCTTTAGACCACTGAGCCATCTCACCAGCCCTCACCTCAGTTTATATAGTAGATAATCTTTAATGTCCTTACTCTAAAACTCTACAAGTGAAAACCGACTTCATGCCACTTCATCTAATAATCCTATTTGCAAACAATAACTACAAGTTTTCTAGTTTTGCTTTTTAACTGCAAGACATAACTAATGCTCAACTACGTTGAAAAAGTAGGCTTGTTTTGTCTTGCATGAGTTTGGGTAAATTTTCATTAGTCCCCATTTCCAGAAAATATGTCTTTTAATAGAAACCCTTCAGAAATCATCTCAGCTAGTTTTGGGAATGATGGTGTCATTTATGGACTTTAAAGAAATGACGCTATATAAACTAAGATCCATGGAGAGGACTTAAAAAATTTTAGCTCTATGCTTCTGTATATTTACCCCTCTAAATGAATAATGAGATAAGTAAGAACTATGCTGTGACAACCTTTTATGTTGGGATAATCCTGCTTTCTGGCATATCTTATTTTTTCTTTAATAATTAGGATGATATTTCTGTTCTCTGGGGCTACCTCTTCCACCTTTAACAGCATTGTTGTTGCATTGCAAGGCAACTGAATTTTGCACAATTTGTGTATGACCAGGTGAAGAAAACCTCTATCCTCCCCTCGGAAAGAAAGGTTGGTGGGCCAGAGGTAAAGCTGCTGTTATGACTTGTGCTTCTCAATCAGAATTTGCTCTTGTCATGGCATTAAGCAGAGAATCCCCAGAACTGAACAACAGCTGCTGATTAACTTTTTTTTTTGGCTGTACTAGTAAGTTCACGCCCACAGCCTTTTGGCCTAACACATTACACTTTCACTGCTGCAGCATTTGCAGCCTTCAATTTGCTTATTTCGGCGCATGGCTGGTTGAAAAGCTGCATGAAGATGTAAATGTGTATTCAGAGATAAAATGAATTTAATTATACCCTATTCTTTTTATGTTGTCTTTCTTCTCCCACTTTATTTTCTTTTAAAAATCATTACAAATTTGCATCCTGTCTTTTCCTTTTTTATTTTTGCTGACCAGTCCCCTAGCTACTTTCTCCCTGATACGTATCACTTAGGGGTGTGCAAAGAACCAGTGTTGAGCTTCCAGACAGACCAGAGAAGGCTAGCTCAGCTGAGAGAGCTTAGAGCCAGGTTTTTTTTGTCATAGACAACATCTGTCTTGACGATGTGTAACCGAGGGCAAAGATTGCAGAGACAGGAAAATTCTCAGTTGGACAATTGGGGGAAAATCTTTCCTTAAAATTGTCCAAAAAAATTTACTTAATGTAATGTATAAACCTCCATGATGGTCATTATTTTTAATCATGGTTCTAAGAATGTACAGATGTTGAGATCTTGTGGTTTGCTTTGTTTATAGTATTTCCTTTTGTGGACAGTAGACCCTGGAGGTACATTTTATACTTTTGGTTTGGGGTGGGTTTTTTTGTTTGTTTGCAATCTTATAATATGTAAGATTAAAATTTTTAATTCCTTAAAAGCTAATTATTATACCAAACTATTACAGATTCAATCTGTGTGAGAATTCCAGTATGAGGATTTTACTTTTTATATTCTGCCATTCTCTTTATAATGAAAATAACTTTTCTTACGGCAGGTAAATGCCTCATAATTGGCATAGCCCAATTCATTGGTGATTGGCAGTACTCAACAATGAAAAATGACCCAAAATTCAAATGTGAAAAAAAATACTGTGGATACCCTAAAAAGAGGAATACATAAGGAAGACTAGTAACTGTTGAACTTTCATTCATTCTGATGTGCACTTATTTTTTAAAGTTAACTATTGAGCACCCTACTGTATTCTAGAGATAAGAGATAGAAAGCTAGGATAAATTGCCAAAGAAAGTGAATCTACAGTAGAGTGTCCAGGTCTTTCTAAATCCTTTGCACATCCCCAAGTTTCATTTTTGAGCATTCTCCATCTGTCATTTTGTTCATCTTTCTCTGTCTTTCTTGATCTTCTACCGTGAAAGCAGACACAGGAACGTGCTCTGTTAGTACAGGAAGAAGAGAAAATTAAAAGGCAAGAGAGATCTACTGAAAGAGCCTTGGCCCAGCAAGAAAATGAAGACATTCTTCCCAAGGTTTCCATTCCAATCCCTGAGGATCACAAGTCTCTCAAAAAGTGCCACCTCTACTCTAGTACTTTTCCATCTCCTCGTATTCCTTTCATGATGTCTTTTTTCGTGGTCCTTGCATTGGCTGTTTGGTGGTTGGTGTTTCTGTGATCGGAAAGCAGGGTGCTCATCTGAAATGTCAAGACTAAACCACTGAACTTTTATTGTTAGCTTCACATGTGTAATTGCCTATATGATGCCTCTGATCTTGATCGTTCACTGTCCTAGGGGAGCTCTTGTGACCATCATTCTGTCAATAAGTATTACTTTTTGTAGATTATGTATTGTGGGGTAGAAAGAGGAGCAATGGATTGCCCAGGCCAGCTTTTCTGCACTAAAGAGTAACAAATTTAGACTAGTAAATTTAAACACATAGCAGGTTGATACTCTTCCCAAAAGCTTTAACTCTTCTATTCTGCATGTTCTTACTGTTGACTGTTTCCATGTCCTCTTCTCCAGTGTCTTATACAAACAGGATACTCTCTAGAAACTTACGACAGGATATTTCTTCAGTCATCTAGTCAATTGTGTGGCATGGGCTCCATAGTTTTAACAAAAAAATTCAACTTGCTAACCTTACAAAAAGCCTTAAAATGACAATGTTTTAATCTATAAATCCATTATCAGTCCTTTTCTTAGAATAACAAACCAGTACATACAAAGGCCTTTTTCTGGAAAAGGGCTTTTGACATCTGTGGCCTTTTTATGAGTATTTCTGCCCTATACAGGGATGGGTGACTTTATCCCCTTGGTGTATAGAAGGGATCTGCAGAGGTTAAATGCCATCTTTTCATAAGTGGAATGTTTAACTAGTTCAAGGAAAATGGTGCTGGTGCCCCTTGGCCTCCAGCCAGGGCTGAATTCTCAGACTATACCTATCTTTAAAATTCCTGGAATACAGATTTATTCAAGATCTATACATAAACACACCTTTCTCTGAATTAAAATACTGTGTTACTTCCTCATGGCTTAAGTAGTTATATTGCTACCAGTAGAAGCAATATTTAGTAAGCTTAAAATCTATGTTGATATACTTTATTTTCCTAATAACTTCAGATGTTTGTTCTTGCACTTGTGTTTAAAACAATTGTTTGTAATCAATGGCCTTGTGAGCTAAAATTCTATTGTAACAAGTATGTGTCTTCTGTTTGCATGTTGATTTATAAGGCTTCCCTAAAGTAAATAAGAGCACTCTCTTCAGAACACCATTGGATGCCTAACCTGTTTTCTTGTTTTTTTGTTTTTTAACTTACGTATTAATGAAACCTTGCATGTAGCTTGCTTTTTTCACACTTGAATGTACCAGTACAAACGGTTTGGTTAATGTCTCAAATATTTGTTCTGAACTTGATCTTACAGAATTACGAAACTGAAATTACTGAACTTCGTGTTATTTCTGAATGCTTTTTGGTTCATGAAACTTCTAAATGAGATTTTTTTCTTTATGAGAAGATGTCCTCAGAGCAGAAAAGAGAACAGTAAAACCAAAAATCTTTTGTCCTTCAACACCTACCAGTATCATTTCATTGTCTCTGGAAATATGTAGATAACTGGTATTTTTTGAAAACTGTTTCTCTGTTGTTATAGTCTTTTCCAAAAAACTGAGAAAAGAACCAAGGACCAGGCTAGTTTGGAAAATCTGGTATGCATGTATATTTTTCATATCACAAGCTCTATTTATAACAGGTATTTTGTAAGTATATTTGTTGATACACTTGTAATCAGAAAGATCTCACATTAACCTGACATACTGCACAACTGTTTTCTAATGTAGAAAGTGATAATCATAAATACCCCCCTTTATTTGTGAAGTAGAGATAAGTTTTCCTTAGTGAAATAACAAATGAAACTGAAACATTGGTTATATTATTTTAAGTCTTTTTTAAGAAATAAAAATGAAATAATCTTAGAATTTCATTGATACTTTTGTAGCTGTTTCAGATTACATTTCCTGAAGTTGCAGTTTTCATTCTTGTACACGGTTCGTTATTATTATTACTATAAACTTCACCCTAAATTGTTTTCTTTTGTATTGGAGTTATTTCAAGTCCATTAAAAGTCTAGTGTGAGCTAACATTACTTTTGAGTTTCTGAAATACAGCAAGAACCCTCAGAGATCCGTGCTGACCAAGGATGAGAAGCCATTTCTTCTGTAAATAGGTTGAGGATGATGGAGATGAGAAGGACCAAGCCCTTGCATTGGATGAAGCTGATTAGTGCAGACTCAAGAAATACCCAACCTAGCTTGAGAAAAATACCAGACATTCCAACTTTGTGTTTCCTAAAGTTAGTGCTGCCAGTGTTTGTAATATGAAGCTGTAAATAGTGTTGGTTTATTTCTCCCACCTCACTCCATTCTCAGGACCAGAGGTCTATCCACATAACTGTATCGGCTTTACCCTGGTGCCACTTCCTAATGGCAGCTTGATAAGTAAAAATTGATTCGGACTAAACATATCCATACAGACCAGTGTAAAGTCTTGGATTTTTGCACTGGTTTTGCCATTATTCATTTCCAGGGTGACTCCAAGAAGTTTACTTAACTGCACGGAGCCCAGTTTCCACCTAGTAATGAGACAGACCTACCTCATGAGAATGAGTCTGTAATGTTGTGCAGAACCCTGATTGTTCAAGTCTTGCTCTTTTAGGGGCTGGGAAACTGGAAATTAAGAATAAGTAAACACCTATAACGTCTTTGGAATTTTTTTATTTGAAAAGAAAAAATTGTTATTTATTTCCATCTATTCCTTTTTGACATTTGGCCAAGCATTTTAAACTACTAAGTGAAAAATATCTTCCCAAATTTATCCTACTCTTTATTGAAATGTTATTCTTAGATTGAACCATATTTGGAAACAAAGCTAGCATCTATATTTTGGGCCTTTTAACCATTTTCCTATGTGCCAGCACTTGAATATGAAGAACTTCTAATTGCGTGAGTTAGTTTTACTATTTGTTTATATCTTGAGTAAAAGTTTTGAAGAGGGAACATCTGTACTAATTCTATTGACCAAAATTAGACAGGATTATCTATAGGGTAGATTTCCAGTTTTCATTTCAGAACCTAGTAAGTTTCTTTTAAATAGTATTATAAATTTTATCCTGAAATGTTTTTGTATGGTATACGCCAATTCACTTTCACCAACTCTCCTAACTCATTTCTGTAGCAGTCTATAGAGATAAGGTTGTAAGCTACTAGGCATTAGAAGTTTATTTTTTATAAAATATTACCAATAAAAACTTGTGCTTTACTCAGTGTCTTGTATTTACAAAAGAAAAATAGAAAAGGCAAAAACAATATGAGACACCTTCTAGCTGGGCATGGTGGTACATGCCTGTAATCCAGCATTTGGCAGGCCGAAGCAGAAGATCACTGTGAGTTCTAGGCCAACCTGGGCTACCTAGTGAGTTCAAGACCAGCTTCAACTATATAGTGAGATGCCATCTCAAAAAAACAAAAAATATGAGACACTTTCTTATCCTTCCCCTCCCAAGGATTTTGGATAAAGACATACAGCACTTTTCTATAGAGTTGTCTTCCCTTATGTTACTCTTGATAAAAAAAGTATAGAATACTAAATTTCTTTACAGCATATTCCACAGCTTTGAGAAAGATTATTATACAAAGAAATTTCACCTTTTTCATTACATTCAAACTATTCCTGTGGTTCTTAATTTGGGTACTAGAACCTGAAATAACTTCTTATTCTATATTTTACATGGCTGTGGATTATCATATCTGCCTCCATGGTAGTGGATAGTATCAATAAACCTGCTCTCATTTCTGATGCTATTACTGCTCATGCCTTGGAGACTGCTTTTTACTAGAGCACAGTGTAACACGGAGGGATTCAGTGGTTCAGACTTAGAAAAGGGTACCTGAAACAGTGCAGAAGATATGGTGTTGGAGTTTGGAAGCTATGAAATCGGGCTAGAAAGATACAGTGGTGGCTGATCAGCAATTACAAATTCATGGAGGATTTTATTCAATATTATTAAATGAAATTTCTATCATACTAAGTAGGAAAAAAAACAGTTTATCATTTCCACAGATCAAAAAATACAGGCTAAAAGCTAAGTAACTTGAATAAAAACCTAGCTAAATGTATAGATGACAGATTGTGGAGAAAACATGCTTTAGGACAGTTTTTCTCACCTTTTGTGACTGCTGTCTTAGAGGACCACAGTACTTTTCCCTTTACTGTAGTAAGAATCATGTTTGGGGTAAAAAAAAAAAAAATAGAATAAATCTGGCATTTCATAGCTCAGTAGAGTAAACGCTTCCCTGGCAAGCACAAGGGCCTGAGTTCAATCCCCGGTTCTG
>NW_004524739.1:3043103-3047418 GCF_000260255.1 Octodon degus
TCATAGCTCAGTAGAGTAAACGCTTCCCTGGCAAGCACAAGGGCCTGAGTTCAATCCCCGGTTCTGAAAAAAAAAAAAAAGACAGCATAGTGTCTCACTATCTCTTCTGGTCCCAAAATCAATAAAAATACTTCAGTCTCTCATATTTTTCTCTACTGTGTCTCTAAAAACTGAGTATTCAGGCTGGTGGTATTGTAGTTCAGTAGTGGAACAAACGCTTAGTTAGCATTTGAGGGCTTGGGCTCAGTTCCCAGCAGGGAAGTTGTATCATTTTTATAGGAGCCTATCTCAATAAAATACAGAGAAAAAATTCACAGGAAAACATGATCACTGTTACCTATTCATTGCCTGCCAGCAAGGCCCTCTACATTGCCAGGATGCCAAAAGCCAATATTTTTGTTAGAATTTTAGGGTTGGATAAGATCCTCATCGAATTCCTCTCCCCTCTAACATGTGACTATTTTGTATAACAGCACTTAGACATTTAAAGGATTTTCTGTTTCTTTTACATTTTATAGTTATTCACATAGTTAAAGGTAACTCATGTTGGAACTATTCATAGTTCTTGTTATCTGATAAGTTACTGTCTGGTATCTGGTCTTCCTCCTAATGTGTTCTACTTTCTTCTTCTTTGTTTTATCACTTTTTCTTTCATAGGCTTTGTTGCCTATGGGTTGCTTCCCTCCATTAAGTTCTCCTCTCTTTCTTCCTTCCTTTCTTCCTCCCCTCCTTTTCTCCTCTTTTTCATTTTTTCATTGAGTTTTTCTCTCAAAGATTTTGAAATTCTTGGCATTCTCAGCTTATTCATGAATAGCATAGGTACCTGTAGGTAGTTGGGTTTGTTTGTTTAGATAAAAAGAGTAGAAATGAAATCTTTCTAGAAACTTCTTGTAGCCTAGAATCTGTTGACAAGCTAATACGGTACCTGTCACTAGTACAGTATAAGGAACCATGCTATAAGAGCTGGCAGAATAGATGATTCTAAATGGTCTTCCTGTATGACATGTTAGAATTATGGAAACTGAAATTTCAGAGTTTTGTTTTTTAGTTTTGCTTGTTTTTCTTAGGGTCTTGCTATACAGTTCAGGCTAGACTTGCACTCACTTTGGAGCCCAGGTTGGCCTTCAGCTCATGGTGCTCCTCCTGCCTCATCCTCCCAAATGCTGAGATTACAGGCATGTGCCATCATGCCCAGTTTGGGAAGCTTATTTTCCATTAAAATTTCCATGCCTACCATGTATCTTTTTAAAACCTTTAAGATCTTTTTGTTTTGTCTTTCTCCCTAAAACTGTAAAACTCTCCAAGATGAGAGGTCCTGTTTAATTATTCACTGTTTCCCTGTCATCTTCGTATCCCAGCTACCACTTTGCCTTGTATATAGGAAGTAATATTTGAGTGTTTTTGCTTTTTTTTTTTTTTTTTTTTTTTTTGGCAGAACTGGGGATTGAACTCAGGCCCTTGAGCTTGCCAAGGAAGTGCTTATTCCACTGAGCCATCTCCCCTGCCCAAGAAGTAATATTTGTGAAATTAAATTAAATGGTTTTCAGAGCATGGTGGTTCACAGTTGTAATACCAGCACTTGGGAGGCTGAAGCACAAGGATCATTGCAAGTTCAAGGCTAGTCTAGGCTGCACAATCGGTTCAAACCCCAAATAAACTACATAAAGGAAACTTTGTCTTAAATCAAAACAAACAAAATTAAAAAGAGCCAGTTGGGGTGGTACACACCTATAATCTCAGAACTGGGGAGGATGAGGTAGGAGGATCACTGTGTGTTTAAGGCCAGCCTGGACTACATATTGAAATCCTGTCTCATAAAGCCACCCCCCCAAAAAAAAAAAAAACCTAGAACAATTAATTATTATTAGTTATCACAGATGGCAATGAATGAACTTTTGCACTGAATATCTTGTATTGAGATATCAGTGTATGCCAAAGTAGTCACCCTGTGCCTAATCAGTGCGTGAAAGGTAACCAAGAAAGCCCGTGTAGCACCCAGAAGCCATCATCTCTCTTGTTAGTATGCTTATGTGATCCCTGGTTTCTTTTAAAGATTCTGTGTCAACCTCCAGTATAAATGTCAAACTCTTGCCAATCTCATAATTTGGTTCAGTTAAAAACGCTTATGCTAAGGGCTGGTGAGATAGCTCAGTGGTCTAAGTGCCTGCTTAGGCGAGCTCAGGGACTGGGCTCCCTGCACCACATGCCACACCGGCCCTGCCCCCGCCCTCAAGCGCGCTGAGCTGGCCACTGAGTCCGGGAGTTGTGCTACAGGCCTGTAATTCCAGCACTGGAGAGGCTGAAAACAGGGTCACTATAAGTCCGAGCTACCCTGTACCAAATACATTTTTTTAAAAAGCTTATCCTTTACCAGCTCATAATCAACTATTTCCACTATAGAACACATTGTTGAGACTGGGATATATGTTCCATATGTACAAACTCATCTTGTAACATTTCATGAAGGGAAAAGAGCATTTGTGTTTAAATTTGATACATTTTTCTTTTTCTTCTTTTGAAGTTTAATTTTATTGTCTTTTTTTTTTTTTTTTTTTTTAGGCAGTGTCACACCATGCAGTCCAGGATGACCTTGAGCTCACTTTGTAGTCCAGCAGGTCTTGAACTCACAGTGATCCTCCTGCCTCACCTTTCCGAGTGCTAGCGTGTGCCACCACGCCCCACCTCTTGTTTTGAAGTTTAATGCTAGAGCATCATTATCTAAAAAGTTACCATTTTCCTGATTTTACATCATTTTTCCCATTTGACTGGTAATATGTGGTAATACAGAATATTTACATTCATTTTGGGGGATGGATGCATATGTGTATCATATCTTGATACATTTTTTCTGGCTCTTCTATGATATAAAAGCATTTAATATATCAACTTGTCATGGGTTTTGTTCCTCATGTAGATCAAGGTTGGCAAACTTTCTGTAAAGAACCAGATAGTACTGGTTTAGATTTTGCTGACCATGCAGTATCTGATAACTGCTCAGCTTTAGCAGTATAAAATGAAAGCAGCAGGGCTGGTGAGATGGCTCAGTGGTCTAAAGCACCTACTTAGAACAAGCTTAGCAAAGCACAGGGACCGCAGTTCAATCCCCCAGCACCATGTGCCAGCCAGCCCCGCTCCCTGGTGGGCTGAGCTGGCCACACACACACACACACACACACACACACAAATAAATAATTTAAAAAATGGAAGCAGCAAAAACAATATTTAAAATGAATATGTGTGACTGTATTCCTGTCACAGTTTATTTATGAACACTAAAATTTTAATTTTACATAATTTTTATGTGTTGTTTTTTAAAAAAATGTATTTAGTACAGGGTCTCTCACTATACAGATCGGACTTGTAGTGATCTTCCTGATTTCAGCCTCCCAAACACTGAGATTACAGGGGCACGCCACCATCCCCAGTCTCAATCACCATCTCAGGGTGTCCCAGGGGCAGGGCTGGCACAGCAAGTCGGGGATCAAACTCCTGTCCCTTTAATCCACTGAGCTATTGGGCCAGCCCTATGTGTTCTTAAGTATGATTGATTTTTTTTTCACTACTCATTAAAAAATGTAAAACTATTCTTAGCTCTTAGCCATCCAGAACAAAAAGTAGAATCCACAGCCTGCTGGACACAACTTGCTGGCCCCTGGTGTAGACCAGCAAGCAATTACATTTGTTTTCTTGCCTTGTATTGTTTTTAAAGAGCTATAGTTGTAATCCCAGCATCTTCATTCAATACCAAAGTGTTTTTTTCTTGTTTTTAATTAGAAATGCAAAACAGAATGCATCGTTTATTTCTATTTATGTGATGAACCTCAGCTGGAATGTGAAACACTGTAAGCACCATAGCTTCCTTGTCTCTGTCAGTCTCCCGGTGTCCCGTGTCCACTGGGATCATCACATGCTCGCTGACCTCTCTTTGGTTTTAAAGAATCTGCCTCCATTTTCCCCTGAGAATAAAAAAACAATCCCAAAGTTTACTTTCTCTTCAGCCAGAGTTTAGGAACCAGAATAAACTTGGTAAAGAAAGCGGAATGAGATTTCACTCAGCACTGGAGTCACTTTAGTGTTCAAGCAATTATATAAATTCATTTATTTTAGTTATATAAATTTAAGATTGGATATCTAAAGAAAATATTGGGCTTAGGGAGATGGCTCAGTGGAATAAGTGCTTCCCTGGCAAGCGCAAGGGCCTGAGTTCAATCCCCGGTTCTGCCAAAAAAAAAAAAAAAAAAAGGAAAGAAAAAGAAAACATTTTAGAAGAGTCCCTCTAATTATTATCAAAATAAAGAGGGCTAGGCACTCAGAA
>NW_004524739.1:3047977-3055350 GCF_000260255.1 Octodon degus
AAAGTAGTAATAGTAATAGTAGTAATCAAGACAGTAAGGAATGGTGATGCATGTCTATAATCCCAGTACTGGGGAGGCTGAGGCAAGAGGATTGCTACAAGCTCAAGGCCAGTCTGGACTGAGAGAGAAACAGAAAGAAATGGGAGAAGAGGGGAAGGGAGAGAGGGAGGGAGAGAGACAGGGAATGTACGGTAAGCAGAAAAGAAGGGAAAGAAGGAAGGAGAGGGCGTTTTCTGAAGCAAATTTCCCAATGGAAAGCTTGTTTGGTCAGTATTGATCAGTAAGTCAGAAAAAAGTAAAGTCACCTTCTTTTGGAAATATAGTTGTTTCCCATTTGACATGAGTGTCTTGGTCTGTAACTGTTCAGGGAGCTGCTTCATAAGAAGCCCCTAAGCCCATGTTCCTTAGCTCTCGTGCCAGGTGGAAGAAATTGTTTGTCCATGAACAGTTCGCCAAGACATTTAAGAATCCTGGTAACATTTCTTTTGGAACATTTTCTTTGATATTTTTCTAACATTAATTGCTCTGTTTATATGTAACTTTTCCATGAATAAATCTTACTGCAAATTGGATTCTTGGTGCTACTAATCGTAAAGGGAGTAACCACTACGGCAGTTATGGGCAGGCCCACTACCACACCAAAGGAAAAGGACCTTCTGCTCTCCATCTTATTAGCAAGATATTCTTGGAAGAAATCTTTTTTAAAAAAATTGTTGCTTTTTCATATTTTTATACTTCTCTGTGACCTAGCGATTATCTTTTGCATAGTCTGAGTCAACCTATTTTTCTGTTCAGTTCTCAGATTATTATTTTAAGTCAGTTTTGAACTAATTTGTTATTTATATGCCAAGTTTTTAAAAATAATTTTTCTAACTAATTTAACCAGTCACTACAAAGTATGTAATTGTCACATCTATTATAAGCTGTTTAACATGATAAATTTGCCTTTTGTGTTTTTTAAAGCACTGTACAAATTAGTAGTTATTAACCATCCAGCATTGCTACCCTAATCAAATTGAAGAGAGATGTGGGTGTGGATATGTGGGTGAGGAGAGCTTGTTCCTGTAACATGGAATTAATAGACAAGATATTACTTTCCTTCTTACATCACCTTGGTAAATCTTATCTTACTCTCAGAGTTCAGAATTTAATTTATTATCCAAGTGATTGCTGAAGCCCAACATTTCGTATTTCATAGTGGTCTCTTTACAAGTTCAAACTATGTATCTTGTGGCCATGTTTGAGTAATATAAAAACATTGAAGTGTTTCACCAAAGCCACATTCCTTTTAGGAATTTGTTGAAAACGTTAATACAGGAAGCCATTTTCATTTTTGTAGAAAATTTCAAGAGAAGACACAGCTAGTTAGTATCTAACAATTACTTTCTCTAGTTCTGAGTTCTGTGGAATTATGATACTGTTTTCTACCCATCAAATTGGAGTATGAGTGGCTGGTGAAATAGCTCGGCGGACTAAAGCACCTGCTTAGGCAAGCTCAGAGACCGCGGGCCAGTCCTCAGCACCCCACGCCACCCCAGCCCCGCCCCAGGGCTGGCTGAGCTGGCCACAGAGGCTGTGATCTCAGTGCTGGGGAGGCTGGAAACAGGAGGATCACTGTGAGTCCAGGCCGCAGAGTGATTCCCTGTAACACCAAATACATTTAAAAAATTGGAATGTGATGTTTTCCTTAAATGCTTATTAAGATGAACCAGTTTTGGAGCTGGAACTAGAGTAAGAACTGTCAGCAACCCTAATTTTGTTCTATCCTGTGCAACTAGAGTTTTCTTACTGGTGATAGCTCCCAGCCTTTCATAATATGATGAAATAAAAGTGACCACCAAACATTTCTGTTCTCCTAAGCCACGTTCAGTATAACTTTTAATGATTTGCTTAAGCACTTTGACTTTGGTAGATCTGTTCAGGTGTGAGAATACTCATTTAATCTGTGGAGTTCTTGCTGGTGAGTGCAATGTAAAGGCAAAATTTTCTATTACTTAATAGCTAAAATTTTGCCTCAGGCATGGATTTCGAAGCTGTTTGCTTTTACAGTCACCTGTTCTGGGGATAATCTAATAGCAGCACTGTTTGGGGGGGCGGGTGTAGCTTACAGGCAGAGTGCTTGCCTGGAATGCGTCAGGTCCTGGGCTCGATCCAGCTCCAGAGGGAAACAAGCACAGTGATAACAGAAGTCTATTTGAAGGATAATTAAATTCTGACTGACAGATTTCATTGGCATTTATAAAAGAAAGGCTGCAGTGTGGAGTTATTTTCCTATAATAACCAATGTTATCAACTGTAGTAAAAGCCAGTGTTTTCCTCAATAAACTTCTTTATCCAGATTTTATCTAGAGGTAGCTTTGTACACCAGAAAATTGCACTAGACCGTGAAAGTGACGCTGAGCTTCACAGAGAAGCTAGTGAGCACTATAAGCAGATAAGTGTACATAGGGGCCAATAGTGTACCAATTTAAAAAGGGGGGGATTGGAGAGGGTATATCCAATAGAGAAAAATTAGAATAAAGAGAATGCATTGCATGATAAAGAATGTCACACTAGACAGGAGCATAGAGTTTCTAAATCCTCTTTTGGCAGCATGTGATAACTGTGTTAGTTTATCCCCATCCTGAGAATTTGTGACTCTAATGTCCTTCGTGAAGCTACTAGTGGCCTGGGTTTTCCACTGAAAATAAACCAAAACTATTACTTGTCAAGCTTTTGGAGGTGGGGGAGGGTCTGGAGATATTTTTCTTTTTTATAATTTTGGTTCTTCATGTGTTTCCTTTTTTGGCTGAAGAATGGGCTACTGCTGCTTAACTTGACATCTTTATGTGCTGTTTATGTGTGGCTTTTAGGAAAGAAGCCATTACCATATCTGATTTATCTTTCATTGCAAGTGCCCATTTAAAAACATTTGTTTTGGAGTAAATTTTTTGAATTGCCAGGTTGCTATTCCTACTGATCATTTTACAACCAAGAGAAACACTAATATTAATAATCTTTCAAAATAGGAAGCTATAAACATTCTAATGTATTACTATATAAAGACATATGTTTTCCTTTTTAGAGCTTTTCCTCTGTACATACAAAGTCATCCCTACCTGAGACATAATCTTCCCATGTTTTGTTAGAAGAATATAGAAACTGAGCACTCGCAATTAATTGATCTTATCAGGCTTGGATTCTGCATTTTTTAGTTTGCATGTTGCAGACCATCTGGGGACATTACTTAAATACATTATTGATAATTTAAGTGACTGTAATATTTGTTTACTTTAGTTAAGAACCAGGAGCTGGACTCTTCTGCTGTGTGTCTTCCTTCTGTGCTTAGCAAGATAACCTCGATTCCTGCTGGTTCTGTGGGCATTTGCGGTGCAAAGAATTTCTTTGGGTTTGCAAAGCAAGGGTAATGTGCTCTATGGGTCTATGTGTGTCTGTGCACTCCTCCTATCCCCAGTGTCATTGCTCCCTCTGTTCACTCCCTTTTTATTTTGTTTTTGTGGAACCAGGAATTGAACTCAGGCCCTTGCGCTTGCCAGGGAAGCACTTATTCTACTGAGCCATCTCCCCGGCCCTCACTCCCTTTTTAAAAAAAAATCAAAACTTACTTTTCAAAAATCTATATGCAAAGCCTTGAGTTCAATCCCCAGTATCATAAATGAAACAAAACAAACAAACAAAAAAAAAAAACCCTACGGATTTTTAAAATCTAAGGAATTTCTTCTTCCTGATGTGTAGAAGCATTGAAAAAGTTTAATATGTTAATGTTCCCTGAGATATTTGCATTTCAACAAGCCACAAAACTGTGGCAAAGAAAATTATGACAGAGTTGAACATACCAGTAAACAGTACTTGCAAGGCCAGTATTAAGTCTGTTTTTAGTTGACAGAATACAAAATAAAATGAAGAGAATGTGAAAACCAATGGTAGTTTTAATAGATGTATTAGATTTAGTTATATTATGTCAAGTTACTAGAGAGGTAGCATACTAAATCTCACAACCTATTTTTGAGGGAAATTGATTAATTTCAGGAGTGCATGAGTAATTACAATATTTTGGAAAGATATCCTCTGAGGCTTGGAAACAGCAGTAAATTTCTTATGCTTTGATATAATATTAAGCAAGTGTGGTAGGAAGCACACACCTGTAACCCCAGCACCTGGTGGAAGGCTGAGGCAGAACACCAGCTTGGTTACCCAGCAAGAATTTGTGTCAAATAAACAAAACAAAAAATGGTGGTAAATTTTGTAACTAATAGGAAATGTTCTCTTTATTCTCTTTCCTAACACATAGTATATATGTCAAAACTAACCATTAAAAATAGCCCATCCATGGGCCTGTGAGATAGCTCAGCAGACTAAGTGCTTGCTTAGGCAAGCACAAGGGCCAGGATTCAATCCTTGGTACCACATGCCTGCCGTGACAGCCCTGTCCCCACAGGCACACTGAATCAGCAGTGGAGTCTGGGCATGCTGCCTCATGCCTGTAATCGCAGCATGAGGGAGAAACACAAGGATCACTATGAGTCCGAGCTCTATAGTGAGACCCTGCACACACACACACACAAAAAAAAAATCCTGAAAATAGCTCATTCAAGGGCTGGGGAGATAGCTCAGAGGCATAAGCACCTACCTAGCAAGCACAAGGACCAGAGTTTGATCCCTGGGCCCAGCCCCACATGCCGAGCTGGCCCCAGATTGGGGGGTGGGGGGACTGCATCAGAACTCTCACCTGTAATCCCAGCACTAGGGAGGTTGAGACAGGAGGATCACTGTGAGTTTGAGACCAGTGTGGGGGCTACAAAAGTGAGCAGAAGATCAGCCCAAACTGCGTAGCGAGACCTTGTCTCAAAAAAATAAAAGCCCATCCAGTGTTCTTTCTGAGAATATCCTCATAATATACTTTGTTCTACAATTTCTTTCTTCAAAGTTCTAACTGGTGATGTTCTCTAAAATGTACTAAGAACAAGGACTGAGGGTATAGCTAAGTGGAAGAGTACTTGGCTAACCCTGGATTTGATCCCCAGTAACTCAAAGAGGTATTCATTCATTCTCTCTCCTCCCTCCCTCCCCTTTCCCACCTTCTCTCCTCCCCCTTACCTTCCTCCCTTCCTCCCTCTCTTCCCCACTCCCCCAACCTGACTAAGGACTGCTTACAAAAGCTGAGAGGAAGACTCACCTTAGTTGAACCCATATTTAAGAATTGTTTACTTCTGTCTGGGTGTGGTGGCACATGCCTGGCTTCTGGGAGGGTAAGGCAAGTTTGAGCCCATCCCAGGCAACTGAATGCTTTAGTGAGACCCTGTCTCAAAATTTAAGAAGAGCTGGAGATGTAGCTCAGCATCAAGACCCCGGATTCAAACCTCAGGTGGAATTGGAGGAGTGAGTTACTATAGGATGATACGTATTTACTGGTTTGGTTCATGTTTCTTTGCCAGAAATCATATTTAAAAAATATAAATGAGGGCTGGGGCTCTGAGTTCAGTCCCAAGCACAAATATTTAACATATAAACTTCTCTGAAGTATGAGAGTTGATCTGTCCATTACTAAATCTACATTTACTATTTAGATGAATTTTGGGGGCCGGCCAAATAGCTCAGAGGAATTAAAGCATCTGCTTAGACGAAGGGGCAGGGAGTTTGATTCCCAGGCCTGCCTTGCCGGCCCTGCCCCCCTGGGGTGCACTGAGCCTGCAATTGAGACTGGGCATGGTGGCACGTGCCTGTAATCTCAGCACTTGGGAGGCTGTAAACAGGTGCATCACTACGGGTCCAGTCTACACAGTGGGACCCTGTACACCCTGTCCTAAATACAAAAAAAATTTAAAAATAGATAAATTTTGAGAACTGTGATTATTCTTGTTTATATTCCCAATTGCCATCATGACTGGCAGGAAAGTGATACTTTCCTTTGTCCTCACTGTTCCACAGGCAGATTTCCAATGAGTTTACTAAAGAATTAAGTCACAGATGCAGCCACATGTTTTAGGCATATCCTAAGAATATCCCTGCTGTCAGTAAATCTGAAAACAAAATATGAGACTGCAGTGTACATTTGAGCAGTTTTCTACCAAAAAATGTTAAGCCCAGCATCCTTGAATTTGACTTGGGTTTGTGGTTTGTCTGTCTGTCTGTCTGTCTGTCTGTCTGTCTGTCTGTCTGTCTGTTAGGTTGGGTTATTTCAAAAAAACTCAGACCCTTTTGCTTGCCGGGGAAACGCTTACTCTACTGAGCCATCTCTCCGGCCCCTGAAATAGAATCTTGCTATGTAGGTAATTTAGGCTGGCCTTGAACTCATAGCAATCCTCCTGCCTCAGCCTCCTGTGTGCTAAGATTACAGACATGTTCCACCTTGCCTGGCTGGCTTAGATTTTTTTAAAAAGTAACTGATGGGGCTGTTGGTACAGCTTAGATCTAGCATACACAAGGTCCTGGTTCAATCCTTAGCATCTCAAAGAAAGAAAAGAAGGAAGAGAGAAAGGGGAAGAGAGGGAGGGAAGAAGGAAGAGGAAAAAAAATGAATGAAATTTACCAAATTACCAATGTTTGATATTATTCTTTTCCTGTGAGAACCTTTATACTATTCATCAGTTGTTTACATTTATGATTTTTTTTTCTTTTAGGAGCCTATTAAGTTTTTTTAAAAAAAACTATCTTTAAAGGCTTAGAGAACATTAAGGATTCCTGTACTTCCTTCATAAATTGTTTAACAGATTCTTTAGATTTTAAACATCATTCCTGTGCTGGAATCAGCTTTTTAAAAACTTGTATAAGCAAATAACTTTTTTTAAAAAGAATCACTTAATATTTTAGTGTTTCTTAAAGCCTTTCACCTTAAGCTACACAGTGATCAGGGCCAGCTTGATAGCAAGACCCTGTCTCAAAAAAGTCTCCTGTGTATGATTATATACAAACGTGCTTGTCATTTTTTTAAGGGAGGAAAACAAGGAGTACTATCTTAATAGCCTATTACAAAGAGTAGAATTCTTTTTTTTTTTGCATTTTAGGAAGGGTCTAGAGAGTGTTCGGGGTCTCACTAGTAGATCAAACTTGTAGCGATCCGCCTGTTTTACAGCCTCCCAACAGTTGGGATTACAGGCGTGCACCATCATGCCCAGTCTCTGGACTTCATCTTTACACTCAGCATTCTGCCTTTTTTTTTCTTTTTCCTTTCCAACATCCACTTGTGGCCTTGAGAAGAAAGCGCTTCCTCCAGGTTGCCTGGCAGACTTGGCATTGCTGCTGCTGCTGTTCTCTCAATCTTTATCTGCCTGCTCAGGATTTTACTGTATAGAAAGTTAATACAGGGCTGGTGAGATGGCTCAGCAGTCTAAAGCACCTACTTAGAACAAGCTTAGCAAAGCACAGGGACCGCG
>NW_004524739.1:3066850-3070688 GCF_000260255.1 Octodon degus
TTTGGCTGGCTGGAGAGTTGTGGGGATCGAACTACAGCAACCTGAGGCTGACAGCTTTGTGGAAGCAGCCACTTAAACAACTGAGCTAAGGCCAGGCCCCTCAAGTCTTTAAATTTTGACCGGGCATGGCGGCACACACCTGTAATCCCAGTGCTCAGGAGGCTGAGGCAGGAGGATCGCTGCAAGTTTGAGGCCAGCCTGAACTATATAGCAGGACCGTGAAAACAGACACACATGCATGCACAGAGAGAGAGCATATACATATCAAATATTTAAAAGTTCAAAAGAAATTATTGAGCTGGGAAAATAGCTCCGCAGAAAAACCCGGGTTTGATCCCCAGTACCACATGCCAGGGTGGCCCCAGAACCCCAGGCAGCTGTGCCGGTCACCAAAATCAGACGTCGTAGCACATGCCTATAATTTCAGTACTAGGGAGGCAGAGACAGGCGGATCACTACGAGTCCAAGCTGTGTAGTGAGACCCTGTACCAAATAAACAAAAAGATTAAAAAAAAAATTGTTTTAAAAGTCAGAGTCACACTGCCCACAGAAAACTGTAGTTTGAGCAAAGCCCTTAAAAATGGAAAGAAGTCACTTAAAAATATCTTATCATGTAAGAGAAGTATAAAGTTAGCAAGATGTGCTAGACAAGCCACATGGCTTTGCAGTTAGGTTTGGATCTCAATTCTAACGTACTAGTTTTATGACCTTGGGGCAATTTGTTTAACCACTCTTTATCTTCTGGAAAATATTTTTATAGTTGTTGAAATAAAGATAATGCCTGGTACGTAGTACATAGTAGGTATCCAAAAGTGATAGCTCTTGCTATATTATATTGTTGTACATCTGACTTTATTTCATTTTAGCCAGGCTTAAGACACCTAGGATAGGACCAAGGATATAGTTCACCTTCCTGGCAAGCTTGTGGTCCTGAGTTTGATTCCTGGTACCAAATAAAAGAAAAGGCAGCCAAGATATAAATTGCTTTTTTTGTTGTTGGTATCAGACAGTGCCGTATCATGGAGAAGACTGTTGTCTGGAGAGTAGGATTTCCTGGGGTGGAATTTGTTCCAGCACGTACTAGAGTGTAGTCAACTTACTACATTGCTGTATCTGTTTCCTCACTTGTAAAATGTAGCTAATAGTTCTACCTCACAGAATTGTGAAGATAAGTTAATAGGCATCATATGTTTCCAAAGTACCTGGCCCATAATAAGCACTAGGTATTTATTTGCTATTGTATGCATGTATGTCTATATGTCTGTACTGTAACCTTTTATGCTTTTGTTTTTATTACCTTTTTTTTTTTTTGCGGAACCAGGGATTGAACTGAGGCCCTTGAGTTTGCCAGGCAAGAGCTTATTCTACTGAGCTATTTCCCCGGCCTCTTTTATTACCTTTTTGACAAGCCCATATTCGGGCTTTTCTTTTATTTGTTTTTAGCCATACTTTGGACACCTCATAAGAACAGATAGGGAGCCAGAGGAGGCTTTCCACTCATGCCTGTGTGTGTATATTTGAAGTAAAATTTATACACAGAAAAATGCACAGATTTTAAAAGTGTTCAGTTTGAATGGTTCTGACAAATGCCTATACCTGTGTGACCAGGACATGCTTAGGTTACAGGACATCTCAATCCTGAAATTTTTACATCCTTTCCCATTTGGCACATAACCCTTTGGGCTACTACTCTTCTGATGTTTTATTTCTGTCACTATAGCTTTGTTTTGCCTGGTCTAGGACTACATAAAAGTGGAAGTATATGGCAGTATACTTTGTATCTGGCTCATTGAACATAATGTCGTTTAGACTCATTTCCATTATGTGAATTACCAGTTCCTTCTTATCTGTTGCTGAATAGTATTCCATCGTATGAGTGTACCACAATATTTATCCTTTCACATATTGATGGAAATTGGATCAGTTCCAGTTTGGGGCAAATATGAATAAAGTTGCTGTGAACATCCATGTGTAAGTCTTTTTTGTGTATATTTCTCTTACCTTGGGTAAGCACCTAACAGTAGAATTGCTGAGTTATAAGGTAAGTGGATATTTATAAGTAGTTGCCAAAGCCACAGGAAGCATTTTGAGGAAGCATTAGTAAGCAAATCAAATAAAAGGAACCAGGGCCGGGGAGATGGCTCAGTGGAATAAGCGCTTCCCTGGCAAGTGCAAGGGCCTGAGTTCAATCCCCGGTTCCGCTAAATGAATGAATGAATGAATGAATGAATGAATGAATGAATGAATGAATGAAACCACACATGAGAAAAATAAAAGTAGACAACCAGGAAATGCGGATCAAAACTACATTGAGATTCCACCTCACCCAAGTCAGAATGGCTACTGACTATCGAGAATACAAAAACAATGCTGGTAACAATTTGGGGGAAAACCAGCCTTTCTATAGTGTTGCTATGAAAATCAGTATGGTAGTTGCTCAAAAAACTGAAAATAGAATTACCATTTGATCCAGCTATACCACTCCTGGGTATATACCTGAAGGAGGTAATTAAAGTCAGTAAACCATTGGGTGACATTGTGACACAATTCACAATAGCCAAGATACAGAACAAGCCTAGGTGTCCAACCACAGTTGAACAGATAAAGAAAATGTAATGTACTGCATAGGCAGACACAGCAGCCCAGGGTCAATCCCCTATGTGCTGTGCTGGCCCTGCCCCCAGGGTGCACTGAGAGGTGATTGAAACTGGGTGTGGTTGCGTACCCCTCTAATCCCAGCTCTTGGGAGGCTGAACACAGGCGATGACTGTGAGTCCGATCTACGTAGTGAGACCATATAGACCCTATACTAAAATACAAAAAGAAAAGAAAATATAATGTAAACTTTGTATATACAGCAGAGAATTATCATCCATAAAGAGAACAAAATGTTGTCATTTGCAGAAAAATGAATGGACTTGGAAGTCATCCTGTTGAGTGAAATGAGCCAGACTCAGAAAGAAAAATATCCTGTTTTCTCTAAAATGTAGATTGTAAAAAGATGACAAGAATATATAAAGGAGACTACTATTAGACAAGAGGAAGAGAAGTAGGGGGAGAAAGAGGAGGTGTTAGGCTGGCCATGTAGGGGTGTGAATACTATCAAAGTGCCTTATACATATTGAAACCAAAATAAAATACAAAAGTGAGGAGAGGATGGGACAAAGGGGGATGGACAGTAATGGTTAAAGTGTGTTACATACATACATGTACCAATATGCCAAAAATGAGGTCCATTCTCTGTGACCAATAGCCAGTAATGAGAATGCAGGGGAGGGCCAGAGAGACGCAGCACTTGCCTGGAAAGCTCAGGGTCCTGAATCAGTTCCTGGTACACACACACACACACACACACACACACACACACACACACAAAAAAAAAAAAAATGCTGGGGGAGGCAGACAACCATAACAGTGTTTGTCCAGCTTCACCTTCAACAAAAACAGAAAGGGGGTTGGGGGAGAGACAGCCACAGGCTTATAGAAGAGAACCTACAAAAACATTCAGAATTCCTGGCATGTGGATTCATCTTCTTATAGTATTTTGTTGTTGTTGTTTTGGTTTAAAGAGGTGTTTGGGTGGCCAGGGAGACAGCTCAGTAGAATAAGTGCTTGCTTGACAAGTGCAAGGGCCTGAGTTCAATCCCCGGTTCCACCAAACAAATAACAAACATCCCTTAATGGCACTTTTTTCTTTTTATTCCACTGAGCCATCTCCCCAGCCCCTGTTTGTTTGTTTGTTTGAGTTAGGGTCTCACTCTAATTCAGGATGGTCTTGAACTCACTGTGATCTTTGTGCCTCAGCCTTCCAAGTGCTGGGGTTACAAGCGTGTACACC
>NW_004524739.1:3070788-3078271 GCF_000260255.1 Octodon degus
AAAAAAAAAAAAAAGAAAGTTAATACAAGGCTGCCAGCTCTTGTCATCTTAACGGAGGAAAGAGTATCTAAATGGGTGTGAAAAAAATCACCACATAGGTTCCCCGGAACACAGCTAAGGCTCTTGCTGAGGTGGCAAATTTTAGGAAGATTTTCAGAATGTGTTTTCACTGTAATCGCTTATACAGTAAGACAGTTTTGTTAGTATACTGTACTTCTTTTGGTAAGTCTTTTTAAATATGTAAATCCCTTACTTCAAAAGTAACCTAAATAGACAAAGTCCCTGGATTGCATTTAATAGAGTGGCAGCTAAATACCTGTAAAATATGTATATCCTGCTTTTGATGGAATCAGGAAGTCAAGGAAGGGGTAATTTATAACTCATTAAAGCACATATATACACAGTGTTTGAGGATTTGAGAGAAAGCCTTTTAAAAATCCCTTGTTTTCTTCTCCCAAACACAGAAAATACTAGACTATCATCTGTAGCAGTAGTAATTGGCTTTTTAAATGAGACTGAGAACCTTCAAATAGGGTTCCTGTTCGAGAAAATTTCTATCTGCCAGTCCTCCTTCCCATATGCTTGGAGCCAGCTAGGTATTTCTGTAGGATCTTGTGGGCAGCTGGCCTGTTACACAGCATCTTTCTAGATGAACAGCACTTTAATTAATACCTTTGGATCACATTAAGTCTTGATTTTGCTCTGTTGTCACATGGATGGCTCAGACACTATATATCAATCCATATTCCTGGCAACGACCTCTTAAAGTTTGCAGGCTAATTTGGTCAGTGCAGTTGTGCAGTCTTATGTAACGCAGTGGCCCTTGATGATGATTATAGCCAAAGGCGGCAACATTGTCAGTTAAAATTCTTCAGTGATACTCTATGCCAAATTCTGGGTGTCTTGTGTCATGGAAACTTTACATCTTTTTCTGGCTAGAGCTTTTTCTTCTGGCTTTTCAGGCTTCTCCATATATTTAAAAGTATAATGTCAGCCACTAACAACAGATTCTGCCAAGAGAATGTTGTACAGTCAGTGTACTTCTCAAAATCGGAGTCAGATTTGATGTGTATTCTTTTGAGCATAAATGAATACATTCTTTGGTCCTATTCAAGTTACTCTGTGGTGCCAGGAGAAGAGGACCTTTAGAAACAGAAACAGACCTGAATCTAACCCCCAGTTCTATCACTTCCTAGCTGTAAGTTACTTAACCTCTCTTCTCTTCATCTATAAAATATGATAATGTCTACCTCAATGTGAGATTGTAAATAAGCCACATTAAAGTGACTAACACTGTACTTGGTACACAGTGAACTTGCCGTGCTATTAGTTTCCCTTTTATTTTACTGATAAAAGAGAGAAAATGCTGGACTAGACAAGTTGTTTTGGTCAAGTGAGGTACTGTTTATGTCCTTTCTAAACATGCCTCACTGAACATTTCATTATTATAAGACATAGTTTGTACTGAACACCTATTATATGTCAAAATCTATACAAGAAAGGTGAGACTAAGTAAGACATGGTAAAAATAAGGAAGCTGTCCTTCACCAAGTGTGTAGTCTAATGGAAAAGACAATGAGTGTTCCAGTAATGAGAGGGGTGAAAGAGGAAGCCAGGCAGGGGTGGGGGGAAGCTCCCAGGGGAGCTGACATTTGCAAAGCACAGACTTCCAATCAGTCACCTTCTTTGTTTTTGGGTTTTTTGTTTTTACTATATTTTTGTTGCTGTTGTTAAAACTGTTTGGTGGGGGAAGTATTTTTTTATTTTTGGTACTGAAGACCAAACCCAGGGCTTCCAGCTTTCTAGGCAGGCATTCTTTTT
The DNA here is from genome assembly GCF_000260255.1 of Octodon degus. Classification (NCBI taxonomy): domain Eukaryota; kingdom Metazoa; phylum Chordata; class Mammalia; order Rodentia; family Octodontidae; genus Octodon; species Octodon degus. The sequence continues at coordinate 3,072,610 of NW_004524739.1, forward strand.
TTTTTTTTTTTTTTAGGCAGGCATTCTACTGCTGAGCCAAATCCCCAGCCCCCAGACTTCCAATCAGAGAGACAATATTTACAAAAGCTTGGAGACAAAAAGAATGCTCTGTTCTGCAAAGTGCAGACAGTTTTGAATTGAGGAAGAGGATGCATACAGAAGTTTAGCAAGATGAAGCTGGAGAGAAGTAGAGATCAGATTTTTGCAAGCTGGTCTATTTTTGAACAACCCTATAACAGCTTGCCTGGCTCAGGCGCAATGCTAAGAGCAGTGCTCTAGAAAGTAGTACAGTGCACTAAGCTCTGTCTTGGTCCCCCAAGCCCTCACACATCACAGGTCAGGTAGGTGCCCTAATGGTTGGGTTGAATTAAATGAATCAAGGTACCTTGTAATTTACAAAGTATCTTTGTATATGTCATTGTATTTGATCCTCAGAACCCTACAAATCAAACCAAGCATTATTTTCATTTTAAATTAGAGGAACCTGTAATCCCAGCACTTGGGAGGCAGAAATCAGGAGGATCACTAGTGATGTGGGCTCTGTGGTGAGACCCTGCACCAAAAAAAAAAAAAAAAAAAAAAAAGAAAGAAAGAAAACTAAATTGGAGGAAATGCGTATACTGTTAAGAACTTTTATGTATCTCTGGTCAGCAGACAGAAATAACTTTGTTGTCAGTCTTTCAATTCTGTCTTTCATGTTCCATGTAGGACTCATAATCAGCTGATGAACAATCTGCCTAAAATGAATTTAATGCATGTGTCTTGTTTGAGGTGTTCTTATCTGCATATTTCATGATATTAGGAATAAAGTTGGCTCAAAGTTTCTGAGTATAAGGATCTTTTCTTACCTAAACAGAACATTGGTTTATGTTCATCTCAACATAGGCTATGTTAGAGAGTGAGCAGCTGCAGTGGTTTTCTAAAATATAATTAACATGATTTGATCACTAAAATTTGTAAGCTGGTCCAGGCTTTGTCATTCACTCTAGAGTCCTTTTTCTGTTATTAAGTCCCTGCATGCCATGCCGTGTGGTGAAATGCTCCTGTGGGCTGCATAGCTGCTTTACAGCTTTCAGTGCACGTGCAGAGGTCACTTGTCATAGAATTTGGCGTCAGTTAGATTGTTCACTTCTCAAATGGTTCATACTCCTTTTCTACAGGTGTAAATTCTTTATTTTCTTCCACTTGGAACACCATTCTTAGCACTTTAAGAATAAGTCCAGTTGTTACAGTGGTATCTTCTTACACATGTTGTTTTCAGCATACTTTAAAACTTTCTCTTATGGTGGGAGGCATTTAGCCCAGGAGGGAACTTTCTGTGTTTCCAGGATTTATCTCTTTCAGAAGTTGAAGGTGTTGTGTCATTCATCTGTGAAGAAACACATCACAGCTGCTAGTCATTTTGTTTATAAAGAAACATTTTACTAGTTTGGATAGCATGTTTGATACCATGACTGATTAGAGTAAGTCTGTGTTGGTGTTCAACATTTGTCTCTCTGCCAAGCAAAGTCTAGATTTTAGTTTCTCCATTAGGGGCTAGTGTGAGATACACATGGTTTACAGATACATGAAATGCTTTTCCGCCTCATCAGGCTCTGCAAGGGCATGTTTTGATTGGCTCATAAATTGCTCTGAATAATAATGAATTAGGAAAGACAAAGTAACCCTTTCAAGTATGAAGAGAATAACCATACATGGTGGTGCACACCTATAATCCCAACACTTAGAAAGCTGAGTCAGAAGGATCACCAAGGTTGAGGCCTGCCTGGACTATGTGGTGACACCCTGTCTTTAAAAAAAAGAAAGAAAGAAAGAAGAAACTGTTATACAGGAAACATCATAAGTGTTGGATACTGTGTGAAGCATATTAAAATTATTTTTCAGGTTAATTATGTTACAGAAGTTTGACCAAAATGAAGTTGAACTGCTTAAAATATGTGTAATGAATAGCAGTTCATCCTTTTGACCAACTTCAAGCTAAAATTCTTACTTTATATTAGTGTTTTTGAGACTTAAAAGTCTCCACTGCCAAACATAGTGACACATGCCTTAGTCCCAGCACTCAGGAGGCAGAGGCTAGAGGATCACCAAGAGATTAAGGCCAGCCTGAATTACATAGTGAGAACTTGCCTCAAAAAAAAATTATTATTATTATTATTGATTCTCAGAGTTCCTTATGGTTCCCCACTTGTTCCTAATCTTCCTGCTTTTGTATGTGTTCATTCATTTGTAGAGTATAAATGGCATTCGCACAGAGGAGGTGGCTGTCATGACAAAAGGGCCTGCTAACCTTGACTCTGAATGGGAGGGCCCTGAGGACTCAGTAGTTCCTAGTCACAGGCAGATGACCATCCCATCGGAGTCTCCACAGAGCTTTGATTTTGGCCTCCTCTCCATAAGCAACAAAGAGACAGAAGAGAAGGAGCAGGGGGCAGCTGGCTGTATTGAAATTAAGGAAATGCCAAGAGTCCCGAGTGGGGAGTGTGCAGGAGTGGAGGAGGCCAGTACCTTAAAGTTCTCAGTATCACCAGCTTCCTGTCAGCTGCAGCTTGGTGAAAAGAGGGCAGACAGTGGTGAAGAACCTGTTACAGCAGGAGAGCCACTTGGAAAACAAAATGGATCATTTCTTGACTCTCATGTGGGTAACCAGTTCCCCACCTTCATTCGCAGTTTCCAGGTAGTAACTGATTCGATGATGCAGGTCTAAAGGCTCTCTTCGGGAGGAAGCCAGAATCTATTCTGTGCAGGAGGAGGTGGTGGTGGTAGTGGTGGTGGTGAGGGTAGTGGCCTCTGCTTTTTGCAAAAATCACAAAATAAAGCCTTTGATTGTTATGAAGAAATTCATTGAGAGGAATTAACTCCATGAGTAGAAATGCTTTCTCCCTGATGACTTTACAAAACTCTTGGGAGTAAAATCTCCAGCCCTTCATCTTTGTGAAGCAGGTGTAAGTAGATTCATCTTTTTCTTGCTCAAATATGAGCTGTGGGAAGAAATGCGTTTCAGAGACTTCTATGATGACCATGTCCAAAACATTCCAGTACTCCTGATAAAAGGGGCAACTGATCTTTGGTTGAGATTTCAGGCCCCAAACAGAAATATATGTACTGCAGCCACTTTGGGCAGCCACTACTCCCGCTGACCCCGCTCCCAGGGCTTCCTTGATCCTAGGCACTAATTTCTATGCTGCGGTGGACGGCCTCCTAGCCCTGTCACAATCGGGGGGCAGTGTGCGGGTGATTTGTAGCCTGGGGGTGGTGAACAGATGGCCAGGAAGGCCTTTTGTACTCCACTAATGTTCAGGCTTCTGAAATTCTGAGGTTAATCACCAGGTGGTGGTAGAACTGATTTTTTTCTTTCCAGTTTTCCAAATACTGTTTCTTCTTAGTAACTCCAAAGTGAGTGTCTGACATTGATTTGAAAGAAGTTAATGAATTCTAGGGTAATGCATTCCAGTTGCCTTGCTGTTCATGTACCATTTGTACTTAGAGGAAATGTGGCTGATTTTCTTAATTACAATGGTACAGCCACAAGGACAAATAAAAGGGATTGCTATTTGGCAAATAGTTTTATATTCAAATTTGGAAGGTCAGTCTGGAGTATTTTGTATCACCACTCATAACTCTGATCTTATAGTTTTCCATTAAGCTTATGAAAGTGATTACAGTAATGCTGCTTTTTACTGTCCGCCCCAATCTGATGTCACACCTTGTCAGCCTTACTTTGGAATAGTGTCCAGGTCTTGGGCAGAGGAAACACCTTAGAGATTGAGCACACCCTTTGTTTGATTCAAGCTTCTATCAGATCAATGTCAGAGGGCTTGGTTCCCCCTAGCTGTCAGAAGACTCTGCTAATGCTCTTTCTTTTCTGCTTCGCAGCCCCCACTGGTGAAGACACAGACTGTCACCATCTCAGACACTGCCAGTGCTGTGAAAAGTGAGATCCCCACCAAAGACGTCCCCATTGTCCACACTGAGACCAAGACCATCACATATGAGGCTGCCCAGGTAGGAAGCATATATTGTTTCAGAACCAAACGCCAGAGTAAATGTAATAAATGAACATCTTTTTCACAGGGTTTCTAGTCATTTATTTCAAGTAATGCCAGCTATAGGGGCACAGTTCTTTTTAGAAGAGATTACTGGCTTGGCATGGTGGTGCACGCCTATAATCCCAGTATTATGGGAGGCTGAGGCAGGAAAATCGCTTTGAGTTTGAGGCCACCCTGGAACCCTGTCTCAAAAAACAAAACTAAAACCAGAGAAGGAGAAGGAGAAGAAAAGGTTACTAATCTAAGGATGCCTCACAAATACTTTATTAAAGGCAGAATTGTCAGGGTAGGTGTGTAGCTCATCTGTGTGAAAGAGCGAGGACTAGAGTAACTAGGAAAGTCCTCTCGATGGCAGTGACTTTTGGTTGTGGGTTGAATGCTGGCAAGCAGGCGGCTGTGGGAAGCTCTGGCTGAGGGCTGTCGGTTAATCTTCACCACTAACTGTGTGGCCTGATCTCCATTTAGGAAAAGACTAGCTTGGTGGTTAAAAGCATATATATACAATTAACCAAATAGCATTTGTCTGCATCCTAGCTCAGCAAGATAAGTAGTAGCCACGTTTAGACAAATTGCCAGTCTCTCAAGTTCTGTTTCCTGGCTGTAAATTGGGGCTCATACCACCTACCACGGCAAGAGTTAGAGGAAGATCAGTAAATGATGTCTGAAAAGCCCTGCACAGACATGGCCTAGTGTCAGAGTGCTGCCCTGTTGTCCCTTATTGTGCTCTAGAGTGTGGAACTGGAGTGTGGCAAATGAGAAGTTACTTAAGGTTTTTAGTGGTGGCAGTAAAGTAGCACAATTAAGCAGCAATTTTGTAAGAGGATTCCTAGAGCTGTGTGCTGAATATGTTGTTAATGGGGTGGGGACAGCGGGGAGATGGCTCAGTAGAATAAGCACTTGCCTGGCAAGTGCAAGGGTCTGAGTTCAAACCCTGGTTCTGAGAGAGAGAGAGAGAGAGAGAGAGAGAGAGAGAGAGAGAGAGAGAGAGAGAGAGAGAGAGCGCGAGAGAGAGCGAGAGAGCGAGAAAGCGCGCAAGCGCGAGCAAGCCGGGGAGACAAGAAAGTGACAAGGGTAGATCTGGGGAGATGCTTCTGCAGAACTGAATATAGCCTTAGGAAATGAGAAGAAAGAGTTGTGTCAGTTAGGAGAACAGCAGCAGATGGGTAGGGCTTGGCAGTGAAGGGGGCTGAAGAGGAAGGGATCGAAGATGACCTTAAGACTGCACACAGCAGGATCCAAAGTGCAGGCCCTGAGAGTGAGGGAGATGACCCAGGGCCCGCAGGATCCTGAATAGACCAGGAGTGCAGGCCCGGTAAGTGAGACAACCCAGAGCCCAGCCCCAGTGTGTGAGTGAGACCGCCTGGGGCCTTCGGATCCTCATTTGACCGAGAGTGCAGGCCCATCGCCGAACCCTTTAGCAGAACTCCTTGCAAAGAGGCTAGTGGCAAGACCCACCCAGCTGATTCAGGAGCAGAACATCTTGCCAGAGAGACACAAAAGGTTCAACTCTAACGGCTGCAGCAGAAAGAAGTGGAGCACAGCAGCCAGATCCAAACAACACCCACCTGGAAGAATCTAAACTTCGTAGATCCGGACCTGGTGCTAAGGTAATA
>NW_004524739.1:3085804-3100901 GCF_000260255.1 Octodon degus
AGATAGGGTTTTCTTATGTAGTTCCAGCTAGTCTTGATCCCACTATAGATCCCAGGCTGGCCTTGAACTTGAGATGATCCTCTTTCCTCAGCCTCTGAGTACTGGGGCGACAGATGTGCACCACCACACCCAGCTATCTTGTAATAATTTAAAGGCACTTTTTTTTTCTTTTTTTTCTTTTTTTTTCTTTTTTTTTTTGACGAAACCGGGGATTGAAATCAGGCCCTTGCACTTGCCAGGGAAGCGCTTATTCCACTGAGCCATCTCCCCGGCCCCTTAAAGGCACTTTTATTTCCATCATTTCCTTGGGTCTTCTCAGCAATGCTGTGGTGTAGGCAGGACATCTGTCACAATATTGTCTTTTATAAATGAGAAAACTAAGGCTCACGTAAGTCAAAATGGTTTGCTCCAAGTCCCACGGCTAGTTACTATCTGAACTAGGACACAGACCTCAGTCTTGGAACGCGAAGTTTCTTTCCTGGTCTGTGTCCTAGTTCACACAGCGACTAGCTATAGAATCTTGAACAAGTTATTTAACTCTCTGTCTTGGCTTCCCTAATTGTACAGTGAGTATAACAATAGCATATAGCTCAGATATTGAGTGATATTGTGAGTAACAGTTGCATGATGTGCTTGACATGTATTAGGAGTGTGGGAGCTGTTAGCTGGATCTGAGGTGAATAAGTGACCTTAGCTAAAGAAAATCTCAGTGAACTAATGCTAGCTCATATTGCACCTGGTATGAAGGTAGCACATGTGTAAGCCTTAGGTGTCACAATTATGTCCTTCTTGGTTTTCTGCAGACTTCCACCTAGAGGGGAACCCAGCCAAAGACTGTTGCTTCCTAATTCTCTTCTCCTCTCTCTGACCCTTCTCTTAATATCTCAGAGTTTGGGATGAAATGAAATGTGATCCTGATCATAAAAATAATGTAGGCACAGTGGCTGACACACAGCTACTTGGAGGGGAAAGCAAGAGGGTCACGTGAGCACAAAAGCTTCGGACCAACTTAGGCAACAAAGTAAGACTTCATCTAAAGAAAAAGTTGGCAGCCTCTGCTTATAATACAAGTGGCTTCTATAAAGAGGCGGAGCACCAAGTGCAGGGTGGATGCCTGTAACTCCAGCTCCTTGGGAAGCTGAGAGAGGAGAATCAAAAGTTCCAGGCCATTCAGGGCAACTTAGTGAGACCCTCTCTTAAAATAAAAAAGGGTCTGGGGTTGTAACTTAGTGGCAAAACATCCCTAAATTCAATCCCTAGTACTACAAAAAGGAGAGGGGAACAGAGAAAGAGAGAAACACATTTTTCTTGAATTCTTTATGAAAATAATTACAGTTCTCTAAATGCCCCCTCTAATGCCAGGTATTGTAGGTCACTGTTAACTGAAATGCATGTTGCCATCCTCCATATCCAGTCTGTGTCCATCTTGGTCAGGGATGCATCAGGCATCAGCAATTTATTTTTTCTTTTTTTTTTTTTTTTTTTTTGTATTTTAAGGAAGGGTCCACAGGGTGTTCAGAGACTCACCACTAGATCAGACTTGTAGTGATCTGCCTGTTTGCTGCCTCCCAAGGTGTGGGATTACAGGCGTGCACCACCACGCCCAGTCTCAATTGCTGGCTCAGTGTACCCCAGGGGCAGGGCTGGCATGGCAGGCCTGAGGATCGAACCCCCGGCAGGCCCCTGCACCTGCTTACAGGCACTTTAACCTGCTGAGCTATTTGGCTGGCCCTAGGCAATTTCTTTTCTATTTCTATGTATTTAGTACACAGTCTGCAGGGTCTCACTACACAGATGGACTCATAGTGATCCTCCTGTTTTCAGCCTCCCAGGTGCTGGGATTATAGACATGCACCACCATGCCCAGTCTAGGCATGAACAATTGCAATGGGCCAGCCTAATTGTTAGGCTCAATGTGGCACCTGCCCACCATTGCTTTTCCTTTTTGCTATTGTCGTTGCTCACCCTATCCATGATGTGCTGCTTTGGTCCTGATAGAGTGACTTCTGGAGAAATCGATTTCTAGCCCTGCTTTGCATAGATTAGTTGTGAAGCCTGGTAGTGTAAGTACTTACAAATCCCACACGCTTTTAAAGGAATATTCCCCCATTTCACTTGCTCCAGTTTTCCTTACTATTCTTTTTTCTTTTTTAATTTAATTTAATTTTTTTTCTGCGGTACCAGGGGTTGAACTCAGGACCCTGCGTTTGCCAGGCAGGCATTTATTCTACTGAGCTATCTCTCCAGCCCTTTCTAGTTTTCCTTTCAACTTTTTTTTTTTTTTTTTTTTTTGTAGACCCAGGGATTGAACTCAGACCCTTGTGTTTGCCAGGGAAGCACTTATTCCACTGAGCCATCTCCCTGGCCCCCATTTCCTTTCAATCTTTAAAGAAAATGACTTGAGACTCTTTGGCCCCTTAGCTCCAGCCAGTTCCTTATCTACTTTCTGGAAAGTTTTGCCCAGTGGTGCAGGCCCTACATACGTACCTTAGCAGCTAAAAGTCTACAGCTTTCCTGCCTTGGATGGTGTGTAAATACTAGATCTGTGGGAGAAAACGGCCACTTACTTGTGTTGAATCCACAGGCACATCTCTCCCCTTTCTGAGCCTGAACTTTATTTTCTTTCCTTCCTCCTTACCCTCTAATACTGAGAGTTGAACCCAGGGCCTCATACATGCTAGGCAAGTACTCTACCATGGAGCTATAATCCCAACCCTCCACACCCTCCTCCCCTTCTTCCTCTTCCACCTTCCTCCACACCTCACCATCCTTCCTCATCCTCTTTTATTTTCTTTTGAGACAGACACGTTCTGGGGCTCAGACTGGTCTCAAACCTGCCATCTTTCTGCCTCAGCCTCCAGAGCAGCTGGGATAGCAAGTGTGTGCCACCATGCCCAGCCCAACCGGAATTTTCTTAATGAAGCATGCTAAAATCTCTGCCCCTTTTCTTCATTTCCTGTGATTGGCATGAGCATTCATAAAGACATTTTATAAGACATTTGTGAACTATAAAATGTTGTGCGTGTTTACAGTTAGTGTCATTCTTGTAGAAACAGTGACTATATTCCTGCCTTCTTTCTAAACTACTCCTGTCACTGACCCAGAGCTAAGAAAATCCTACCCATCCAACTGTTGTGGAGGAAATTCACTACCAGGGGATTTGTTCTGTTTATAAAGAGGTCACTGAGAGGGAACTAGAGTTTTACATTAGAACATATAGCTGAAGAACAAAGTTGTAGCTTACAGCACTTGTCCACAAGGCATCCTGCAGCCCAGGGTAATGGTTGTGCTTTCTTCTTCAGACCGATGACAGCAATGGGGACTTGGACCCAGGAGTCTTGCTGACAGCCCAGACCATCACATCTGAGACCACAAGCAGCACCACCACCACTCAGATAACCAAGGTAACAGAGCAGCCAGAGCTTGCAAATGAGGTCTAGAAGCATGCTGAGCTTGTTGCCATCCCTTGGAAAAGGACCCAGGTCCATAATCAAAGGCTTCAAGCTCCATCCCTAATTGAGCCAAGTGTTCCAGGTAGCAGGGCCCAGCTGCTCTGCCAAGCAATAAACTAGAGAGACCGTGAGAGCACCTCTGCTACTTAGCAGTCTCATAAAGCCACATGTAGTCATTTTCTGTTTTTCAGGTGCTAGGTAGCTGTGGAGGTGAGTGTAAAAGTCCCCTTGGGCTTGGCATGGTGGTGCCTGCTTGTAATCTCAGATACGTGGGAGCCTGAGCCCAGAGGATTATCAGTTCAAGGGCAGCCCAGGCAATTTAGTGAGATGTTGTCTCAAAAAAATAAAAAGGACAGGGAATGTAACCCAATGGTAGAGTGACCTTGGGTTCAACACCCAGTACCAGAAAAAAAGAAAAATTCTTTAAAGTTCACTTGTTTTGGAATAAAGCTCAGTGGTAGAGCACTTGACTAGCCCTGGGTTTGAGTCCTAGCATCAGAGACAGAGAGAGGGAGAGAGGGAAGGAGAGAAAGGAGTGAGTCTACGGGTAGATATCATTCTTATTATGATAAAACCATGCTTTCCAAGCCAAAAATCAGAATTCCAGGCCTGGCAAAGAATTTTTATGTCATGTCCATAGTCAAAGGTATAGGGATTATAGTCTAGATGCTAAATATTGGAATTTATAGAATATAGTTTAAAGGCTAGGAATGTAATTTGCTTAGCATGATAAGGCCCTGGGTTCAATGACCAGTATGCAAAACAAAACAAAAGAATATGATTTATAAGAAACAATAGGGACAAAATATCTAAAACCCTACTCTCCTTAGAAAACCAGAGGCGACCATGTTTGGTGCAACAGGAGAGGAAAATACAGTTCTACAAGAAATTGCAGTTCTTTTTATTTTTTGGCAGAACCAGGGATTGAACTCAGATCCTTGCGTTTGCCAGTCAAGCACTTATCCTACTGAGCCATCTCCCCAGGCCCCAGAAATTGTAGTTCTTGACCAAAGTGTGTCAGTCAGCACGCAGAGGACTGAAATCCAGTGATTTAATTTGCCTAGAGCCTAGTTTTCCTCATTTGTCATGGAAACCTACCCACCTTCAGGAGATTATTTGAGGATCTTTTGACAGGAGTAAGATCTCAATTTTAAGCTGTGTGACACTTTTGTTAATAGTCTTCTGATTCTTTTTTGTCCTGAAAAAATATCTATGAAGAAAGAGAGGTACTTGTTTTATTTACTTGCTACATATCTGTAGTGTTTGGGAGGGGGAAAGAAAAGAATTGTAAGCCACTGGAGAACTGTGTCTTTGTGCTCAGCTTATTAAAAGTGGAAGCAGCCCAGGGGAGCGCGGGTATGTTTATTTTGCAAGTCCTCCAGGTATGGAGATAGCCCTCCCAGACTGAAATGTGGAGCTTCAGGCTAACCTGTGCTGTGTGGTTTTGTTTTTCTTTCTTGTTCCATTGCTGATCTCATCTGCCCACCTCCTGTTGGTACCAGACTGTAAAAGGTGGGATTTCAGAGACCCGGATTGAAAAGAGAATTGTGATTACAGGAGATGCTGATATTGACCATGATAAGGTAAGAATGCTAAGGAGATTCTGAGCATGAGACAGATTCTGAGCATGGATACAGGAGTAGGCGTACAGTGGATACCTCTGCCCTCATCATCTGCAGAAAACTTCTTTGGCTACTTCAGCTCTTGAGAAGAAAAACAGAATCTAACCACAGAGGCAGGTGGGCTAGGAGCTGCAGATGGTAAAGCCAGGAATTCAGCAGAAAGAACATGGCTCTGGGCTCAGCCTCCAGTGCAAGTGCTGGCTATTGCTGTGTTACAGCTCTTAACCCCCGCACCTCTGCTCCTTCATCTCGAAACAGTGGATTAGCGTGTCCTCCTTTCAAGGTCTTTGTGCCTAGCAAGTGAGATACAGGACGCAGGGCATGGAACAGGCACACGGTGGCTCCCAGTAAATGGAGCTGGTTTTGCTCCTACACCTGTCCCTACACCTGTGCTGGATGATATCAAAGCAAGAGGAGGCCTGGTCCCTTCCCCACAGCGCTGTAGTTGCTGAGAAGACAGCAAGGGGAGCTGGGGGTGGACAAGCCACCAGAGACTTGGACCTTGGTTCCTGCTCTAGAGGCAGCACCATCTCGTGTGACCTTGGGCAAACCGCTTTGCCTCTGATGTCTTTCCTCTTCTAAAAGAGAGTGCATTGATCTAGATAATTTCTGGGCCTTTCTGGGTGCAAAATTTCTATGTTTTTATGTTAATGAGGTGCTAATTGTGTGCTACAAGCAATTAGCAAATAATAAGGTCAGGATTAATGTTCCTGATTTTCTGCTGGGGAGGTTAGAACAGTAAGCTGCAGAGGAGAGGGGGTGGAAGAGACTGCATACAGATGCTTCTGGAATCATTGACAGGATTGCTAGAGCTGTAACTGTGGCCTTTATGCTGATGTGCTGAATGTCTTTAAAAAAAAAAAGAAGAGAGAGAGAGAGAGAGAGAGAGAGAGAGAGAGAGAGAGAACTGAGCTGCAGTGCTGGCAGTTCCCTTAGTAGCAGGGCTGAGACTTCAGACTGAAAATACTGGGTCCAGGGTCCCAGAAACAAGGTTCAGAGCCTGGGGGCGGGGCACGCAGTCCATTGCCCAGTGCAGTGCGCCTGGCTGCGTTACCAGCCTGAGTGTGGGTGTGACTGAGCCCCTGCTCTGTACTCAGACTGCACTAAGAGCACTTGCGGAAGGTGTACTTGGTGGTGAGGCAGAACTGGGCTGAATCCTAACTCTGACTTGCAGTGTGCACCCCTTAAGCGCTCATTACTTTTGAGCTGTCGTTTGACCATCTGTAAAATAAAGATTGTCAGCTGGGTGTGGTATGCTCACCTGTAATTTCAGCAAGGGTCTCAAAAGACAAAACAGGAGGGAGAGAGAAAAAAGGAAAGATCATCAAAGGTTTCTTCCAGGGTTTTGTAACAAAAGAATAAGCAACTTGATAACCTCTTTGGTTTTGATTTTTTTCTTCTTTTTTCCTGCAGTACCAGGGATTGAACTCAGGCTCTTGCGCTTGCCAGGCAAGCACTTATTCTACTGAACTATCTCCCCAGGTCCTGGTCTTGATTTTTTGAGAGTGTCTCACTGTGTAGCCTAGGCTGGCCTTGAAGAACAGTCCTCTGCCTCAGCTTCCCATAACACTAGGATTATAGACGTGCACCACCATACCGTATGACAGCTCTGAGGGGTGTCCCAGGGCCCTCCAGCTGAGGGACACACGGGGAAAGGTATTCTCTGCAGGCAGGGAGGCCGCTGGGGAGAGCAGTGTGGTGCAGGCTTCCATGCAGAAGGCAGAGTCCTCAAGGGATGGCTTCGGCTACACCAGAGACGTGAGCAGATGAGTTGGGAAAGCAGGACCGGGGAGGATGTGCAGGGCTCTGGACATGTGGCGGGTCCGCAGATGCCTTTTGTGGAGCCAAGAGACTCGAGGAGAGTTTCCCCATTCCCTGTCCCACATAGAGATGAGTGAGCAGGGTGAGCAGCCAGCTAGCCAGTTCCAGCCCGAGTCTGTCAATGGGGCAGAGCTCAGAGACTGGCAGCCAGAAGAGTGATGGCGCCGCCTTCCTGGGCCTTCCCTGTGCTCTCAGCCTTTCTGCCTCCAACTCCTCCAGGGGCTCGGAAGCAAAAAGTCAGTGTGGTAAAGATTTGTGTTCAAATCCCAGTTACATTATTTCCTGGCTATGAAACAATAAGCACTTCATTGAATCTTCAGGGATTGTCACACAAATCTAAAATGCAAATACTGATACTGCCCTAATTGATTCAGGTGTTCCAAGATTAAATAATAAGTGATGTTCTTGAGCCGGGCTTGGCCAAATCATAGGCCTGCCTTCCTTCTACTTTAGCAAAAGACATCTCTTCCCTTTTTTTGAGACAAGATCTCATTATGTGGCCCAGGCTGGCATCAAGCTTGAGATGCCCCTCTTGCCTGGCACTGGGCCTGCAGGTATGCTCCTCCACATGCAGCTCATCCCATCCTTTTTGTAGCACACGCCTTTACCTTCCTCTCTTTTCTTGAACTTCCTGCTTACCTGTGTTGAACACGGATTCTCTCCTGCACCTTTGAGTGGCTGCAGCTGTCATCCTGAAGCACCTCTCTGGCTCCCTGACAGCACAGCTCTGGCCTTCCCTGTCTTTTTTGCCTGGGGCCTCCCTTTGCAGAAGGAGGGGACAAAGTCATCCCAGGTTTGGCCTAGGTTTACATCATCAAGAAGTGATGGCCCAGGGCTAGTGAGATGGTTCAGTGGTCTAAAGCACCTACTTAGAACAAGCTAAGTTAAGCAAAAGCACAGGGACCTCGGTTCAATCCCCAGCACCACATGCCAGCCAGCCCCACCCCCTGGTGGGCTGAACTGGCCACACACATACAAAATGAATAAATAAATAAATAAATTTAAAAAAAAAAAGAAGTGATGGCCCAGCCCTGGCCTGCCTTCCCCTTCCAGGCTGCTCTGGCCTGATAGTGTTCTGCGTGTCTTTCACAGGTCCTCGTACAAGCCATCAAGGAGGCAAAGGAGCAGCACCCAGACATGTCAGTGACCAAGGTGGTCGTCCATCAGGAAACTGAGATCTCTGAGGAATGAGCTCAGGTAGGGGGTGTTCTGGATTGGGTTGAGGACCCCATTGTGGCCGCCTGGGAGCACTCTAGTAGGGACTGTGGACACTCTTCGGGCCCATCACTGGCATGTGATAAAGGACAAGTAGAGAAGATAACAAAGTAGTATGTGGCTCCAACCGAAACAGCAGGTCATTTGTGTCCTGCTCTTAGCCGTGCCAACAGTACTAGGTAGAATGCCTCCCAAACTCACATGTAAAACTCCACGCACTGCCTAACACTGGCTTCCCCTTTACCATCCCCTGCTTCTGCCGACTGGGTCACAGGTATGTCAGAGCCTGCACCTGGGAGGAACAGAGGACAATGAAACCAGAAAGAGCTAGGCCACACCCATCAGGTGGAAGTGCAGGGCTCATGTCCCAATTGTCATTTATGGCCACTTGGCAGTGGGCCCGAGAAACTGGCTCCTTTGCAGAATTTTAAAATGTGCTTCTTTCTTTCCTCTAGGAACTGTCCTAACCCCAACTCCCTGCCCTTCTCCCACCCAAGAGAAACCAGCAAAATGATTGGGGAGCCAGCCTGCAATAGTCAGACTTTAGACTTGCAAGTTATCCTAAACCACCAGAAAATTAATTTCTTTTTCTATTTGGAATTTATAACAAGAGAATCTTCTAGATGCCACTCATCCTTTTGAAGATCTTTTTCTATATTGTGATACCAGAAGTTGTTCAACTTTTCACTCTGTGGACTGTTTTTAGAATTCTTGGCTTTTTTATGGGGTGGTTTGTAACCCCTGCAACAACCCTCTCCCTACCTATTTCCAACCCAGTTACGGACAGGATCCACAGAATTCCACAAGATCCTCCCGAGACTCTGTCCCCTGGGTTGGAAGCCAAAGCCAGCGCCATGGGACATCCCGCTCCTCCCCTACCCGTATACCCTTGGATGAACAGCAGAAACTTCATGACCCAGATTTCTGAGAACCAATGATGTGACTTTGCCAGAATGCCAGGCAGGGTGACTGCCCTGATCCACAGCTTTCAGAAAAATGTCCCATCCCTTCATCAGGCTGTTTTTGGTGACGCGGAGACCTCTCCTGAGAATGTAGTATTGCTTTACCCCCTTCCCCACCTGCTCTTTCAGTTTTGGAGCTTCTTTAGGTCAGACAGAAGTTGCTTCAGATGCATCTGATACTGTGAATGTTTGAACATATCTGTGGCCTTTATGTCCCCCTTTTCCTTGTACCTCATCAGAAACAGTGACTCTGCCAAGCTCCCCCAAGCTCCCATCTCAGGAGACCAGAACTCATGGAAAAATAAGCACTTTTGGCCAGAAGTTCTAATGGAACATTTTAATGGTGGTTTGGGGAAGGAAAGTTAGTAAGATTTTAAATATAAAGTCTTCTGGTTCTGGGAGGGTGTACTTCACAGAAGGGAATGTAGCGTTTACCTCAGTCGGTCCTGCTAAGGAGTATGCCAGGTGGTCATGCCTCTTTCTCTTCTGGTGTGGTAATGGATGAGCGGGCCGGGGAGATGGCTCAGTAGAATAAGTGTTTGCCTGGCAAGTGCAAGGGCCTGAGTTCAATCCCCAGTTACGGGGGGGGACGGGGGGGGGACTGGGTGAGAGACCATATTCTCTGACCTTTCTCTGCCAGGCAACTGCCTGAGGGCACCCTTCTGGAGCGAGGGTATCGCAGGTTTAGAAGCCACCTCTCCCACAGGACATCACAGAAAGGCCATTGCTCATTCCCACTCACCATCCTAGGTCTGCTGGGTTCTCTAGGCTTGATTTTGCAGTGGGTTTTGGATTTAGAATTTTTTTTCTTTGGGTCTTGGTTTTGAAAATGAGGCCTAATGGCCCCAATTCCTGGTAGGGATTTGGAGGCATTTTTATTCAGTAGGGCTTTTCTAATCTTCTGACTTGCTTCCTACAACAGATCTGCCTGGAAGCTTCTTAGAATCCTAATTCTAGGCCAGAAGTGAACTTCATGAGATTAGACAGTGGGTCACTGACAGCAATGGCTGGGGGCTGAAGGGCAGTGAGCATGAGAGAAGTCGAAAAGCCAGCAGTGCAGTGTCTCTGGTAGCTGAGCTTTTAGACAAACTCAGCTGGTTTGAACTGATTTCGAGAGAGTGCATTTTCCTTTCCGTGCTCATCTGAGCCTATCAGCCAGGGACAAGAAAGCACCGGTGGGATCTGCCACAGGCTGGGGCGGGGGGAAGCAGATTATCCCGTCTTAAACAAACTTGCCAGCTGTGGCCTAGGGTCTGCAGTGATGGATGTAGGTGAGGGCTGTGTTGGCAGCAGGAGCAGAAGTTAAGCCAGGTCCCATCCACAGGCACCTAGTGGAGCTTGCGTCTCAAGGCCAGCTGTCCTGCTGAGCTGCAGGGCTCACAAAGCTGAACCTGGAGCTAAAGGAAGAGGGCACAGTGTGTCTACCTTGGACCTGAGACCTCTGCTGCTGGATCTGAGTCACAGCTCTCACAGCACACAACCCCAGAGCAGGGGGCATAAGCCTTCCTCAGCTCTGCCACTGGCTCACTCTCCTGTGCCTGTAAATTGGACCAGAATTCTAATTTCCTTCCAAGCCTCTTCCCCCTTCCTTTCTCTCTGGCAGCAAACCTTGAGATTTGGCAACTGTTTTCTTTTTTTTTTTCTTTCTGCAGGTGTGTGTGTGTGTGTGTGTGTGTGTGTGTGTGTGTGTGTGTGTGAAGAAAAAGACTCTGTCCAGGTAGAATTGGTGAAGGTGGGGAGGACAGTTACACTTCCAGGGTCAGGGACTTGGCCACAATTTTCCTTAAATGACTCAGACACACCACAGTAACAACTCTCACTGCAATTTTATTTTTACTTTAGAAATAAAAATTTCCTTCAAACCATGTGAGATCTTTGCCACCCACCCACAGAGTAAGACCTACATTCGTAAGCCAAGGGCTCCAGGAGCCCAACTGCAGGGACCCGCCAGGTACCTTCACTGCGCTTCCCCCAGGCCACCCACCACTGTATTCTGGGGGACGAGGAGCAGCTGGGGTGAAGAGCCCACCATCGCCTTGGGAAAGAGCTGGAGCTACAGCCCCTTGGTGCTCACAAGAAATCTCTGCCCAGGATCTCGGCCCCAGGCTGCTCTTTTTACAAATCTCTCAAATGTATTATTTTGGTGACAGAAATGAAGGAGCTTTGTAAATTTTTTTTAAAAATTATGAATCACACAAAGTAGTTGTTTACATCTCTTGACAAAATAGGAACTATAGCAGCAGAATCAAATTGGAAAAATCTTTAGATTAAATAGGCAATAATTAGGTCTGCTGTTTGGGCCTTCCATAGTAAGAAAGTGGTTGTAGTGTTTAGATATGCATTTGGTCTTGGCTTCTTGTACTGCATTTTGCAATAAACTTAAAAAAAAAAAAAAAAAAAGACTGAGTCTGTGAGGACTGATTCACTTTTAAATTTCTCCTCTACCAGCAACTTGGGGAAAATTAAACCTGGGTGGGAGAAACCTAGACAACTATTTTCTCAAGTAAGCTACCCACACTGGCCAAAAACGCAGCTTCACTGTGGTAGAAAGGGACCTCTCAGAGCTGGGGGTAGATTCTGCAGCCCAGGCCATGATGAAGGACAGGAAAGGGGACTCCTCAGACCTGTCTGGGGAGGGGGCCAGACTCATTGCGAAGGTGCTGGCAGTAGTTAGCCCTAAGGGGATGTGTCCCACAGGAGGGAGGAAGGATGTGAGGCAGTGGGAGCTCAAGGCTGTGTCCCCATCCCAGATGGCAGAGGAGGGGCTCAACTCAAGGCCCACACCCATCTTCTCAGAGGGCCGTGCGCCACCACCAGTGCCACCTTGGACGGAGCCTGTCCCAGCCTGAAATATCCCAACCTACCTTCCAAGTATAAAGAGGTCGTTGCCCACCACTTTGGGTTTGCCAACACCACGTTCACCCTCTGCTCACCTTGGCCCGGGCCTCCAGCCCCCTCGGGTGCCTGTCCAGGGCTAAGGCACATATGGAGGCTGAAGAAACTCCTGAGACCAATTCACGTCAATCTCCACACTCCATGGAGCACTAGTGCAGCCGGCCTCTCCCAGGGATGTGACCGGAGCAGCGAGCAGACATTAGGACTTTTGGTGCTCTGCTCCTGTTTCCATGGTCCATGGTGTAGCCTCTTAGGTTCCCCTTTTGATCCTCAGACCCGGGCCCCCAAGTCCCCCCTTCCCCCGAGTTTGGCATACCCGCCCAGACTGAGGCGGTCCAGTCGTGGCCAGCTGCGGTGAGCGCAGTCCCGAGCCGCTGGGGCCCCCAAGAGAAGCTCCCCAAGACCCAGGTCCAGAGACTTGGAATGTTCAATGTAGGAGCCAGAGGGCTGAACTGTGATGATCACGTGACCAGTCTGGGTCCGTGCGCCCCAGGGTGGGGCCAGCCCTGGGCCCTTCAGTGGATAGCTGTTGAGCAGGGCAGGTAATCCCAGGCGAGGATTAGCAGGCTCTGAACGCAGACTCCGCACCGACGGGACAGGTGAGGTGCCCCGACGCGGGGACAGGTCCCAGCTTTCGGGCTCTGTGCAGCCTGTGGCTCGGGGAGTCCTGGGCCCCGGGCTGGGAAAAAGGGCGCAGTCCCAGCCGGGGCCGTCGGGGGGCCGCAGAGCCTGGGCCCGCAGCACCCCCTGGCGGAGCCGTCGCGTCTCTAGGTCTCGGTTCTCATACAGAAGCGTGTTGGCGCAGATGAACACGAACAGGCCGACGCCCATAATCACCGGCCCCAGCAGCCGCAGGCGCTCGTGTGGGCCATGGCCCCGGCCCGCACCGCGACCCTCGCGTCGCAGCTCGCTGACGGGTGGCGAGCTGGCATTGGCAGCCCGGGGCGCTGGGGCTCCGGCGCGGTGCGGCCAGTAGCCGGCCACTGCAATGCCCATGCCCACCAGTACCACGAGCGCCCCCAGCGCAGCGAACGCCCCCGACGGCGAGCGCAGCCGCAGCCGCGCCCGCACCCGCAGAGGCTCGGGCGGAGAGCGCGGACGCCGGCGGCGGCCCAGGCGGCGGCCCAGGCGGGAGACGCGGCCCTCGGGGCTCCTTCGCGCCTCCCCGCAGTCTCCAGGGCTCCCGGCCGTCATCTCGCTGTCGTCTGGGCGCTCTGCGGAGAAAAGTCGGGAGGCGGGCACTGAACCGACGGGCAGAGGCTTGGGGCGCCCGGGCGCTCGGGCTCCAGAGCCGGGAGGGAAGCGCGGGCCGCCTCGCCTTGGCCGCTTGGAGATCCCTGGCGGCCACCCCCGGATTTTCCTGGGCTGAGAAGGAGGGAGCCGCCCCCGCTCGGGTTTTCCGCAGCGGAGCTCCGAGCCAGGGACGCGCGGCAGAAGCCGAGGTTGGCCCCTTCTGCGGGCGGAGAGGAGGGAGGGGGCCGCAGGCCGCTCCCTGGTGCATCCCGGGCTGTGGAGCCCGGCAGCCCGAGCCCTCTCCGCCGGCCCGCGGTCCCGGGACTCGGGAAGCGACCACCGGGCAGCGCGCTCCCGGTAAGTAGCGCCGGGCCCGCCCCACCCCCGCACGTGGCCGCGCCGTACTCGCCGGGGAGGGGCGCTCCGGCCGCCAGGTCTGCGGGGGTCGCCGCGCGCTCCCCAGCCTGCGATTCACATACCGCAGCGCGGAAAGGAGGGGGCGCCACTGACTCCCGCTCTCCTTCCTGCCCCCTCCTTCCAGACTTCCTCAGTCAGCGCCTGGGCTGCAGCAGGAGAGATTCGAGCTAGACTCCGAGAAGAGCGCCCTGGCCGGGCCAGCCAGTCAGAGCACGGGAGGCGGCGGCAGACTTTGTCCAGGATTTTTCTCAACTCGGCCAGAAGAGGCCTTCCCTTCCCCCAGCGGCCCGGCCGGAGCCAGAAGGCTGCGGTGCTGGGCGCGGGGCCTCGCGGACGACTCCCCACTCGGCTCTCCCGTCGGCCCAGGCAAGGCTGCTCCTAGGTTGCGGCGTTTCCAATTCGGGCTCCTCGGGATGAATCATCCCTTTCGCGCCGCCTGGCCTCCTTTCCGGCCTCCTCCGCCCGAGGCCTCAGTGGACCCCGTCCCGGACCGTAGCTGCACCGCCTCCGAGGCCCGGGGTCCCGGCCCGCACTGCTGACACCCCTCGGGGAGGCTGGTTGCGTCCAGTCGCTGCCCGAGCACTGGACCTGGGAGTGGGCAGGAGCAACCGGGCCGTGCGTGGCGTGGCCCCCACGAAGTCCTCGTCCCCGCGCCCCCAGTCTGGTTTCTGCACAGCTGCAGCGCTGGGAGCTCCAGCCAGGCCTGGGGCGGAGGCCCCAGCACCGAGCCCGCGCCGCTGCCGCACCCGAAGCGCAGGCGGGACCGACCTGGCCTCCGACCGCTGCGCCGAGGCCTGGGGCCTTGCGGGGCGCGCAGTGTCGGCTCTGTCCAAAGTCGGGGTTCACAGATAGAAACCGAGGCCCACCACAGCGCAGGGGCCCGCTGGGTTCCACCGCCGCAGGAGTCCTGCGCTCTCGGCACTTCTGGGTGCAGCCTAAGGCGCATCCCAAGAGCAGAGGAGCCCCGACCCCTTTGTCACCGAATGTGGAGCCCTGTTCCCAGCCCGAAACCAGAGGAGTGACCACCCCGCCTCGAGCCACAGCTGGCGCCCAACCCCTACTCCTGAAAAACCACCCTCCTTCTGCAGCCCATCCTTGCTAAGAAGCGACAGCATGCATAGCGGAGACAGGCTACGTGTTCTGAGGCCTCAAGACTCTGGGGACCCCAGGGAGGCGGACACTTGGATGGACACAGCCCAGAAAGTTGCTCGGGCGGAGCCCCCTGTACTCCCGAGTCCCGCACTGCCCACGTCCACACTCCGGCCCCAGGAAAAAGGAGGAGCAAGTCCCTCAGGAAAGGAGGTGACAATCGAAAAGTTAGGGAAAGTGGGTGTCGAGCCCGTGGTCCCTAGTTCTGCTCACCTGGCGCCACCGCGCCCGGGCGGGTCGGGCTCCAAAATCCGCTCGGCTACTCCCCGCGCCGCCCGGGTCTCCGCGAGCCCCGCCCCGGCCCCGCCCCGGCCCGCCCCGGAGCCCCTGG
>NW_004524739.1:3101191-3102479 GCF_000260255.1 Octodon degus
GCTGGCCACGCCGTCTGGCCCGTCCTCCAGCGGCTCGCGGGCGAGAAACGAGCCCCGAGGGCAGCGGCCCCCGGGGCGCAGCGTGGCACCGCGGACCCCGGACGAGCAGCACACGCCGGCGAGGACGCTGGACGGCCGGGCGCTCGGAGCCCAGACTGGATCAAGCCAGTGTCGCCGTGTTCGCGAAGTCCTGCTCGCCCCACGAGGAGGAAGCGGCGACCCAGCGACAGCCCGACGGGGGGCGGCCTCGGGCGCAGTAGAAGGAATGCGGAGAGGCCAGGCTGGGCGGGCCGCCAGTTTCCATGATGGGGGGGCGGGCTCGCTGAGGGGCGCGGGCGGGTGTACAGGCTGCTCGGCGGCCGGGCCCCTCGGGAGAATTTCCGGCCTGGGATTGATTATGCCGCCCCTCCCCCGCCGCGGGACCCCGGGCCCGGGACGGGGGAGGGGCGGTAATGAGGCCCGGCTGGCGAAGGGTGGGGAGCAACGAAGCGGGACGGGCCCGGAGCAGCTCAGCCCAGCAGCCCCGAGAGCCCGGGCCCCCCACCCCCGAGGGACCCAGGCCACCTCGCCCCGAGGACCATGAGGCGCTGTGCGTCCTGGTCTCCCCGTCGGGATGGAGTTTCGAACTGCCTTTGCCTGGCTTTCTGCTCCCTGTATCTTCTTCCCTACTTTCTGAGACCCCTGCTGGTCGTCTCCACCTCACCCTTCCTGCACGCAGCCTCCTGACTCCCCATGTCCTGAACAGCAGCGTCTGTCTTGGTCAGGCTTACTGCTCTTTCTGGGGGCCAACACCGGACTGTCATTACTATGTCAGGGGGCTGCCTTTCCCCCTTGCTGCTGGACGTGCTCTGAGGCCCCTCACACCTGCTTGCCTTTCCTCCCGCCCTGTCCTCTGTGTTCCCCCTGGGCATAGGCTAGGGGCCCCTCCTACCTGGGCCCACAAGCCCACCTTCACTTTGAAACACAGGCCACCTCCCCGGCCTCTTTCACCCCCACCCAAACCATGAAGAGCCCCACTGACCATCGCAGTGCACTAGGGTCCCTGGGCTCTTCCTCTCCCTCCTCCATTCCATCTACCCTAGATCTGACACTCTGCACGCTGATTGAGCCCCTCAGTGGCTCCCCAGCGCTGCCCAGTACACGTTAAAATCCCTACTTGTGTCCACAAACCGGCCTCTGGCCCCCAAGCTCCATTCTCCTGCGTGGCTGGACATATTTCTGTCCTGAGATCCTCTGTCTTCTGGGGGTCAGCATGTTTCTGGTGCTCACCTGCTCTGTCTGTCTATCT
>NW_004524739.1:3102579-3119287 GCF_000260255.1 Octodon degus
TCTCTCTCTCTCTCTCTCTCTCTCTCTCTCTCTCTCTCTCTCTCTCTCTCTCTCTCTCTGACCTCCTTCCTTTTTTTCTTTCCCTCCTTCCTTTTTTGACTGAACCCAGAGCCTTTATTCACACTGAGCTATATCCCCAACCTTAAATATTATATTTTAAGATGGGGATCGGAGATATAGTTCACCAACATAAGTACTTGTCTGGCAAGCCCAAGGTCCTGAGTTCGATCCCTGGTACCAACAACAACAAAAAAGATGAGGTCTTGTTACATGGCCCAGGCTGTCCCCATATTTGTAATGCTCTTGCCTCAGCCTCTGGGAGTGTTGGGACCACAGATGACATGCTCTACCACACCACCTATCTCTCTGGTCGTCATCTCGTCACCTTCTGCTGCTCCCTTGTGCTCCATATCTCCCCCCACTTCTCAGCCCTGCCCCTCTCTACCCCTGCACCATGGGCCCTTGTGCCCCTGGAGCACTTGCAGGGTCTCAGGCCCCTGGAATTGCTCGAGAATTGCGTCTAGTTTCCTGCCCAGGTCTCCAAAGCCTGAGTTCTGAAGCTCAGGGCTAAGTCTGTCTTGCACACCCTGGACCCTCAGTGTTGGGACTGCGTGCAAGTTCTGCACACACACACACCCATCTCTTCTTTGCTCCACTTCTGCGCCCTGATCCAGACAGCAGGACCTCGGCCCTCTGAGTCTCAATTTCCCCATCGAAAGTGGGGAAAACACCTTCTGATGTTTTGAAGGTTAAGAGTGCAGGTGTTCAGCGTCTGGCAGGGAACAGCTTTGCCCTGCCTGACCATAGGGCTTCAGAGGCTAAGGGCAGTGTATGGGCCTGTGGTGACCTCCCCAGCTCTGTCTGGACCCTGGGCAGAATGAGCTGCTGTCTCCAGTGTGCCGTGAAGCCCTTGGGAGGGAAAGAGACCGAGCCCAGGGAAAGGTGGGGTGTTCCAGGCAGACACCCTCATGGACAGGACAAGCCCAGGCTCCAGCAGTAGCCAGTGGGCAGAGGAATAGCAGCATGTGTCCTGTCTCATGGAACTACCAGGCCCTTCTTCGCATTCCAAACTGTGTGAGACGAGCTGTGAGCAAGGTGCATTCCCTGCAGTGCTGGTATGGGGACAAGGCTCTGGAGGGCCAGGCTCGCGGGGGTCAAGGGCAGAGCCCGTCAGAGCCAACTTCTAACAGCATTGCGCTCCTCTACACCACTGTTTCCCCCTCTATAAAATGGGGCCAGAAGGTGGCATCCTGGCTGTGCTAGGATTTTTCTGTCCACCAGATGTGACTACCCATCAGTTTCTCACCTATAAAATATTAAACTGAGGCCAGTGATTGTATCTCGTTGGCTACCTCCTCTGGCTTTTGGGGACCAGAGAGAACACAGCCCTTGCCCCCATCCAGATGCTTCAGGAAACTGGAGATGCATCCCCCACAAAGCCAAGGAAGCAGCTGGTAACTTGGGACAGTCCTGCGTAAGTCACCTCTGAGCAGTGGTCTCACCTCCTCTTAAGCCCATTTCCTCATCAGTCTGTGTGTCAGCTCCAAGGGGAACCAGGAGCTCACAGAGCCCTGTGGAAAACCTTAGGTGGTGTAACTATGTTATCATTTCCGCAATTCGCTTAGCTTGGAATTCTACCTCTTCTCTGTATTCCTAAAACAAACAAACAAACAAAAAAAAAAAACTGGTTGAGCATTCCAGCTTGATCAGGCACTTTTTCCTGGTCCAGTCAACTAGGAAGTAGAGGGAGGTGACAGAGTCGGCAACCACCAAATGAGGACTCGGGAGTCTGGGGCTGACAGCTCCCTGTAAGTGACTACCAGCCGCTGGTTGGACCTTGCAGCTGAGTGTGCTGCTGGCAACTCAGAGAAGGGCTGCTGGCCCGAAATCTGGCCACAGGCACACGCCTGCCACCCACGATTCAACCATAACTTGTGGACTCCACAAGGGGCCGAGGCTGGAGGGCCCTGTGAAGATCCACCTCTCCCTTCTCCCTCTATGAGTGCTTGGAACTGCCGGGTCACTCAGCAGGAAACACAGGGCCAGAAAACCTTCCACAGAAAGTGCGCTTCCCCTCCCGTTTAAATCAGGCAGATGGCGCTGCTGTGCGGAGAGGCAGCCCTGGGAGGGGCACAGGCTGCAGTCAACCCACATCGGACACCTGCACCTACAGGAAGTCAGGGGGTGCCAGGCACAGTGGTACACACCCGTGATCCCAGCTCCCGGGCAATTTAGTGAGACCCCCATCTCAAAAATTAAAAAAGGGATGCAGAGATAGCTCAGTGGTAGGGCACTGGCCCAACATGCACCAGAGCCCCAGGTCGATCTCCTGTACTGCAAAGAAAACTTGCATTTGTTGTGAACCATGTAGCGGGAGTCATTTGTTACTGCAGTGTAACCCACGGAGAGCTGACTAATACGCTGGCAGTTGTAAGGCCTGTAACTAGCAGCTAATCTTAGGTTGTTTCATTTCAGTACAGCATGAGGCCCCCGGCTGAGGTTGTCAGAGCAGAATTTATGAACAGCCACGTTCAGAGAAACATAAAAGTATTTTTCTTTTCTTTTACAGCTGTATAGGGAGTCCCCACCCCAGTTGTTGCTCTGCATCCACCCGGTGGGTGGCGCTGCGTTGCCTTTGTGATGACAAGCGGGCTAGGTGCAGACCCACCCAGAGACCGGGCTGGGGAACCGGCAGGGACACGTGTGCAGAGCGCGCCTTCCCCAAGCCGTGGCCTCACTTGGCGGCTGGGAGAGGCTCCGGGGAGAGAGCTAGGGCTCTGCCACAGACGGATGTCACAGAGTGTGGCACCTCCACTTGGTGACAGGTCATACTGCTGAAAGAGTGAGCTGTCATTGGGGAGGAAAAACGGAGGCTGGACCCCTCCCCGGGATTCCAGGTGAGGATCCCCAGGGCAGGGCCCCGGCTGTAGGGTGCAGCCCTCTGCCTGGGCACCGAGGGCTGGAGTTGGGGCTGGGACCCGCTGGCCAGGGATGCATAGGTGGAGACTACTGCCCTGCAGAAGCAGATCGCTGCCCTGCAGACCCCAGGTCCCAGGCCAGTCGCGCTCCCCCCTCCTTACCCCACCCCAGTGATCCTGGCTCCCACAGGTGTCCCGGAGGTCCTGGGATGAACTTCCTTGCAAACGGTCCTTGGCTGCCAAGGATCCCCTGGGGAGGATGGAGGGACAGAGGAGAAGGATGCAAGATCAGCCACGCTGAAGGGACCAGGCCTTCTGAGCTGGAGAGGGCCGAGCACAGGCACTCTGTCCAGTTCTGGCTTTGCTCAGTTAGCCAGATCCGCAGTATACCGTTGCAGCCAGTGGGAGCAGCACTCCCTCATCCCTGTCCCGCTACCGGGGAAACTAAGGCTGGGAGACACTAAATCATTCAGTAGGTGACAGCGCCAGATCCAGCTCTGGACTGCATGAGTACAGGCCCACATTACGGTGCCGGCCACCCTGCTGTCGCTGACACCCTCAGGCTCACTGGCTTGGGTCCCCAACCCCTTAGGGATGCTCCCTCTTCACAGAACAGGTGCCCTTTGAGGTTTATGTTTCCCTGCAGTGGAGCGCACAAAGTCCTGCGAGCGCTGCGAAGGGGCAGCAACGCACAGGAGTGGGAATGGTGCGGCCCAAGCTGCCGTCGTGGACCTAAGCTGACCGCGGACGGGGACCAGGTCCTGAGCTCGTTTCTGCTTCCAAGGATGGGGGAAGTGACCCCTGCCCCACCCATCATACATCGGCCGGGTCTGGCTGAGTTCAAAGCCCTTGCCACACGGACCTGCGAAGTAAAGGTATGAATTCTTACGTCCATTTTACAGATGAGAAAACTGGGACTCAGGCAGTTTATATAACTTGGCCAACAAGAAGGTAGAGACTCTACTGCTAGCATCTCTCTTGTCCGCATCCATAAAATGCTCATTCTTCTTGCCAAAAGATGCCTGAGAGAAAAGACTTGAAATGAATGAGAGCGTTCTCGGGCTGATGCAGCACCAGGGATCAAACCCCAGTCCCCTGCACCTGCCTAAGCAGATGCTTTAGACTGCTGAGCTATCTTGCCAGCTCACAGTCAGCTTCGATGGTAGCTGAAAGGATTTTTGTCTCCTTGCAGGGACTCAAGCTCGCGGTGGGGCAAGGTGGGCTGCTAGGGGACACTGGGGTTTTCCAGCCAGCCTGCACTGGGCTGGGGAGGCTGCCCAGGCCCTGCTGTTAGAAGTAAGGCCAGCGGAAACACTTTTCTACTGAAGCACTTGTCTCTGAGTTGTCACCTCACGATGAATGTCCAGCCGTGGCGCCCTGGCCAGCTCCTGCCAGGTAGCGCTCTGGAGCCCATGGGTTTCATTGAGGACACCAGGGTGACGCCTCACTGTGCGACTTTTCTAATTTGTATTTCTTTAGGAAAATCCCAGGGCTCATTAATAGGCTAAGAAGCCACCGTTTGCTTGGGAAGTGTGATTAAGGATACATATTTTGGGGCCGGGGAGATGGCTCAGTGGAATAAGTGCTTCCCTGGCAATCGCAAGGGCCTGAATTCAATCTCTGGTTCTGCAACAACAACAACCAAAAAAAACAACAACAACAACAAAAAAAAAACATTTTATCTTAAAGAATAAAAAGCAATTTTTGAGCCAGGCGTGGTGGCAAATGCCTGTAAGCCCAGCACTGGAAAGCTGAGGCTGGAGGATCCCCCCAAGAGTTCGAGGCCAGTATGGACTACATACTGAGTTCAAGGCCACTCTGAACTCCATAGCAAGACCCTGTCTAAAAAAATAAGCAAGGGGGCTGGGGAATTAGCTCAGGGGCTTAAGTTCCTGCCTGGCAAGTATAAGGTCCAGAATTTGATCCCTGGTACCACAAAAATAAATAAACAAGGACTGGGGAGGTAGCTCAGTGGCACAGCTCCTACCTGGTAAGCACAAGGCTCTGAGTTCGATTCTCAGTACCAAAAACAAAACAAAGGAATTCTGATTCTTTTTTTTTTTTTTTTCAGAACCAGGGATTGAACTCAGGCCCTTGTGCTTGCCAAGCAAGCGCTTATTCTACTGAGCCATCTCCCCGGCCTTAGGAATTCTGATTCTTAATGGGATCGGCTTAAATTTCCACTTGCCTTAAAAATATAATAAAAAAATAATTTCCACTTGCCTTTTGGAAGGCTTTTTTCATTGCAGATCTAATACACCTCTAGGAAATTGCATAAAACCTGAACATCCACCTCGTTAATCCATTGCAAAGCGAGTGCCCACTACGATTCCTACCAGGCAATAAACAGTATATAATGCCAGGCCCCAGCTGTGCCTCTGCCACCTGCACGAGATTATACACTGTACTACTGGAGAATAGTTTTTAGAGACAGCTGGTTTAGTTCTGCCCGTGCAGACTTTCTCCAAGCCTGGACCTGAGCATGTGCCCGACTGCTCCGGGTCTGGAGCTTTGCCTGCCTTGCTCAGGTGCCTGCGGTTTGCCCTCTGCCACTGCTGCACAGCGCCTGCTACAGAGAGCAGGCCACAGCCTGCCTTCTGCCGCTGGAATGGCCTCGGTGGCTTCCAGCTGAGGCTGGTGAACAGTACTGCTGTCCAGGCCTCCACCGTCCGGCCCTGGCCCTTCCCCAGGGTCCGCCATGACCCCGTCCTGGTAGAAGCATACCAAGAGGTACAGGTGCTGGGGGGCTTTTATTTGATTGTCATTGTATCTTATTTAGTTAGAGATAGGGTCTCGCTATTCAGTTCAGGCTGGTCTTGAACTCACTATGTAACCTAAGCTGGCCTCGAACTCGCAGCCGTCCTCCTGCCTCTGCCTCCCGAGTGCTGAGATTACAGGAGTGCAGCACCGCGCCTTGCTTGTACTATTTTAGATCTGAGGGTTTTGCTTTATAGAGCTGGTATCCCAGCACCAAGGATAGATTTATTTGGATTTGAGCATTAAGAGTGAAACTCTTTGGAAGTAACTGCAGCTTGTAAAGACAGGGTGCTCCATATATGGCTTCTCTTTGAATTCCCCTCAGGGTGTGACCCCAGTTTTTGCAGGTGTGTAGAGGTCTTTGCCAATTCTGAACAGGCCTTCTCCCAGCCTCCCCCTTGGACTGTGGGGTCCCCATGGCATGGCTGCTATGGAAAGGCTGTGCCTCTTGTCCTGAAGCCAGCAGAACTGGAGCCTCCTCCTTACCATCCAGCTGATTCTCCTGCCCAAGGCTTCCTGGCTTTCTTGAGTTGCCTTCATCTTGTCTTTCCTTCCAAGCAGTTCTCCAGCTTCTATGGAGGGTAAGAAATACTCAGGCCGGGTGTGGTGGTGCACCTGTAATCCCAGCACTCGGGAGGCTGAGGCAGGAGGATCACTAGGAACTTGAGCCTAGCCTGGACTACACAGAGAGACTTTTTTTTTTTTTTTTTTTAAGAATCCCAAACAGGGGCTGGTGAGATGGCTCAGTGGTCTAAAGCACCTACTTGGAACAAGCTTGGCAAAGCACAGGGACCACGGTTCAATCCCCCAGCACCACATGCCAGCCAGCCCCGCCCCCTGGTGGGCTAAGCTGACCACACACACATAAATAAATAAATAAATAAATAAGAAAGAAAAAAGTCCTGAAAGATTAAAAAAAGAAAAAAGAATCCCAAACAAATTTTTTTTTTTTTTTTTTTTTGTTGGAACCAGGGATTGAACTCAGTCCCTTGCACTTGCCAGGGAAGCACTTATTCCACTGAGCCATCTCTCTGACCCTTACCATTTTTTTTTTAAAAGAATCCCAAACAATATTTTTTTTAAAGAATCCCAAACAAAATTAAAGAAGTGCTCAGAGTTGGGAGTAGTAGCACATGCCTGGAATTAATTTCTTTCTTTTTTTCTTTCTTTCTTTTTTGTATTTAGTACAAGGTCTACAGGGTCTTTCAACACAGATTGGACTCATAGTGATCCTCCTGTGTTCAGCCTCCCAAGCACTGGGATTACAGGCATGCGCCACCATGCCCAGTTCACAGTTGCCCTCTCAGCATGCCTCGGGGGCAGGGATCGAACCTTCACCCCAGCATCCGCCTAAGCAAGCAGTTTAATCCACTGAGCTATCTGGCTGGCCCTGCATACCTGTAATTTTCATCACTCTGAGAGACTGAGGCAGGAGAAAAGATCAAAAATTCAAGCTGAGGGTCGGGGAGGTGGCCTCAGTGGAATAAGCGCTTCCCTGGCAAACGCAAGGGCCTGAGTTCAATCCCTGGTTCAAAAAAAAAAAAAAAAAAAAAATCAAGCTGAGCCTGGGCAATTTAGCAATTTGGCAAGACATTGCCACGAACATTAATTAAAAAAAGGGCTGGAGAGGTCTCAAAGTAGGAAGGCCAGCCTGAGTTCAGTACATGGGGCTCTGGTTCCATCCCAGCACTGCAAAAACAAACAACAAAATACCATGAGAGTTCCATCCCCTTCTCCCTTCAATTTTTGAAACAAATCTTTTTAACTTGCCCAGGCTGGCCTCGAACTTGAGTCTTGCCTCAGCCTCCTAAACAGCTGGAATAACAAAAGGGTGCCATCGTAACTAGCTTCCTCTTTCTTGTTCAAAAACCAGCTTAGTTTATAACTATCTTTGCATGCCATTAAAATTCAGTCCTGGGGAGGGGGAATTCAGTCATCCACCTTCTGCTGACTGTAGCCACTAATGCATGGTGTGATTGAAAAATTTGGTGAATGTTTAAATTTTTAAGTTATAAAAATCATAGTAAAGGGGCCGAGGAGATGGCTCAGTAGGATAAGCGCTTGATGGGCAAATGCCAGGATCTGAGTTCAATCCCCGGTTCCGCAAAAAAAAAAAAAAAAAAAAAAAAAAAAAAAATCCTCTAAAACGATCTCCCTCACACAGTCATTTTGTTTTTTGTTTTTTTTTTTAATTTTCTTTATTTATTTTTTGTGTGTGGCCAGCTCAGCCCACCAGGGGGCGGGCTGGCTGGCAGGTGGTGCTGGGGGAGTGAACCGCGGTCCCT
Organism: Octodon degus; assembly: GCF_000260255.1. NCBI lineage: Eukaryota > Metazoa > Chordata > Mammalia > Rodentia > Octodontidae > Octodon > Octodon degus. The sequence goes on from NW_004524739.1 coordinate 3,110,540, forward strand.
GTGCTTTGCTACGCTTGTTCTAAGTAGGTGCTTTAGACCACTGAGCCATCTCACCAGCCCCCACACAGTCATTTTGACTTTGGGGAAGAGCCCGAAGTGTTGCAGTGCCAGCTCCGAGAACTGCAGGCTGGGGACACGCCAGGGCGTCAGAGCCTGCCTTTCTGCTGGATGGCACTCGACTGCAGGCTTCACTGTAGTTTTTGATCACGCCTTGTAAAGACAAAAAAGAGGATTCCCAGTATTGTTTCAGAAAGTGCAAGGCCAGGCGTAGTGGTGCACCCCTGCGAGCCCAGTGCTTGGAAGGCTGAGGCAGAAGGGTCTCATTGAGGCCAGCCTGGGCTGCATGGTGAGTTCAAGGTCAGGGAGACCCTGTCTCGAAACAAATCAAACAAACCAGAAAGTGCAAAAATGATGTTTGAAGCTGGAGAGAATTTTTTGGCAGGAATAAATGGCACAGTGTCTTTGAGAAGGAGTCCTCTTTTTTTGGCTGGGCAGCTGGGCTCAGGCTGCCTTAAAGGCAGGTCTGGTGCGGCATGTGGAGCTGGGGATCGAACCACAGTTCCTTGCCCCTGAACGATTTTGCCCAAACAGGCACTTTAGACAACTGAGCTAACCTGCCAACCCCCGACGGTGTGTCTTTTACTGTAATACATTTTTTAAAAAATTTATTTATTTATTTATGTGTGTGGCCAGCTCAGCCCACCAGGGGGCGCGGCTGGCTGGCATGTGGTGCTGGGGATTGAACCGTGGTCCCTGTACTTTGCTAAGCTTGTTCTAAGTAGGTGCTTTTAGACCACTGAGCCATCTCACCAGCCCATGCCTCATGTTAATTTATGTATTTTATTTTTATTTTTTTTAAATTATTTATTTGTTTTTATTTATTACATTTATTTATTGTGTGTGTGTGGCCAGCTCAGCCCACCAGGGGGCGGGGCTGGCTGGCATGTGGTGCTGGGGGATCGAACCGCGGTCCCTGTGCTTTGCCAAGCTTGTTTCAAGTAGGTGCTTTAGACCACTGAGCCATCTCTCCAGCCCCTAATTTATGTATTTTAAATAATTTCCCTCCTCTCTTTCCCCTGCTTTCATTACTGCTTCTCAGCTGTGGTTAAGTGCACTGTGTACTCCAGGTTTGGCCAACTTTTTTTGTAAAGCCACTAGAAGGTTCCAGCAACTTGACCAGAAATGCAGGAGCAGGGCTGGTGTCCACAGTGCACCTGAGGTGGAATTCGGTATCACTTTTTTTTTTTTTTTCAGAACCTGGGATTGAACTCAGGCCCTTGTACTTGCCAGGCAAGCGCTTTATTTTACTGAGCTATCTCAGGCCAGCCCAATTTTTCATCTTCTCCAAACATTGAAAGGGTTAGTGGCTGGTGGAGCATGGCCGTACACCTCGGGAGGCGCTGCTCACGGACCCCCTCATGTGGCACATGAGTCGAAGGACCGGGCAGGGAGAGTGGGAATCGCAGGAAGGGTTGGAGACATTAGGTTGACTCCAGCACCTTGAAAAAAAGTAATAGTCTTAATACATTTGCAAAAAAATTGAATGAAACGTGGGGACCTCCCTCCCCACTCCCTGCGCTCCTTCCTGTTCTAGCATCTCGCGGAATGGTGCCCTGCAGCTCTAGTTGGTGAGCTGATACCTTATTACTGAAGCTCCAGCCAGCCAGGCCTCTGATGCACGCGACGTGCTGTGGCCGCGTGCGCACGCAGTTTCCTGCTCCGCAGAGCCTCTGGGTGCCGCATGGTCGTCCCTCCTTCTTTCCAGGCCCCCTGTCCACTGTCTCCACGATTTTGTCCTTAAGTACCTTTGCAGGTGGACTTCCTTCCTTCACAGAGTAGGTGCATTTACATCGCCTCCACATCTTTCGTGGCTTAATAGCTCAGTTCTTATTGGTGAATAATATTACACTTTTTTTTTTTTTTTTTTTTGCGGTACCAGGGATTGAACTCAGGACCTTGCGCTTGCCAGGCAAGCAGTTTTTCTACTGAGCCATCTCCCCGGCAATATTACACTCTCATTACAACTAGTTGTACCAATCTAGACCCCCCCCCAGCCCCGGGGGAGCCCACACTTCATACATACTAGGCAAGTGCTCACCTGAACCACATCCTAGTTTTCATTTTTAGTGTAATTTGACAGCATCAGATTCTGAGCTCTCACCACAGAGCCCCTCCTGCTTAGCACTTTATTCTTTGCCTCAGAAGTTACTGTCACCCCCATTTTGCACACGAGGAGGCTGAGGCACAAAGAGGTGTCACTAGTCAAGGCTGAGCCGGAAGTGGGGCAGGAAGCAGGGCCCCGGTCCTAACACTGCTCAAGGTTCTAAGCAGCAGAGGGGTGGGCGGGGCCTGCACTGGAGGGAGGGGGCTGGAGGCAGTGCTGGGCCCAGGGAGCAGTGAGGCCTGCGAGCAATCCTGGGCAAGAGGGATCCGCTGCCCTCTCCCGAGCCCGTGTCCCACCCTCCCTTCCTCCCAATATCCCCACCCTGACAGTCTGTTCCCCCAGGAGCTCCCTGGGAGGATGCGCTGTGCTTGGCTCCTGGGGGGGACTGGGTGGAACCCCGGGAGCTCACTAGTGTCTGGGGCCTCCCCATGCCTCCTGATGGAGCAACTCACTGTCTAAGCTCCGCAAATCTGCTCACTGTGGAAGTGAGAAGCTGCTCTTTCTTCCCTCTCGGGGTTGTGGTGGTGAGGGTGAGGACAGCCTCACGTTAGATCAGGTCCCTAAAGAGCCCTGAGCCAGGCAGAATCTGGAGCTCACCATCTTGTTCAAGAATTTTGTGTGAGCTGGCTGTGGTGGTGCACACTTGTGATCCCAGCACTGGGGAGACTGAGGCAGGAGGATCCCCAGCCTGGGCTACAAAAAGGCTGGCCTCAATAACACTGGGAGACTGTCTCCAAAAGGCAAACCAGGGTTGGTGAGATGGCTCAGTGGTCTAAAGCACCTACTTGGAATGGGCTTGACAGAGCACAGGGACCGCGGTTCAGTCCCCCAGCACCGCATGCCAGCCAGCCCCGCCCCCTGGTGAGCTGAGCTGGCCACACACAGACACACACAGACACACAGACACACACACAAATAAATAAAATTAAAAAAAAAAAAGGCAAACCAAACACCACCTCCAATTCAAACATCCCTTCCATGAGCCAGGCATGGGGATGCTTGTAATCCTAGCACGCGGGGAGGCTGAAGCAGGTCTGTAAATTGGAATACAGGCTGGAGAACTGAGTAAGATGCTGTCTCAAAATAAACAAAATAGAGCTGGAGATGCATCTCAGTGGGAAGGCCCTGAGTTTTATCACAAACAAAACAAAAAGCAGGAGCTGGGGAGATGGCTCAGTGGAATAAGGGTTTCCCTGGCAAGCGCAAGGGCCTGAGTTCAATCCCCAGTTCTGAAAACATTACCAATTTGCGGTGACAGGACTGGGGAGGGCAGCCCAGATTCACGTTTCTCTCTGAGCCCTCCTTACAGGATAAAGAGAACACCTCACTCAACATGGTGAGTCGTGGTGGGCTGAGTGCGCTGGTGCTCAAGCGAGGTGAGAAGGTGGCTCACGGGTGCTGTGCAGCCCAGTCCCATTGCACTGGAATGATGCAGGGTCTTGAGTTAGGGGATCTTGGAAGGTGAAAGCACAATGTATTCTGAATACTTAAATCTTTAAATCTTTAAAAATTACAGTAAAGGCCAGGTATGGTGGTTCATGCCTATAATCTCAGCACTTGGGAGGCTGAGGCAGAGGGATCACTGCAAGTTTGAGACCAGCTTGGGCTACAAAGTGAGCTCAAGCACAGCGACACCCTGTCTCAGCAAGATCAAAACAAACTAACAAAAAAGTAAGACACATTGCCATTATTCCCCCTAAAATACTCCTACTCTTCAAATTCCTTTTTTTTTTTCTTTTTCTTTCTTTCTTTCTTTCTTTCTTTTTTTTTTTGCAGAACCAGGGATTGAACTCAGGCCCTTGCACTTGCCAGGAAAGTGCTTATTCTACTGAGCCATCTCTCCGGCCCCAAACAATTCATTTGTCTTCGTCTTCTTCTTTCTTCCTTTTTTTTGTATTTTAGGGGGCTATGGGGTGTTCAGGGTCTCACTACTAGATTGGACTCATAGTAATCCACCTGTTTACAGCCTCCCAACAGCTGGGATTACAGATCTCCTTTGTTTTTTTTTGGCGGAACCGGGGATTGAACTCAGGCCTTTGCACTTGCCAGGGAAGTGCTTATTCCACTGAGCCATCTCCCCAGCCCCAAGGGATTACAGATCTCAATCGCTGTCTCTGCTTGCCCTGGAGGCGGGACCAGCACAGCAGGCCAGGGGATTGAACCCCCAGTCCCTGGACCTGCTTGCAGGCACTTTAATCTACTGAGCTATTTGGCCGACCCTTTAAATTCTCTTTTTTTTTTTTTTTCCCGGAACCGGGTATTGAATTCAGGCCCTTGCTCTTGCCAGGAAAGCACTTACTCTCCTGAGCCATCTCCCCACCTCATTAATGTTTCTGAGACTCTATGCCTGTTTTTTTTTTTTTTTTTTTTTTTTTTTTTTTTTTCATTTTTTTTTTTTTTTTTTTTTTTTTTTTTGTGGAACTGGGAATTGAACTCAAGCCCTTGCGCTTGCCAGGGAAGCGGTTATTCCACTGAGCCATCTCTCCAGCCCATTTCTTCATATTCTTAACACATTGTTCTTGTCACTTTCTGAAGCAGTTCTAGAAGTCTTTTATGGTTTTGTTTTTTTTTTTTTTTTTTTGTACCGGGGATTGAACTCAGGACCTTTCACTTGCCAGCTAGGTGCTTATGCCGCTGAGCTATATGCCTAGCCTCCTATTGTGTCTTTTTGGTAACTGACCAAAAGTACAGAGTGCCAAACAACTGTAAGGGCAGACTCGTAAACATCACAGCGTTCTCATCCATCTTATTCAGTGATCTGGTGCTGCGCAACTTCTGGCCCTTCCAAGTCAGAATGACTAAAACTTTAGCTGCTGCAGAAAGTGGCAAGAGTGGCTGTTAGAAGTGAAGGAGAGGGTCTGGGGAGATGGCTCAATAGGATAAGCGCTTGACTAGCAAACTCAAGGATCTGAGTTCAATCCCCGGTTCTGCAAAAAAAAAAAAAAGAAAGAAAGAAAGAAGTGAAGGAGAGGGCTGGTGAGATGGCTCAGTGGTCTAAAGCACCTACTTGGAACAAGCTTGGCAAAGCACAGGGACCGCGGTCCGATGCCCCAGCACCACATGCCAGCCAGCCCCGCCCCCTGGTGGGCTGAGCTGACCACACACACACACTAAATAAATAAATAAATGTTAAAAAAAAAAAAAAGTGAAGGAGATTAGTAATTTCCCTTTTTGGCTGAAGCAGGCAGGGTCTTGCTCTGTGGCTCAGGGTGGCCTTAAACTTACTATGTGGGCCGGTGAGATGGCTCAGTGGTCTAAAGCACCTACTTAGAGCAAGCTTAGCAAAGCACAAGGACCGCGGTTCAATCCCACAGCACCACATGCCAGCCCGACCCGCCCCCTGGTGGGCTGAGCTGGCCACACACACACACACACACACACACACACAAATAAATAAAATTTAAAAAAAAACAAAAACAACTTACTATGTAGCCCAAAGTAGCCCCAAATTCATGGCAATCCAACTCCTGGGATTACAGACGTGCCACCACATCTACTTGGCAGGAGAAATAATGGCAATGTCTTCTACTACATTCAGTATTTCTTGTTGTCGTTCTTTTCGAGATAGGGTTTCACTATGCAGTTCAGGTTGGCCTTGAGCTCACTTTGTAGTCCAGGCTGGCTTTGATCTCAGTGATCCTCCTGCCTCAGCCTTCAGAGTGCCGGTTCTCCTGTGTGCGCTTCCACTCCTAGCCTAAAGTAGAATTTTTGACAGTAACTTGTGGCGAGAGCCTGGTCTTTATAAATAAATAAATAGGCTGAGATGCGGGTCATGTTGGCAGGCCTGGGCAGTGGGGTACATAGGGGCCCAGGCTGCCATTGGTACCAGTGTGTGTCTGATTTGTCTGAAGGATCCTGGTTGCTTCCAAGACCTGACAACGTGAAGAACTGCTCTAAGCATCTGATGCAGATTTGTGTGTGGACATGTTTTAACTCATTCAAGTAAATACCAAGGAGACACTGCTGGACAGTAGAATATGGTTAGCTTTCTAAGAGGCTGCTGACTTAAGCGGCTGCACCATTTTGCATTCCTACAAAGGAGTTAAATTCCTGTTCCACATCCTTGCTAGCTTTTGAGGTGGCCAATGTTCTGGATTTTAGTTGAAACCCAAATCCAGGTGTGGTGCTATCTTTTTAATTTATTGAAGAGGTGCACACACACACACGTGCACACACACACACACACACACACACACACACACACACTCATACTCCATGTCTAGAACAGTCTCTGGCTTGTAGAAGGCCCTCCAGATGTTCCTCTAATGTAATGGACAGACATCATGCTGGTCTCAACTGCACTGGGGTCTAAAAATACTGATCGCAGGATTTTAAAGAGTAAAACTTCATAGGAGGGTCCCTAATGTTATCTCTGGTACACATTCAGAACTCCATGGGTGACAATTCAGATTTTTCTCATGTTGCTTTTTTTTTTTTTTTAATTTGTGTGTGTGTGTGTGTGTGTGTGTGTGGCCAGCTCAGCCCACCAGGGGGCGGGGCTGGCTGGCATGTGGTGCTGGGGGATTGAACTGCGGTCCCTGTGCTTTGCTAAGCTTGTTCTAAGTAGGTGCTTTAGACCACTGAGCCATCTCACCAGCCCCACCATGTTGCTTTCTTTATAAAGTCTAACATAAATGAATGTAGTAACTGCTGAACAGAATGCCCCTGGAGTTCCGCTCTATGTACAAATGGAATTTCCATACCATACCACTAAGTTCAATGGCGCTAAATCCTTGTTTAATCGGTGCTCATATGCATTTAAGTAGGAACTTTCCAATATGCAGAAGTGAAGAGTTGCTACATTAGAACGACTTTTGGGACTGGGGAGATAGCTCAGTAGAATAAGCGCTTGCTTGGCAAGCACAAGGGCCTGAGTTCAATCCCCAATTCTGAAGAAAAAAAAAAAAAAAAGTTTTTCCCTGCAGGACCAGAGCTCAGAATCAGAACCTTGTGCATGCAAGTCAGGTGCTTGTGCTGTTGCTCTCTCTCCCCGGCTCTAGAGTGAAGTTAGTACAAAAAAATTTTTTTTTCTTTTTTTTAGCACTAGGGATGAACAGTCTTGGGCATGTTAAGCACATACTAAGCTACTCAGTCTAGGTGCTTAATGAAGGAAATGTCCCCATCCTTACAAGCAAGCGTCATGAAATCTCACTCAGTGGACACTAACATCGGCCTCTTTTGGGGTAATGGAAATTTTACTGTATTTTTAACTTTGTCCAGATGTCAAAGAATGGCCCTAGATAAAACTATGGGACGTTCTGGGGATACTCACTGCTTTAGTTTGCCTGCCCAGACTGCTTCCAAACACGTTTCCAAATGGAACAAACTCACCTCCACTTTCCCCTGTATCCCAGAGCTGCTTCATTATCTTGGATCACTGAGCTCCTCTCCTCGGGCCGCCTGCCAGGCGTGCTCGCTGCCCCTCTTCTGCTGCCGTCCACCAGGCCCGTGGCACCTGGCACTGTATGTCATGTGCTGCTTTCCTGATGCACTCTCACTGCTGCTGCCTCCAGGACAAAGGTCTACTCCCTGCTGGGTCATTTTCAGAGTCCCCTCCTGCAATGTCTTGCTAGCCTGCCTCCCTAGTGCCTGGCATCACACCCCACGTTCGCAGGTCCACCACACATGCTCTGCATGGCTGTGCCAGATGCTTCTCAGCAGGAGTGCCTCCCACACCCACGCCCTGAAGGATTCTTTTTTTTTTTTTTCTTGGAACTGGGGATTCAACTCAGGCCCTTGCACTTATTCTACTGCGCTATCTCCCCCACCCCCCAAAATTTTGATGGATCTTTAAACCAGGGTTTTTAAAAATGTATTTAGTACAGGGTCTACAGGGTTTCACTACACAGATCAGACTCAGTGATCCTCCTGTTTTCAGCCTCTGCTGGGATTACAGGTATGCACCACCATGCCCAGTCTTTTTTTTTTTTTTTTTTTGGCAGAGCCAGGGATTGAACTCAGGCCCTTGCGCTTGCCAGGAAAGCACTTATTCTACTGAGCTGTATCTCCCTGGCCCCAGTCTTGTTTTTTGAGACAGGATCTGGATACATAGTTCGGCCTCAAACTCACTGATCCTCCTGCCTTTCAAGTAGAGATTATACGTATGAAAAGGCACCCAGCTTTTATACTGGCAGAGCACCTGTGGGTCTGCTCTATGGAAGGTGATAAGACAGCAGTGGGAGAAAAGGTTGTGCCCTCCTGAGCTAGCTGCAGATGCACTGATGGTGCTCTCGCTTCCTCTAGATTTTGACAGCCTCAGTAGCATCAAGGCTGAAGGCTGAGACCAGGTTGGAAAAACCACCATCTCAGAAACTTCCTACAGAGCTGGGCCAAACCAGCACAAGAATCCTTGGGACAAGGTAATCAATTCCAGCATCATTTTCCTCTTTGGTTTTTGATTGGCCCAAATCCTAGTGATCAGGGGATCACAGCATAGAATCACAGCAAATTCAACAGAAAGTATGGAAAAAAGTTTATGTTCATGAAGAAGTGGTGATGCGCCAAATTTCCAAATGACTTCGTTTCTTGTCAGCTTGGCCACAGCTTCAAGAGAATTCTAGGTTGAAGTACCTGCCTAGGCAAGC
>NW_004524739.1:3119537-3122713 GCF_000260255.1 Octodon degus
CATTGCTCCAGTTTTTTTCTTCTTCCAATATCTGGTAATATGAATAGCTGGTTGTAAGACAATACCATGTATTAAAACAAATACTGTGAAATTCCTATTACTTTGTTAAGTAAAATTCTGTACGAGTTGTCAAAAAAAATTTTAAAAAGGAAAGAAAAGATAAAAGAGAAAACAAAAAAAATAAATAAATAAAATGAAGAGAATAAAAGAATCAGAATCCCAGAATCATAAATTGAATGTCTTTACTTTTTTTTTTTTTTTTTTGCGGAACTGGTGATTGAACTCAGGCCCTCGCACTTGCCAGGGAAGTCTTCACTCTCCTGGGTGGGAAAATTCCTTGAGAAAGGCTGTCTTCCTACCACAGATGAAACAAAACAGCCATGACAGATGAGCACTTATGTTAATGACAGACCAAGTTACATCAGGAAATACAATTCTGATTCAAGCATCATGAAATTTTGTCAAGCAAAAATAGTCTTTATTCAAATTTACTGGAAACAGGGGTCACTATACTTTGCAAGACAGGGAAAAATAAAATTAAAAAAAATTCTTTTCTTTTTTTTTAATATAAAACAATATAATCACAATACCAGAATATGGAACTCTACAGTTTACTTCCTATGGATTACTGTAGGTATCAATTTTCCTCGACTGTGCTATTCACAACTTTGTTAAGTCCAAAAATATGAAACCAAAGTGGTAGGAAACTGAAGACTTAGCACTTTCACTAAATGGCATACATCAAAGGGCATCAATTCAAGGGCAAAAATGGTTGAACTCACCATACCTACCTATGCCATCATTCCAGCCTTAGTGCTGTCCAGGTACTGAACTCCCTGAAGGAAAGGCCAGGCCTGAAAGCCAAGGCGTTTTGGATATTCTACTGTGGGCCATGAGGAAAGGGAGTTTCAAAGAGATTTTTTTCAGTCGAGCAGGAAGGCCTGGTGCCAAGAGGCTTTACTGAGAGGAAGCACTTAGATTTTAACAATTATAGACACACCATTAGGGGGGTTAAAAATGTACAGCAGTGACAGATGTTCTACCTCAATCACTTGTGCTACAGCTACCAAACATGTACAAAAGACTTCTCAGGTAGTTCCAGCTGTGGTTGTAGCCAGTTAGGACCTTGAATGAGACCTAGATCTAGACCGAGAGGGCGATCTGGAAGCAGACCTGGATCGAGACTTGGACTGAGATCGGGTTTTGGAAGCTGACTTTGATCTGGAGCGTGATTCTGTCGGAGGGTTTGGTTTTGATTTGGAATTTGATCTTGACCTGGACTGGGCCTCTGGATTGGGGCCGGCATCTTCACTCTCCCCTCGGCTTTCCCTCTGGCCAGACTCAGCCTTGGCGTGTTCCCGCTCCTTTGATGCTGAGCGAGACCGTGACCTGGACTGGGAGCGGTCAGTGTCTTCTTTCTTCTTCTTCTTGCTGCTGCTGCTGCTGCTGCCCACCTTGCTGTCTCGCTTGCTGCTGCGCTTCCTACTCCGCTCACTCTTGCTGCGGCTACGGCTGCGACTGCGGCTCTCCTCCCTGCTCCTCTTCCTGCCCTTCCTCTTGTCCTTGCTTTTGCTGCGGCTGCGGCTGCGGCTGCCCCCCTTGCTCCTGCTCCGGCTCCTGCTCTTGAGGACACTCTTCTCCTGGCTCCGGCTCTTCTCTTTGCTCCGGCTCCTGCTCACACTCCCTCGCTTCTCTTCCTCCACTCTCCTCTCCTGGCTCCTGCTCCTACTTTTACTCTTGCTTTTATGCCGGCTGGGACTCCGACTCTTGGGCTTCCCAGTGCTGTCGTTGTTCTGGATCTTGTCTTCAGCATGGTCTTTGCTCTTGCTGCGGCTCTTGTTAGCGCTGCGGCTCCGGCTGCGGCTCTTGTGCTCCTTGCTGGGACTCCTGCTTTTCTCCTTCTTGCTGCGGCTGCGACTCTGGCTGCGGCTGCGGCTTTTGCTCCGTGAGTGGGAACCTGACCTGAGGAGACATGAGATGTGATGTTATGTTCCATGCTAATTGGGATGAAAAGACCACAGAGTGGTACATGACTGCCCTGCTAAGGACTGTTCTCTGGACCCCCCCAGTGTTAATGTGGAGCTGTAAAAGCTGGAGTGACCAAAGATGTAAAAGCAAAATCAAAGTGAGATGTGGTGTGGTGCTTCCTGCCAACCTCCCCAACCCCAAGGCAGACTTACCTGGACCGGGATCGACTGCTTTTGCTGCTGCCACTTCGGCTTCTGCTCTTCCGGGAATGTCTGCTCCGAGAGCGAGACCTGTTGAGAGTAATTTAAAACTTGCTGACAAAAGGTTAGTGATAACAGTCAATCAGGACAGTCTTTCTTTTGTTTTTGGTGCTGGGAATTGGGTGTTCTACCACTAGCCTACTCCTCAGCCTCAAGACGTTCTTTCAAGCAAACATGGACACTTCTACCAGACACAGCAGTACATGCTGTTAATCCCACCTACTTGGCAGGCTAAGGCAGGCAAGTTTCAAGCCAGTATGATCAACTTATTGAGACCCTGCTGCTAAATACAATTAGTAAAAGTGCTGGAGGCAGAGCTTAGTGTCACAGCACTTGCCTAGCATGCAAGAGGCCTTGGGTTCAATGTCTAGCATTATGGGAGGAAGAAAAAAAAAAAAAAAAAAGTACAGCCCTGGCTGTATCTTGACACAAATTCTTTCCAGTGGTCTAGGTTCACAAGCCTAGCCTCCTGCAAACATTCTACCTGGACAGCGCACCCAGAACTCTTGACTCCAAATTTGAGTCCCAAATTTTCTCCCTAGATCTGCTTCTTTTATTGGGTTATTTCCACTAATGCCACTGTGGTTTATCTAGATCCTCATGTGAGAAACAATAGCCATCCTGGATTCTATTCCCTCATCTACTGATGGTTTTGTCTCTTCATCCTTTGCAGTCCACCCACCTTGGCCGCTGCCTCCCAGGACTGCCATCACCTTCCCTGGCAGCACAATGAACTTCCCATCCTGCTCCCTCAGGCACTCTGACATTTACTTTCTCTTCCCCTCACTGTAATCAAAGGACTGTCTTAAAGACTCTCCAAGCCTCAGAAAACCATTAATTATGCTCAGAGCTTCCTGGGCATCGTTGCTTAGAAAGGGCTCCTATCAAAAATGTCTAACCTGCATCTTTTTTTTTTTTTTAATTTTTTTTTTTAACATTTATTTATTT
>NW_004524739.1:3122895-3139287 GCF_000260255.1 Octodon degus
TATTTATTTATTTATTTTGTGTGTGTGTGTGGCCAGGTCAGCCCACCAGGGGGCGGGGCGGGCTGGCATGTGGTGCTGGGGGATCGAACTGCGGTCCCCGTGCTTTGCTTAGCTTAGCTTGTTCTAAGTAGGTGCTTTAGACCACTGAGCCATCTCACCAGCCCTCTAACCTGCATCTTAATCAGACCTCTGCAGAACTCAATTCCACCTTATAGGACATCCAAATGATGATTTTTTTTGGCTGGCTCATGCTGCCTTAAGGGTGAGTCTGGTAAGGCAGGTGGAGGTGAGGATCAAACTGCAGTATCCTGTACCTGACTGTATTTGCATGAGCAGGCATTTAAACAACTGAGTTAACTGGAAGGCCCCCAGTCCAGGGGATAATGAATCACTCAATAGTTAGAAAACAAACCAGACTGATTCAGAATACTGAATAATGTTTAGAAAGCTAAGAAAAAGATGGTATGGGGGGACTGTTCCAGGTTAATAAGACTTAATAATCCTTTACAATATATGATTAGATTAAATCCTGATTGGGGAAAAAAAATCCAGCTATAAAGACATCCATGGAGCAACTGGGAAATATGAGTAAGGCTTAAACACTAAGGCAAGGGCCGGCCAAATAGCTCAGCGGATTATAGTGCCTGCTTGCAGGCCAGGGGCTCAATCCCCAGGCCTGCCATATTGGCCCTGCCACCAGGGTGCGCTGAGACGGCTACTGAGACTGGGTGTGGTGGCACACGCCTGTAATCCCAGCACTTGGGAGGCTGTAAACAGGTGGATCACTAAGACTCCTGTTCATGGTACCTTGAATGACTCCGGCTCCTGGAGTAGGACCGGCGCCGTCTAGAACCTGGCTTGTCTTCAACCAATCTGATTTTTCTGCCATTGACTTCAGTTCCATCCAACTTTTCCAAAGCTCTTTTCATATCAGAGTAAGATACAAATTCAATCACTCCTTCATTTTTGCGTCCTTTGTGAGCATCTGCATAAGTGACTTCTCCTGCTTGACGCATATAATCCTTAAAAAAAAAAAAAAAAAATCCTTGAGTACATTAGGATACATTTTGCTAAAATACCTGATGCAAAAAAAAAAAAAAAAAAAATCCTTGAGTACATTAGGATACATTTTGCTAAAATACCTGATGCAATTATTACAGTGAAAGCTTTTCTTCTCGTTTAAGAACATTTGTTTTCCTGAGAATGAAGATTATGTTTAAATACTTCCATACACCCACCAAGTATTTACTAAGGTTCTTAAAGGCATGGGAGGGGGCGCATCAGGGATTAGATATGTGGTAAAGATAATCATAAACAAAATTAAATTGTTCCTTTAAATAAATTCACTTGTGAATATAAAATTTTTTAATTATCATTTTCTAAATTTTTATAGCAGCAAATTATTTATAGCAGGTCACATCTCTATGCTTAAATTAGGTCTTTTTTTCTCTTTTCTTACTTTTTTTTTGGTACAACCAGGGATCGAACTCAGGCTCTTGCGCTTGCCAGGGAAGTGCTTATTCCACTGAGCTATCTCCCCCCCCCCTTTTTTTGCTTTTCTGAGAAAAGGTCTCACTATGGAGTTCAGGGTGGCCCTGAACTTGTAGCAACCCACCTGCCTCAGCCTCCCAAATGCTGAGATTACAGATGTACAACACCATGACTGGCTCCTAGGTCTTTTACATTTCATTATATATCCTTATTTGAAATAACACACACACACAGAAATTGGCAAAACATAAGCAAATCCGTTATTATGATAGTGTAACCCAACTATCCAATTCTAGCTTTAAAGTGGCATGACCATCTATGTCCTATTGCCACAGCCTTTTGCCTCATTCTCTTTCAGGTTTCATTATGGTTTCGTGGAGCCAGATGTGGTGGTGCACACCTGTACTCTCAGCACTTCGGAGGCTGAGACAGAAGGATTGCTGCAAGTTCAATGGCAGCCTGGATTACACAGTGAGTTCAAGGCCAGCCTGAACTACAGTGAAAAACAAGTTCAGTGACAATACAACAAAGATACTAAAGGCTGAGTCATTGTGGGGTTTGAAAAGAAAATGAAATTGGAATTTGAAACTTAATGCTTATTGCCAACTCCCCCTAAGTGTAGCCATGTATTTGCGAATATGTACTTACAAGTGGCAAGAATGATGGAACGTGTTTGAAGTGAGCAAGAGTATTGGGGGGATTAATGGTAATGTGTCTAATAATTTTTCTTTTGTGGCCATCTTAGCCCACCCTGAGGGCTGGACTGGTGCAGCATGTGCTGTCAGGGATCAAACTGCAGTCCCTGTGTGCTTGCCCCAGCAGGTGCTTTAGACCACCAAGCTATCTCACCGGCCCAATTTCTTTTTTTTTGGTGGAACCAGGGATTGAACTCAGGCCTTTGTGCTTGCCAGGCAAGCACTTATTCTACTGAGCCATCTCTCTGGTCCCATCGGCCCAAAATTTTTTAAAAATTTCCTGCTCATTGCTAATTTCCCTACATTTGTTTACATGATATACAAACAGGTATTTGTAGAACAAATATATAATATTCAATAGCTTGTGTTTTATGTTTCTTTTCTGAAATACTACATTCACACAGGATAAACCCATGATTCTGGGTTTATTTTGGCAGTGCTGGGGAATGTTCCCAAGGACTATGCTGGGCAGACTTTCTGCTACTGCACCAGTCTCATGCCCCAGGTCCTTACAATGTAATTTTATATTGATTCTTTGCTCACTGCATCATAAACATGTTCACATGTTTTTTTTGAGGTTGGAAATTGCTTTATTTTTTTCCCCATAATTTTATTGACAAGCAAATAACAATGAGACAGTTTCAAATCAAATTGGTAGGAAATGGAATAAGGATTTTTTTTTTCATGTTCACATGTTTTAATACAGACACAGTCTTCATAGTGTGTCCAATACTTAAGACTTTTAGGTTATATCAGATTTTTTTCTGTTGTTCATAATCAAGTCAAGAACATCTGGGGAGGGAGATCTTGGATAAACATTTCTTTTTTTAACTAAACTGTTTCCAGGAGTGGAGGTTCTTCGTGAAAAGCAGGGAGCCATCCAAAGTGGGACACCCTTCACAATGAATGAAGGTAGTCAGGACAAGACTGGGAATGTCCTGGCAAAATGAGATACAGGATCGTTTTGGTGATGCTTGAAGTGTCATCACTTTTGTCACACTTGGAAATTAGTAACAGCTGGGTGTGGTGGCACACGCCTATAACCCCAACACTCTGAAGGCTGAGGCAAGAGGATCTCTGAGAGTTTGAGACTACCTAGGCTACAAAGGGAGCTCAAGGCCAGCCTGAACTACATAGTGACCCTGTTTCTTTTTTTTTTTTTTAATATTTATTTTTTTAGTGTGTGTGTGTGTGTGTGTGTGTGTGTGTGGCCAGCTCAGCCCACCAGGGGGCAGGGCTGGCTGGCATGTGGTGCTGGGGGATTGAACCGCGGTCCCTGTGCTTTGCTTAGCTTAGCTTGTTCTAAGTAGGTGCTTTAGACCACTGAGCCATCTCACCAGCCCCGAGTGACCCTGTTTCAAAAAGACAAAAAAAAAAAAAAAAAAGTAATAAAATCAGCTAACATGAATGTTTACTGTATGATGTATTTAACTCGGTCCTAACTATAACCATAACCACATAAGGCAGAGTCATTTCACAGATGTGGAAAGTGACATCAGAAATATTAAGTAAATAGCTCAAGATCACTCAGGTAATAAACCAGTGAGCTGGGATATGAACACAGGAGAAATACTCCAGGAACAATTCCTAACACCATCCCAGACAAGATGAAACCTTTCTCAATGTGACCAACAGTATACTAGTGTATCATTTTTTCCTCAATGGTATCATACTGAGTGTTAAACCTTTTTAAATAAATGAGATCTCTTAAATTTTCTTTGCATTTGTTCTGGTCCAAGACCGCGGCGCCTGGGGGATCCAGGGCTGACATGGCATGCCCCTGTTCTGGGGCTGGCACAGCACGTGGGGCCAGGGATCAAACTTGGGTCTGTCCTTGTGCTTGCCAGGCAGTGGTTATGCTGTTTGCTTCAGCATCCTGAGTGCTGTGATTAGAAGTGTGTGCCATCATGCCTGGCCTATAACTAACATTCTTTTGTGTGCTAGGAACCATTCTAGACTTTTTAATAAAAATGTACTTAATTCTCACAATAATCTTGCTTAGAAATTACTATTAACCAAGTTTTACAGTTGAGAAATACAGTCACAAAAATGGCACAATTAAGATTCAGTTCAGGAATTGCTCTTAAGCAAACCTTGATTTATCAGGAAACTGCTGTTTTCCTGAAAGTAAAACTGTCCAAAAATATAAATGTATATAGCCAACTAAGGCTGTTTCCCTCCCCACAAAGCTGTTAAGTAGATTCCCTTTTAACCAAAAAAACCTGAAAATTTATATAAGAAATTTGTAGTATACATAGTGACATTGCATAAAGGCTTTTTTTTTTTTTTGCGGAACCGGGGATTGAACTCAGGCCCTTGCGCTTGCCAGGGAAGCACTTACTCCACTGAGCCATCTCCCCGGCTCCGAGGCTTGGCATTTTTGTATTCATGAGGACAGTGACTTCTGGTAGGTTTGGTGGCATAAGACTGTAATCCCAGTACTGGAAGGCTAATGGAGGAGGACTGCAGTTCTAGCTCAACCTGGGCAACTTAGTGAGACCTTGTCTCAAAAAAAGTCTGGGGATGTAGCTCAGAGTGAAGGTCCAAGTTCAATTTTCAGTATGGGAGTAAGGGATGGGGGGGGTGTGCCTCTCAGAACTCTGAAGTCATTCTTCCAGCAAGCACAACTTCACAGATAGACATTCAGTAAAGGTCTACCACATAATGCTGATAGTCAATACAAAGTACAGTAACGTATTAAAAAATTGCCACTCTCAGAGTCAAGAATTCTGTTGCGAACTCTAAGATCAAACGTGATTTAAACTTTTCTGGATTTCATTTTTATTATCTTTATTTCATCTTTATTATCTGAAGAATGTCCAGAGCAAATTTTAACAAACAAAAGGTATTATTTTAAGATGACATAAATGTAGGGTCAGTGAAATAGCTCAGTGGACTAAAGCACCTACCTGCCTAGGCAAGCTAAAGGACTATGGTTTGATCCTGGCACTACCTGCCACGCTGGCCTGGCCCCCTGAGCGCACTGAGACCAGATTGAGACTGGGCATGGTGGCACGAGGCTGTAATATCCCAGTGCTTGGGAAGCTAAAAAACAGGAGGATCACTATGAGTCTGATCTGTGTAGTGAAACCACGTAGACCCTGTACTAAAATACATAAAAAAAGAGGAAAAAAAAAGAAATGAGCTGGAAGGCTGGGGAAGATAAGATAGCTCAGTGGTCTAAGCACCTGCCTGGGAAGTATAGGGACCTGGGTTTGATCCCTGGTACCACAAGTGGTGGCCCACACCCATAGTCCCAATGCATATCCAGTGCTGGAGAGGCTGAGACAAGAGGATCACTACAAGTCTGAGCTGCATAGTGAGACCCTGTACCAAATAAATAAAAGATTAAAAAAAGAAAGAAAGGAATGAACTGGAGTACCCTGGATAGCCATGCAGGACTGGACCTTGATTTTTTCTGTATGTTTCTTTGTGTGTGTGTGTGTGTATATCTTATTAAGACAGGGTTTTGCTATGTAGTTCAGGCTGGCCTTGAATTCACAGCAATGCTCCTGCCTCATCTCCCAAGTGTTTGGATTATAAATGTGCGCCACCACACTCCAGCCATGGACCTTAACTCTTGACATTAAAATTCTTTCAGGAAAAATATTTCTTGGAAAACAAAAACTTTAAAAGAACACTAGGGGCTGGGGAGATGGCTCAGTGGAATAAGTGCTTCCCCGGCAAGCACAAGGGTCTGAGTTCAATCCCCAGTTCCGCAAAAAAAAAAAAAAAACTGGCTAAAAGGTCAATTTTACCATAAGGATACATACTGGAAGCTGACATAAATTTGTATGCTATAGCTAGTGTTTCCAGAAACATTGGTGGTTGTAATCTTTTAGTGCTGAGAAACTATACTGGTATCTCCTTGTAACACTGTTTATAGAACAAAATTTCATAAAATAGATACGGACTTAAGAGTGATGGCCTCTCAATAGGCAGGACGAGTGAAATTCTATTGTCTTTTTGTACTCATGGAAATTTTATTTTTATTGTTTAGGAGCTGGGAATTGAACTCAGGACCTCATGCCCGCTCATGGAAATTTTAAGTGGAGAATTTTCAAACACTCTGATGAAGCTTTTGGAGATACACCATTATCTTTATGCTCACATAAATGTACCTCTTTCCCAATGTCAACTCCTGCCCAACCTTATCCCAGAAGGATAATGAAATCCAAACCTTTAAGTCTTGCCAACTGCACCGACTTGACAAATTCTCCACAATAAGTCTGTACTCTGTGCGGGTAGGAGGACCATATTTATCTCGGCCACTTCTTCTATAACCATATCCACCTTTGAAATGTCCAAATACATAACATTACTTCAGTGGAGGAAAAAGCAAAGATTACACAACACATATTCCCCACAATACATATAAAAGATTACACAACACATACTTCCCACCCCAAACAGCACATAGATTTTAACTCTAGTCCCACCCTTAATTTTAAATTCAATTTTTATAAAGAGCTACAAATTAAGCATAATTTAATTTACAAGGTTATAAATATATATTCATTAATATTTGTATTTAAAATTAACATGCATGAATTTTAAAATATTAAATTTAACAATTTAGAAATAGGTAATTAAATTACTAAATCAGTTCCTACTGTTACTCACAGTGATTAAAGTTTTTGTGAATATTTTATACGAAAAAAAGATTTTCAGGCACCTATTTCAGTTTAATCTCATCTGTGTCTAACCCTCGGGATCCTCACCACCCAGGTCTAATGGGGAAAGGTTGCGGTCGTCACATGGCTTCCTGTTTTGGTCAGCCAAGGGCCACAATGGTTCAAAGAGCCACGCATGGAAAGGTAACCCAAGGTCAGCAAATGGAACAGGCAGTCATCTTAGCCTCAAAGGAGTCTTTTAATTAAAACATTGAGGTCTTTGTTAAATCTATGTTAAACAATTGCATTACAGAGAAAAAAAAATAACACATGATTAAACATTTATAAAAGATTAAAACAAGAAATTTGTCATTAGTTAAATTACATTACATCAAATATTTTTATTTGCAATTCTACATTTAAAGATACAAAATTTATAAAACAAACAGCTTAAACATCGATACATTTAAATACAGCAATTAAGTACTTTTAAAAATTAACATTCAATAACAAAGGCCATGTCATTGATACAAATATGCCCTTTAAATGCTTACTGCGTCCAGAACCGTAACTGCCATCTCGTCGTGGGCCGCGGGCATGCTCAACAATTACTCGCTCACCACAAAGGTCTTTGCCATTCAGTTCATAAACTGCATCATCTGCATCACGCAGATCATCAAACTCCACAAAACCATACCTACAAGAAAGCAAACAAAATCCCAGTTGGCATCAATTTGATATCCAGCTTCATTAACATTCAAGAGAAAGCAATGAGGTTCATGCTTAGCAAAGGTTAGGTGGGTTTTGCAAACTAAGGGTCAGTATTCTCTTCTCCTTAGCTCAAACCACTCTGATTTTTGTGCCTACAGGTACTGTATGAGGTAGGGTGACTACTCAACGTAGACTCCTATCTTTCTAGAGGGGAGCTGCCTAGATATACAGATATTTTCTTTCCCCAAGCACATGGAGACAACAGTAAAGACTTCCAAGGGATGCTTGGTTTAAGGTATCATGATGTGTAACTTCCAAAGTTGAATGTTTGCTCTTAAAACATCACATGATATACCTTTTTCAAAAGTTTTATGAGTTATCTCAGAGAAAAATTAGCTCTACAGCAGATACTGTTGTACTGTTAAATCCTATTTGGAGTAACACAGCAGGTTAAAAAAAAAAAAAAATAGCATCTTAAACCTCTCCTTCAAAACAAAACAAAAAATCGTTATAAAGTTCCTGCTCTTCACCTGAACAAATTAGTCACAAATGAATTAACTACTCCAGAAATAACTGTTGAAAAAAAGGGGGGGGGGAGCTATTTACTTCCTTGTAAAATCCCAAATTAATTTTCATGATATTTTACATAAGCTGGTATTCTCTAAAAATCTACATCCATCTGCACAAATTTCTTTACATCAAAGTGCTAGAAATTTCCCAACAAAGGGATATGGTGGTTTAATACAAAGTGGGAAGAAAACAAACCCCCAAAGCCTATTAATACCCAGTGGAATAATTTATAAAGCACTAAATCAAACTATAAGCAAAATCAAACACCCCATAAACTATGTTATCAACAAACACTTATTTAGTTCGGCTTAACACAACTGTGAAAAGTCTAGCTTTGTACCCATTGTCCATATTTAAAAACCAAAAATTTGCTGATTCTACCTAATCACAAAGGAAAGTTACAAGAAATTTTTTTATACTCTAACAATGCTGTGTTCACAGCAAACACTAACTAATACTCCTCTACATTTGAACACTGACACGAGAAACAGGCTATAACAATGTCCAGAGGTTCATCCAGCATGCTACTAACAAAAAACAATTCTACTTTGAAAATTTTTTTCCAGTTTATAATGTACTTAACACCTTAAATAAGAGAACTCAGAAATGCTGAAATTCTCTTTTATTAAGAGTTCTTTTCATACAAGAGTCTCTCAAGGTGGCAATATGGTATTATAAAGCATAGGTCAGTTTTGGGGGGTTCTTTATGTTGAAATATCTTAGTGGGATTCACACTATTAAGTTACTACATCTCAACTCTATCAAAAGACAAACACATACACCCAGATATCTAATAGAAAGTGTTTTACAGAAACACAATTTAGAAGCCACTAGGTCTAATTTATGGTCTGTGAAGACTTTAAAGTGTGGTTTCACACTTCCATATGCTAGAACTGCTGAACAGCTTAATAAGAATGATTTTTAACGTGCTGTTATATTTGACAAGCCAAGTAAAGCCTCTCCATATGTTTACAGTGCTTTAGTCACTAAAAAGTTTTAATAGGTAGTATACTGTAGCTGCTTTTTCCTTTCCTAGATAGAACATGTCATCAGAAGTATACTATATTATTTTCATAGATGAAAGTTTTAATGAAGCAAATAAAACAAATCTACTGGGGCTGGGGAGATAGCTTGGCGGTCTAAGCACCTGCCTGGCAAGTGCAAGGACCCGGGTTTGATCCCTGGTACTGCATGCTGTGCCAGCTCCGGCTGCCAGTCACCAAAACCGGGCATGGTGGTGCACAGCTGTAATCCCAGCACTGGAGAGGCTGAGACAGGAGGATCACTATGAGTCTAAGCTGTGTAGCAAGACCCTGTACCAAATAAATACAGATGAAAAACAAAAAACACAAATCTACCTTACTGTGGCTTCTCTAACAATATTTTATCATCTAATGGCTCTAAGCAGTTATAAAAAAAAACCAGCCCTCCTTAATGTAGCTCTCTAGATCAGTGTTGGGTCTACCCTACCCACAGGATCACTGATCTTGGTACCATGTTAGAGCCTGGCAGCAACAGGGAGGGATGAGTGAGAATACAGGACATGGGCATGGTGAAATGTTCATCCCTCCCCTCGGAGGTACCTACTGGCTTGGTACAAGTCATCGACCAGTGTGAGGTCAGAAAACACTGACTCCTGAGGATTAAACAAAAACAGCACAGAAAAAATTTGAAGTTTTATTTTCAAATTGTTAAGGTTTTATTCCCTCAGGAGTCAGAGGATTCAATACCCATAACTCAAGTGAAACGCCAGCTACTTTGGATACCAAGTGATGCTTCTGTCAGATCCACTAGAATGTGTTCTTCCAGATTCAGAAGCCACAGTGCTCCAAGGGTTTCATGCAGAACTCACTGTGACCTTTTAGGAAAGGCAGGCAAATCTGTCCAATGGAGGTACAATTGCTTAAAAACAAAAAATAATAGACCTATCTCTCTACAAAATAAGGATGACAAGCGAGGGTGAAGGTACACCTTGCCAATAAGATTCTGAGTTGTAGGGAGTTTGTGATATTATAGGAAAATGACCTTCACAGTCCTTTCCTAACATATATCTTAAAGGTTCCAATAGATGGGTCACTTAGTAATGATACTGCAGGGGTGGGAAGAGATCCAAGATATTTATTATAATAGTTGACTTAAGATCCAATTTATGTCACAAAAAGAATTTTGACTATTCTACGAAAAGTCTATTTGGTACACTTTAATGTCAAACTCCAGTTAAGGATCAAATGTGGCATCTGTCACTTGTCTCTGCCACTGGCATGCTGGATGGGTCTGAAGATTAAAACAAAAACCTTTCCATTCAGCAAATCATGTCTGATAGGAAGTCTTTTTTTCTGAAAGTAAAATACTGGAGTGGTATGTGGCTGCTTTTATCGAATTACCATTTAGATCTGTTATCCTTGAATACATACAGTGAATGAGTCCCCCAAATAGGCAGGAAGACTACAGATAATGTTTTCTGAGTTGAGTCTGGTGGCACACATCTACAAACCCAGTACTCAGGAGGCTGAGGCAGGAGGACTGTCATGAGTTCCAGGACAGCCTAGACTACATAGTAAGACAATACCCCCCCCAAAAAAAAAGTTATCTGGTTTTTATCTCTTATACTAGACAGTTACTTTATTTAATATTCACAGCATGCAAGTGCCAGGTACTATTATTCCTATTTCACAGATAAGGAAACTAAGGCATAAAATTAAGTAACTTCACTTAAAAAACTAGCAGAACTGGCATGAAAAGCCTGTGTGTGGTCTACACCACAACTCAAGCCCATAACTATTAAGACTGAGGCAGCAAGCACTGGCCTGGGCTTTGGTTCGGGTTCTCTTAGAAGCTAACACCGAACAGTATATTTTAATCATTTCACTTTCTGGGGTCTTAGTTTATTTGTGAAGTGAGAACTATACTACCTATAAAGTTGTCCAAACACCAACGGTATGACATGAACCTTAAATTTTCACTTTTCTGATTTAAAGGTGGATAATTTAAACTCCAAAACATGTCAGGTCAGGACCAAGATAGTAGTTCCAGAAGTCCATAAAAGCAATAGATGAATAGGGATCAATTTAATTTTCATTATTGAAAATACTTTTAAAATTCTGGGCTTATCAGCTTTATTTAAATGTTTTATTTAACTTTCCTTCAGTGCAATTTTAGTGTCTTCAATTTTAGTGTCTAAAACTATTAAAAAAAAAAAAAAGTAAAACTACTGTGCCAGGGAGATAGCTCAGTGGCATAAATGCCTGCCTGGCAGATGTAAATTCAATCCCTAATACCCCCCCCCCACAAAAAAAAGGTAAACTTTTTGGATAACTAATATCAGAGTTTTAAAATTTTCCTAAATATTCTTTTTGTGCTTTGCTGCAAATAAAATGAAGTTAACCTCTCCTCTCAGAAAGTACTTTTTAATGAATCTTTTATAAAAGTAAGAAGGTATGGATGGATACAAACTATTATATGTATGCCTGGATGTCTGTGTTATACACTGAACAGCTTTTTGGAGAGACCTGTGAATAAACCTCACAAAACAACCCAACAGATACAATCTCTAATACAAACAGCACACACATTTTCTTTTCTGCTCTATTAAAAACAAAGAACATCTTTCAATAATTCTAATAAGAGAATGAAGAGGATCCGAGAATCAAGGAGAATGGATCTAAACACAATTTTAGAAACTTTATACAGCAGAGACTAATAAAGACACAAACAGCCCTTTAACACTTCACTGTACTCTCAGAAACCATGCTTTTTAATCTTCCTTCCCATACTATATGCAAGAATAAAAAAAATGAGGCCTATTAAGTACACAAAACTTTTTAATTACACTCAAGTTAGGTGTGGCAGCTCATGCCTGTAATCCCAGCACTTGAGAATCTAAGGGGGGAGGACCGCCACCATTACAAGGTACATAGGGGTTCAAGCCCAGCCTAAATTACATAGCAAAATCCTGTCTAAAAAATAAAAACGAATAAATATGTAAAATAAATGATATAAGAAGCCAGGTGTGGTAGCACACACCTTTAATCCCAGTACTTGAAAGGCTGAAGCAGGAGGATTAGCAGGAATTCAAGATTAACCTGGTTTATATACTGAGTCTAAGCTCAACCCTTCTGCACAGTGAGACCTTGTCTCAAAATCAACCAACCAATCAAACAAACCAAACTCAAAACCTAGAAAATAATTCCATATGTCTTTGCTACCGCCTCTTACAAACTGTTTTCCTCTGATCATGTTCTATTCTGATGGTAGTCAAAAGAATAAGGAGCAGAAAAGAGGCATTGGCTGTCACTTTTTGTCTTAAAAGTGAACACCACTACTCTCACCAAGTCTAGGCAGGTACCAGGACACCACAAAGCAAGCTGCACTGAGTACACAGGCCTGTTCTAAATGTTCATCCATTCATATCTGTGCATAACACTATAGTCCTCATGCTAGTTCATATACTGCTCAAGTATCAGGCAGAACTCTGCAAAGATCCAACTAGAATGACCGGTTTTCTAACTAAGGTACTCCCACCCAGACTTCATTTTTACAAATGTCACCAGATGCCTTTATCCAGGACACATTACCCAAGCTCATGTTGTTGCCAAATAGGCTTTCCCCGATTCTGATACCTGATACTTATGGTACCAAACACTGCTGGGCCTGCCCTTTTCTGCATTCTCCTGAAGAGCATGCAGTTTATTGCACCCTCAGGGCATCTCTGTCTTTCAACTTATGTCAGTGAACAAAGAAAGTAGAGAATAGGTCCACCAGAGAAATGATGACCAGGGCTTGCTCAGAAGATGGGCCAATCAATGGCTGCCTGAGCAGGCTGTGACTAAGGGGGTGCTAGATTTGGGAACCTGCTGGGGAGTGGAGATGAGGAGCAGGGAAAGCAAGCCTCCATGCGCGTGACCATGGTCACCCACCAACAGCGCTTACCGAGGGGCATGCCTTGGATGTTCTCTCTATAAGAAAAATGTGCCCCTTTCCACGGTGGATCTCCGCTCACCTTTGTCCTAAAACTGTGCCACATGCTTTTCTTTGTATGTGGACACGACAGTCCTCAGTCAACCATCAGCAGGATGTGAGTTTTGTTTTCCCAATGTGGTGAGCCATTCCCACATTCACTCATTTTCCTGGTAAGGAACCGAACCTCTCCATGGCTGGTCAGGATTAGGGATGTTGCTGTAGCCAAGGAAAAATTTTCATCTGTTGAAGTTAACCCATGGGGTGGCTTGAACCCTCAATCTAGAGTAAATAGCACTGTATTGTAAGGGCAAAGCCTTTAAATCAACACTGAAAGAAATGGCACTCAGTAAACAAGAATCAAATAGCTTCCTTTGAAAGCATTCAGTGTTGATACTATGCTTCAGCCAAGTTGGTCTTACTGACATGAAAAAGTTAGGACACTCTGAAAGGTGATAAAAACTGGTTTTTGCTGTCTGCATAATATGCTTGGAAACCTGCAGAATAAAAACAGTTCTGCAACCAACACTAGAGCTCAGAAGAGGCTAACTAAAAAGAAAAGTTTGTGCATGAGACAGTCTTAACTGTCCAGGTTACAAAGGTCTGCAACATTCCAGAGAGCCAGCAGTTACACCCTCACAACAGAATTAATCAGTGCCACATTTACATCTCAGGATCAATGATTATGGTTGCAATGGGACTTGCTTGTTAGCAGAGGGTGTTTATAACCCACAAGTGGAAGGTGCTACCATGAGTAGTTTCCTGAAATCCTTTGCTATCCTGAGACAGGAAGGAGGCTGCTCTGGGTTTTCTGGCCTCCCTTTCTTTAATCTCAGGAGAGGGAGCGCCTTCAAGGCCACCCGGACAAGGTGGATGACTTACCCGTGCTCACTGAGTGGCAGAGCTGGGGTGCGACTTCAAGGCTCACCATTACCCAGTCTGGGGCTCTTTTCACGTCGGCAAACTGGCAGTTCCTGCACACCAAGAGCTCTCTGATTAGAGCTGGTGTGGATTCCTGGTCTGCAAACGGTTGGCCACAGCTCAGTCTGCACTTGATCTTTCCCCACCTTTAAAGAAGAAAACCTACCTCATGATTTCCCTCTTCCAGATCCCCTGATAATCTAATTTATTCCCAACAACCTTATAATCACTTTTGACTACTCCTCTCTGGCTACTCACTAGGCTTACAGCCAAGTTCTATAGTTTTCTCATTTTGCTGGGTCCTCAGGATTGTCTCTACCTGGTCTAGCAATTTACACACTTTGGGCTATGGTTATTTTCATTTAAGTCAACCTGTCTCTACACTGTAGCACGGAAAGCCAGCTCTGAAAGCTTTCTTTTGTATATAGTCGACAAAGATGTCAAAACACTTTTATTCTCTAAACTCTGAGCTTGACTTCACAAGTTGAATCATTTCAATATTCTACTCTTTATGCTTCAGAATTATCTTTTATGATGTCTTAAAAATCCATCTTAGCATTTTCTTTAGTATTTCTGTTCAAGTTTTAATATATACAGCAATGTGTTTATGGTTTTTCAAACCCTGTTTTTTTTTCTTTGTGCTTATCTTCTCATTATGAGCTCTTTCATAATTATGAAGGCCAGTAACTGTTGGGAATTTAACCTAGTGCCTGGCACATAATAAGTCAACCATATATTATTTATTCCTCATAACAAATTTGAAGAATGTACTATTATTCCCATTTTACAACAAGAAAACTGAGGCTTGGAGAAGTTAAGCAACTTGCTCACTGCGAAGGAACTGAGAAGTTGTAGAGCTACATTTTAAACTCAGGTCTATGATTCTAATAATCCCAAGTCTAAACCACAAAATCCCAATTCCCTTTAAAAGCAGATGGCTTCTCCTTCTTTCTCATACTATAAATATACTTCTACTTTTCAATATAACTTTTTTCATTTAACAAATGCTACTGTTTGAATCATAATCTAACCTCAGAAAGGCCAGGTAGAAGTAGTTTTTAAATTTTGTTTTGAGACAGGCAGGGTCTATGCTGCCTAGGCTGGTCTCAAATTCATGAGCTTACGTGGTCCTTCCTCTTTACCCTCCCAAGTAGCAGGCCTATGCCCAACTTTCTGCAGTAGTTTTCTATACAGCAGGGTGAAGTCTCCAGAGAAAAAAGAAATTGATCTTGGGGCAGGGTGAAGCACCTCTAAGCTGGGGATATGTGACAACCAGGTTACTTTCACTCGTCTTTTGGTTCCCATTAGCCAGTGTCAGCCATCTGGTCCTTCCGAAAACATGTGTGGGTTCAGAACATAACAGACTAGAAGAATAGAGGAAAAATAAGATTATTCTGTGCAATCCCCATTCTGGAGGCCCCACATCAACCCCTACTGTCTGTCTTTGGTTCTAAGGCTTGACAAAAACTAACCAGCACAGGTAAGGTAGAAAGTTATATCTAGCTGTGGTAGATGTGAATAACAGTGATAATATTATGTACTCAAGGAGGAAAAAAGCAAGCCAGAAACCTAACAACACTGAAGGCTTACAGATCTTCAGCAGCAGCCAGGTGATTTTTCAACTGATTCCAAACTACCATTAACACAATCATCACTCTAGCCCACTAGAACCCTTTCTTTCAAAAATTTTTATAGTAACTATTCTTATTTTAGTTTTCTTTTTGAGACTGGGTTTTTACTATGTAATTCAGGCTAACATTGCACTTACTAGGTAGCCCAAGATGGCCTTGAACTCACAGGGATCCTTCTGCCTCAGCCTCCCGAGTCCTGGAATCATAGGTGTATACCACCATGCCTGGCACTATTCTTATTTTTAAATGCCTTTCTATATCATGTTAAACTACATGCTTTACATATATCATATCATTTAATTTTCACAATTTAGGTTTACTGTTTTTTTATTGATGAAGAAACTAAGGTTTGAAGAAGTTTAGTAACTGCCAAGGTTAGTCAAACACCCTGGGGTTCTTTAAACTCAAATACGAAGGGCCAGCCAAAGAGTTCAGCAATTAAAGTGCCTGCAAGCAGGCACAGGGGCCAAGGGTTTGATCCCTGGGCCTGCCATGCCCCCCCCCATGGCAATTAAGACTGAGTGTGGTAGGACATCTGTAATCCCAGCTCTTGGGAGGCTGTAAACAGGTGGATCAGTATGAGTCGTCTCTAGCAGTGAGATCCTGAACACCCTGTAGACCCTTCCCTAAAAAATACAAAAAAGTAAAATAAAAATAATAAACTCAAATACTAACCTAAAGCCTACATTCCACTATCATGTTGTATTGCCCCTATACATCAACAGAAAGAAGTGGTCCATACAGTTTGAGAAAACTGAGTTCTGGGAGAACAAAAAAAAACCCAACCAAAAAAAAAAAAAAAAA
>NW_004524739.1:3139387-3144789 GCF_000260255.1 Octodon degus
AAAAAAAAAAAAAAACACCCAACTCAGTTTCATGAAGTTAAGCACGGCAGAAGACAAATACCCACCTGCCTAACTGTACCCAAGGTATGGAAATACTAGTAAATAATATGCATTTATTCTCTACTAAACTATTAATGGAATCAAATTTATAAATTAACTATCCCTGGAGTGTTGGCACACCCTTGTAGTCCCAGCATCTAGGAGGATTTGGCAGGAAAATCATCATGAGTTCAAGGCTAGGCGAGGCCAGTGAGTTCAAGGTTAACCTGAATTACATAGTGAGACCCAATCTTAAAAAAGAAAAAGATTCCCCCCCCCTTTTGGGGTTCTTTTTGAGGCAGGGTTTCACTATGCAGACCAGGCTGGCCTTGAATTTCACTTTGTAGCCAGACTAGTCTTGAACTTTTGAGGATCCTCATGCCTCAGCCTCCCAAGTGTTGAGATTATAGGCCAAGGGTCACCATGCCCAGCCCCCCGAAAAAGAAAAAAATTCTTACCAATAAACTGTCAAAATCTTAATACCTTTATAGGGAAGTAGAGAAAATTAACATCATTAAGAACCTGTATCTCGGGGCCGGGGAGATGGCTCAGTAGAATAAGCGCTTGCTAGGCAACCGCAAGGGCCTGAGTTTAATCCCTGGTTCCATGGGGGGGGGGGGGAACGACACCCAAACAACCTGTATCTCAATTACCCAGATACTCATGACCCTCTATTCTCATTAAGTAAGCAAACCATATGTTGAAAAAGCTCCTAGTGATAAAGAAATAACAAAACTCAAGCCTATGTCATTAAGCCAACATTGAAGATCCTAGTTTATCTCTAACAGAATATTCACATATTGGGGTGAGAACAATATAATTATCCTAAATCTAGACCTTAAAACTTCCTTCAGAATAGGAAGCACAGGGAAACCTACACCAAATTTGAATTTAGTTAAAAAACAGAGCAAAAGGGCCCAGGGAGAAAGCTCAGTAGAATAAGTGCTTGCCTGGCAAGCCCAGGGTCCTGAGTTCAATCCCTGGTACCGCCAAAACAAAACAAAACATTGAATTTAGTGTTACTTTGCAACAGTTCTTTCTTTTTGTTTTTTTGGCAGAACCAGGGATTGAACTAAGGCCCTTGCGCTTGCCAGGGAAGCGCTTAATCCACTCAGCTATCTCCCCGGCCCCTGCAACAGTTCTAAGGGCCTACTTGCTTTATCTAGAACCATTTCAGAACAAAGTAAGTGGTCTCAGTGATAAAGCACCTACGTGGTATGTGTGATGCTATGGCTCACTACAAAAAGAAAATCAAAGAGAGAGTAAGTCTGCCAAGCTACTTCATTTTTATTAGGTTGTCAACATATTTTGGTCCTATGAAATGGAACCAGGGTTGGAGAACATGGCTTAGTGGAAAAGTGCTCATCTAGCATGTGCAAAGCCCTGAGTTCAATCCCCAGCACTGTAAACACAGTACCAAGAAAACAACATGCTTGTGAATAGTGATCAAACTAGTATGACCATAACCCATCTGTCTTAAGTAACTATTATTTTTGATAAAGTCAACATGCCTTTTCTCTTAAAGGTGGGCAAACACAATCACGCCTGTGTCCATTTCAACATTCTGACATTTATCAACGTACGAAAGGTAAATGAAATTAAATGGTCTCACAAAAAAGAGGATCAGATATTCCCCGACACCATGCTAAAATTCATGAAGCCTACAAATTTAAACCAAGGTTAAAGAACTCAAGAAATTAGCCAAGTTTCTTTCAGGTGTAATGATGCACACCTGTAAGCAGGAGGCTGAGGCAGGAGTACCACCACAAGTTTGAAGCCAGCCTGAACTACATACTAAGACCTTGTTTCATGAAAGAAAGAAAAAGAAAAGTTACATCACCAACTTAGAATATAAAGTACAATTATCATTTCTTTCACTCCTACTTACAATAAAGGCTTACATACTTAATAGACAGCACGGCCCAATTCTATGCCACAACTGCAAAGCAAACTCACATTTACCTCTAAAACAACCGTAAGGAGTAGGTTACCAGGTGTTTAAGCCTTCTAAAGGTTATGCCTCAGCAACCATTCTAGCTGTTCGAAGTCCCTCTTCAGTGACCCTGGGCTGCAGTCTGTTTCTTGGTTTCCTGTTTAGTATTGATTTATGATACACATTTCCACAATATTTCTTATTTATGTATTTATTTGATATAGGGTCTAGTCACACAGTTCAGACTCATTAGTGATCCTCCTATCTCAGCTTCCCCAGATTACAAGTATGTACCACCTTTCAGGGCCAGACACAGCATGCAGTACTGGGGATTGAACTTGGATCCTTGTGCTTGCCAGGTAGGTGCTTTGACAGTTACCTCCCCAGCCCTCCTACAATATTCTTCTTCTTCTTTTTTTTTCCAGCAGAACTGGGGACTGAACTCAGGCCCTTGCACTTGCCAGGGAAGCACTTATTCTGAGCCATCTCCCTGGCCCCACAATATTTCTTAGGGATGCCCTTTATCTGAAATAGGCCATTTCACTGTTTTAGTGATTTTTTTTTTTTTAAAAATTCTGTAATTAGTGGATCCATAGCTTTATTTCAGCCATAGGAATATCTTAATTCTAAAGTCCTGATCTCTGGCCAGGACATCCTGCTTGCTCCTTTCATTCCTGAAGGCTGACCTCCAAACTCTCTCCTTCACCCACCCTCTTTCTATACTTTAGAGATCCCTATTCATGAGTGATCTGGGATACAGGCCTAAAGACATGGTTTAGGGTGGGGGAAGGATAAAAACAATGATAAAATGCCACTTAAAGCAGGGTTCAATTTTTCATTATTTTAAAAAAAATCCTGATTAAAACACAAGCCCTGTTAAATAGGATAGCAAAGATTTTTCTTCTTTTTTGAGACAGGGTTTCACTATCTCATTATGTAGCTCACCCTGGCATCCAACTCTTGGGCTCAAGTGATCCTCCTGAGTAGTAAGGACTACAGAAGTGTACTCATCTTAGCTCAGAGCAACTAAGATGGCAAAAATAACAACTGAGGCTCCACTGTGAGGCTGTCACGTGTACATGCTTAGATGCTGCTGGCACAAGCACAACTCATGCAGCTTTATACAAACAGCATCAAATACGTTCATTTTTCCTGTGACCCTTGAATGTGTCTAAAGCATAATAAAAACGCAACCTGTTTCACACACAATACCTGTTATATGAGTTTTTACAGCAGTAAGAAAAAGCACCTTAGGAGGAATGATTAAATAAATTACGTTAACCAACACGAAGATTTTAATGTAACAGAAAAATTACATGATATGCTAAAAAAATGTGACACAAAATTGCATGTAAGACCTCATTTACATTGGCAGAATTCTTAATGACATTGCTTTTTTATTTGTTTTTTACATCACCCAAATTACCTACAATGAACTTAGTTTTTCTCAACTTAGAAGTTTAAAAAAAAAAGTTCCTCAGCTGGGTGTGGTGGCACATACCTATAATCCCATCCCTTACAAGAGGACTGCTAGGTGGCCAGCCTGGGCTACATAATGAGTTCAAGTCCAGCTGGAACTACATTGCAAGACCTTGTCTCAAAAGAAAAAAAAAAAAAAGACAGACAATTAAAAAAAAAAAAAAATCCCAATACCACCTGCTATGCAGTTTTTTTTTTTTTTTTTTGGGGGGGGGTGTCTTTTTGGAACAGGGTCTCCCTACGCAGCTCAGGCTGGCCTTGAGCTCACTTTGTAGCCCAGGATGGTCTCGAACTCCAAACAATCCTCTGTCTCAGCCTCCCAAGTGCTGGGACTATAGGCATGCACCACCACGCCCAGCTCTCTGCTATGCAGTCTTAAAGGTTGCTGAGATGATGTTCTCATATATAACTTTAACTGAAAAAAAAAAAAAAAAAAAATCACATTCAAAAACTGTAATCAATAGTATTTGAGAATTCATAAAAATAAAGAGTTCTTAAATATGGCAGGTAAAAAATATAAATACTGTATGTTCAAAGGGTATCAGAAACCAGTGGCTAGCAAAAGACCTTGCAAAAGTCCACATCTATGCTGGGCATGGTGGTGCATGCCTGTAATCCCAGATACTCAGGAGACTAAATAAGGCAAGTTAGAGGCTTGCCTGGGTAATTTACTGAGACTTTATCTCACAAAACTGAGACCTTACATCACAAAACTATTTTACTGAGATCTTATCTCATTAAATAATAAAAAGGGCTGGGTATCTTAGAGTTAGAAGACTTGCCTACCATCTACGAAGCCTGGGTTTGATTCCTCCACCATTGGAAATACATACATACATACATACATACATAGCCAACTGAGCAATGTGGCAGTATGACAGCAGATTCCTATGATCCCAGTACTTTAGAGGCTAAAAGAGAACCACAAGTTGGAGGCCACTTTGGTCTATACAGTGAGACCTGTCTCAAACAAAAACACACAGCATGAACCATGTATTTCTTTTCTTTCTTTCTTTTTTTTTTTTAAAAAAGAGGAGACATAAGAAAGGTATGTGGGGTTGCAGAGCTAGCTCAGTGATCCCTGGACCAGGTGTGGTGGCGCAGGCCTGTAATGCCAGCGCGGGGGAGGCTGAGAAAGGAGGATCAAATGAGTCCCATCTGCATAGTGCAACCCTGTACCAAATACATTAAAAGAAAAAAAAGAGAAAGAAAGAAAGATGTGTGCTTGCCTGTAATCCCAGCATTTGGGAGGCTGAGGCAAGAGGATCTTCTGGGCTACAAAGTGAGCTCAAGACCAGATTGAACTGCACAGTGAGTCCTTGTCTTAAGAAGACCCCCCCGCAAAAAAATGTGCATCATGTATATGTAAATAAAGTAAAATTATGTACACAAAATATAGAGTCACTTTGAATTCCTTTTTTGTCCTTTATATTAGAAAAATTATGTTAAGCTCAGGAGATAGTTCGCTGCTTAAGTTACTGTCTGGCAAGCACAAGGACCCAGGTCTAATCCCTGGTACTGCATGCTGTGCTGGCCCCAGAACCGTGCCAGACCTGAAACCAGGTGTGGTGGCACACACCTGTAATCCTAGCTCTGGAGGCTGAGACAGGAGGATCACTACAAGTCCAAAATGCTAGCAAGAACTTGTGCCAAAATAAATAAAAAAGGATGACATTCAAAAATAAATGAAAATTTAAGTTATTAGAACTATAGGTGTTTATCACTGTGCCAAATGTAAACATGCAAAATTTTTATGAGAAATTTGTGCTATTAAGAATGCATTTTGGGGCTGGTGAGATGGCTCGGTGGTCTAGAGCACCTACTTAGAACAAACTAAGCCAAGCGAAGCACGGGGACTGCGGTTCGGTCCCCCAGCGCCACATGCCAGCCGGCCCTGCCCCCTGGTGGGCTGAGCTGGCCACACACACAAAATAAATAAATAAAAATAAAA
>NW_004524739.1:3144922-3146836 GCF_000260255.1 Octodon degus
AAAAAAAAAAAAGAATGCATTTTAAGGGCTGGAGAGATGGCTCAGTGGTCTAAAGCACCTACTTAGAACAAGCTTAGCAAAGCATAGAGACCGCGGTTCAATCCCCCAGCACCACATGCCAGCCAGCCCCGCCCCCTGGTGGGCTGAGCTGGCCACACACACACACACTAAATAAATAAATAAATAAATAAGAATGCATTTTAAGGAGTTGGGGAGATAGTTCAGTAGAATAAACACTTGCCTGGCAAGTGCAGGGTCCTGAGTTCAACCCCTAGTACTGAAAGAAAAATTAAAAAAAAAAAAGCATTTTTACCCCCCCAAAAGAATATATTTTTAATTTTTACCTATGTTAAAACAGAGTTGTTCATACACTTAAGTAATGCTTTTTTCTTTTTGAGACAAGTTCTGTTTTGTTTTGTTTTTTCCTGCAGAACTGGGGAATGAACTCAGGCCCCTGCACTTATTCCACGGAGCCATCTCCCCCGCCCTGAAACAGGTTCTTGCCATGCCATTCAGACTGGCCTTGAGCTCACTTTGTAGCCCAGGCTGGTCTCAAACTCACAAAGATCCTCCTGCCTCAGCCTCCTGAATAATCATAAAATATATAACCAAATGCTTTATTTTTAACATAGACTCAAATGGGACAGTACTTGAGGGCAGTAAGACAACCTATGAACAAAAAGATGATAGGTCTCTAAAGGGAAGTGTTGCTTTGTACCATTATAAAAATGACAAAACATTTATCTGCCACTTGGTGGCTTAAGAAGAAACTCACTTTTTTTCTGGTAGTTGGAACTGAACCCAGGACCTTCCAACTAAGCTACAATCCCAGCGCTTTTTATTCTGAGACAAAGTCTTGCTGATGGGGGTGGGCTTGAACTTGTGATTCGCTTGTCTCACAATTCCAGGACACTGAGATTACAAACATGTACTACCATGTCCTGCTTTCCCTTTTAAAAGAAATGAAGACAAAAAGAGCAAATCCTTGTGCAGATTCTGGAGTTGGCTAAGATTTCTCTCAGCATTTTTTTTTTTTTTTTGGTGGAACCAGGGATTGAACTCAGGCTTATTCTACGTGTCTCGGTATTTTAAGGACAAACAATGCCTAAAAACTAACAGGGTTATACAGAACAATTACCTGACTCACTGAAAGAGCCTTAAACCATATATTGAAAAAAATTTAAAAAAAATTAAGGTGGATTCTATTCAAAAATAACTTTAAACAAAGATGAAAATGGTGGTACACACCTGTAATCCCAGCACTCAGGAGCCTGAGGCAGAAGAATTGCTGGGAATTAAGAGGCCAACCTGGGTTACACAGTGAGTTTCTGGGCAGCCTGAACTACAAAGCAAGACCTGCATCCTATATACATAAACACACACCCCATCAAACACATCAGAATATAACTAAAAACTCTGGCCATCTATGATTTCCCTATAATATGACACATGTTCTAAAATTGATAACTAAATTTTCTTAGAGGTTTTTTTTTTGGTTTTTTTTTGGGGGGTGGAAGTGGGTATTGAACTCAGGCCCTTGCACTTATTCTACTGAGCCATCTCCCTGGCCCTCCTTTGGTTCTGCCAAAAAAACCCTAAATTAATTAATTTAAAAACTCAAAAATCTTGAGTATGGTGGCATACACCTATAATCCCAGAACTTGGGAGGCTGAAGCAGGAAGATCACCACAGGTTTGAGGTCATCTCGGGCATGGCCAGCTTAAACTACAGAGTGAGACCCTACCTCAAAAACAAAAAGAACAGGGCTGGAGAGATGGCTCAGTGGTCTAAAGCACCTACTTGAAACAAGCTTGGCAAAGCACAGGGACCGCGGTTGGATCGATCCCCCAGCACCACATGCCAGCCAGCCCCGCCCCCTGGTGGGCTGAGCTGGCCACACACACACACACACAA
>NW_004524739.1:3146958-3154734 GCF_000260255.1 Octodon degus
AAAAAAAAAAAAAAAAAAAGAACAAAACAAGCACAAAGAAACCCCAAATGTCAACAATGGGGTTTTACTTTTCCTAATTATTGGCAGGTAAAAATAAAGTTAGGATATGTTTTATTTACTAACTAAAATATGGAAAATTAAGATACAAAGATCTATGACTGAAACCATAGGATAGGTGGAAATAGTAACTACTGTATGGAAAGTCCACATTTTAGAAGAAGTGATTAATAAAAAAGAAAATCCACAGATAATCAAAGACAGCAAGACTATATTAATAGTGACAGGTACTCCTAGGATCCCTGCTGGCCCTAGCTTCCCCATCCTTCTCCACTGAATGTGTTGCTGAAGTGTAGCAGGTTTAGCCAGGCATGGCGGCACACACCTGTAATCCTAGCACTGGGGAGGCTCAGGGAGGACTACTAATAGTTTATGTCAGCTTCAGCTACACAGTGAGTTCAGGGCCATACAGACCCTGAACTACATATGGAGTCCCTGTCTCAAAAAAAAGTATGGCAGTGGGAATGCACCAAGCCCTAGTAAGATCCAGAATGGTTACATGGTCCTGCAAGATTTATACCACTTTTGAGATCCCCAAATGAACCATTTGTATGGAAGTTGTCTAAAAACAGAGCCAGGTTAAACTGGGCAGGGTGGCACAATCCTGTAATTCCAGCACACGGAGGCTGAGGAAGGACTGCTGTGAGTTCAAGTCCAGCCTGCATTGTTCAGGACTAGCCTGAACTATAAACCAACACCATCTCAAAAAATAAAGACCAAGAAAAAAAAAGAGGCATGTTAGATGAAGGTTGCCTAGTACAACGAAATGATGGAGAAGGAATGACTGCTTGGATACCTCTTCTTCAAACCCCATAGAATCTTTTCCAGGACACTAAATCTTTTATTTGAAGATGTTGCCTACATTCTAATGGTCAACTTTCTACTACATAAGTATTTTATATCTTAATTCTAAGGTTTACTCAAATTCTTTCAGGCTAATATCTGCTAATATATCTCATATATACAATTTTAAGCTCTTCAGCAATTTTCAAAGCCCTATCCAAACACAATCTGCTTTTACATTTCTATTACTAATATTCACAATCCAGATCAGATACGATCAAAAGTGCTTCTCTGTGGAGAGATCCACTACCCTTCTTACGTTCTACTATAAGCTTATACATCTAGCTAAACTCTGCCATCTTTTCTTCCCTTGACACTCTGCTACAGTTTTGGCCATCTAGTTCAGACAACTCTTGCTTGAGATACATCTTTACCATTGGTCTTCTCAGAAGTCATTTTTTTTCAGCAGCGTTTCCTGCAAAATGCTAGGTCATACTGTGTGCTACTAGGTACAACACCTGTCTCTAAACTCCTGAAATGATTTCCTATTCCTCATTTCAACTGTGACTTTCAACGATGAATTTCAAGCATGTCATGGCTTAGCAGTTTTAACTTTAAGGAAGAAGAGTTCCTTTAAAAAGCCTGGGCGGGGGCTGGTGAGATGGCTCAGTGGTCTAAAGCACCTACTTAGAACAAGCTTAGCAAAGCACAGGGACCACGGTTCAATCCCCCAGCACCACATGCCAGCCAGCCCCGCCCCCTGGTGGGCTGAGCTGGCCACATACACATAAATTAAAAAAATAAAATAAAAGCCTGGGCGGGCTGGGTGCTCAGTGGTGTAAGTGCCTGCCTATAAGTGCTAGGTCCTGAGTTAAATTCCTGGTACAAAAAAAAAAAAAAAAAGCAGAGCAGAGTCCTGAAAACATTTTTCCTCTTCTCTGTCCCATTTTTTGGGCTGCTCAAGCTTTACTAGAACCTTGAATTCCTATCCTGATTTTGCTTTTTTTTGGGGGGGTGTAAAATCTTAATAGCTGTTTGTTATTGTTAAATCTTTTTCTTCATTTCACACACTAAGAATTGAACTCAGGGCCATTTCCCTGAACTATACCATTCCTTTCAATTTTTTTGAGATAGGTTCTTGTTAAATTGCTCATGCTGGGCTTGAACTCTCAATCCTCCTGCATTAGCCTTCCAGAGTGCTAGAATACAGTCCCGCCACAGCCCCCTGGCTTACTGTTAAATTTCTAGGCCCTCAGGAGGCTCAATCCAAGCTAGACTATTATCTCTCATAAATGCTCCTTATTTGATGATCTCTTGATTTTTAATTATTTTATTTCCACTAATTTTTTATTTTAAGTCCTAGTCAACTCATTTTTCTAAGCCCAAGCACATCTTTTCAAGCAACCCATTCCAAGTTTTACTTGTTCTGAACTCAAAGAGAAAGCAAGCATCCTTTAATTAAAAATGCACATGGCAAATTTGGAGAGAGAAGTGCTCTTCTGCCCTCTCAAATCATTCAACACACTATGCGGCATTCTGTTGGGTTATCAATACACTTGGACGATCAACCAGTTTCCTTATCAACATTTTCAGATATCACTTTAAGTCTTCAGCATACAGACCTTGTCAAACATATTGTTATCAAACATTAACAAGCTGTCTCCTAACGCTGATACCTTTCATTATAGCTACCACTGTCATGAAGGCAAATAATTTAAATTACATCTGATCTTCCTTTTCTATGTGAAAGAAAAAAAATGAAGAGAAATTAAGTAATTTGTCTATAGGCACTTTAGTATGCAGCCAAGTTAGACTCAGGTTGATCCAGCTTCAGAAACCCACCCCCCTAACAAAAGCTATCATGAAAACCTAG
Organism: Octodon degus; assembly: GCF_000260255.1. Taxonomy (NCBI): domain Eukaryota; kingdom Metazoa; phylum Chordata; class Mammalia; order Rodentia; family Octodontidae; genus Octodon; species Octodon degus. The sequence continues at coordinate 3,149,672 of NW_004524739.1, forward strand.
TTGGCCTCAATTTCAACTCACATATCTGACATGTATAACAGCTAACATCTCCCCTTTATAGTCTTTAAAAACTGGAGGTTCTGGTACAAAAAAATAATTTTCTAAGCCTTTCATAATAATTTTTTAAGTCTTTTATACTAAATATTCATAATACTTTACTGAAGTCACTGTCCTCAGCAAGATAATTCTTACTAACAAAATGTTAGCTATCAGTTTTTTTCACATGTGCAACTTAAATACTTTAGGTATCTTTTTTAACTTCTCAAGGGTCAGTTACTACTGGGGAGAAAACTACAGTTCTACAAGACTTGTACTTTTTAAAGTCAAAGGTTCCAAGTTGGGAGTGGTGGTGTATACCTGTAATCCCAACAACTAGGGAGACTGAAGCAGGACTGCTGTGAGTTCTAGGCCAGCCTTAGCTACATAAGCGAATTCAAGGCCAGCCTACACTGCATAATGAGACCCTGTCTCAAAAAACAAAAAAGAAGGGCTGGGGATACAGATAGTTCAGTGGCGCTGAGCTTCCCTGGCAAACTCCAGGTCCTGAGTTCAATTCCCAGTACAAAAAAAAAAAAAAAAAAACAAAGGTACCTCTAAGTATCCAAAATTTAGTGCTCCAAAATGTTGCCCTCGGTTCCTCGATTTTTTTTTTTTATATATATCTATGCTAAGTCTTACTTAACCAATTTCTAGTTTTCCTCGTTGAGTATTTTCTTCAGGCACTCACTTGTTTTCCTTAAAATCTATAGCCCTGCTTTGCCAAAGCAGATTAGGAACACTGATACAGACCACACTGGAGAGGCAGAAAGTCGACTATTTCGAGGCCGGTGTCTCCACCAGCATTAACTCGTTGACGCGGGCACTAGCTGGGATGGCCACTGTTTTCTAACAAATTCCTCAACAGGACAGCAATTTTTTGGCAAGTTGGAGAACGGAAACCACAGCATGGAAACTCTGCACGGAATCTTCAAGATAACCAGTAAAGACTTTACCCTCGCAGAGAGAACGGTGAGGGCTTTCAGCATGGCAAAACGATACTTTCGAAACTGTCACTAGACTACTCAAAGTGTAGTCTCCCGCTCAAATAAGTGTGGCACATGAAAACCTCAAAGAAGGGCGCGCTCCAGAGCTCACGTCTCTGGGAAAGACGTATGGGGACCGTCTGAGCCTTTAGTCTTGGGAAGAGGTGAAAAGAGGGCAGGAAAACCTGTTTGTTTATTTCCAACAGTACTGAGCGCGGGAAAGGTCCCTTCCCAAAGCCTGGGAAGGGAAAACTCTGGCCTCCCGGGGCCCCGCAGCCCAGCCCCAACGGGCTTCCTCCTTCTGGTCCCACTCCAGTCCACGCCACCGCTCCCATTATCCCGCTGCCACCCCCGCCCGCGCAGGCGCAGTGGGAGCCGGGCCTATCCGCGCCCCCGAGCGCCGCGACCATGGCGGACTCCGAGAAGGCCGGCGACGGTTCGCGCAGGGCAGGCATTCCGCTCCCGTTCCCGCGGCTTCCCCGCCACCGCCAGGGCCCCGTATCCTCTCCCTATGGCCGGGCCCACTTCCGTCCTTCTCACCCGTTCTTCAGATCCACCTCCAAGATCTTCCCGTAGCCCTTAAAGAAGCGCTCCACATCGCGCTCCCGGGCCTGGTAGCTCAGACGACCGATGTACACGCGCGGCATCCCGGCAATGGCGGTGGCGGCTAGGCCCGGCCCGGGCCCCCCTTAGGCGGCGGCCGGAGAAGCAAGAACACGGCGGCAACGGGCGGGCAGGCGGGCGGCCGGACGCAGCCGAACCCCGGCGACGTACGCGAGCACGTAGCTCGAGAGCGCGCGCCTCCGCTTACCCCGCCCTACCCCCCTCAGGCGGAGGGTAACGGGAGAGAGCGCGCGTTCGCTTCCCGCCTGGCCAGGGCTGGGGGCGGGGCGTACCCAGGGGGCGCGGCGCGGCGCGGCAGGGCGGGGCATGGTGATCGACAAGCGGTCCCCCGCACGTCCTCTCGCGAGTTCGCCGAGGCGCCTGCGCGACTTTTCTCAGCCCGCCAGCTTCGCCCGCCCTCCCGGAAGTGTCTGTGGTCGCAGCCTGAGTTCCCGCTTTTGTCCTTTGAACCGGGTGTAGTTTCCGACTTCACACAAGCTATTAGAATGAGCCCTGGCTTTCAGATGGTTGTGTATGTGTGACCTTGGGCTCCTAACGCTTGTCTGTGAGTTCCTGTAGTCTTTTCTGTCGAAGAGTGCTAGTACTTCTGCCTTCCGTAGTAGCCTGGAGAATTATATGAGAAGAGGTCCGCGCAACACTTAGTACTCTTCTTGCAATTCTAAGTGATCAAAAAATGATGCCTTATTATTGCTAACTTTTTTTTTTTTTTTTTGCCGTGCTGAGACCCAGGGCAAGTGTACCTTTGAGCTACACTTCCAGCTCACTATGTTGTTATTATTATTATTATTGTTATTGTTATTTGCGGTACTGGAAATTGAACACATAGCCTTCACATTTAGCTACATCCCCAGCGCCTTAAAAAAAATTCCTACAGCCTTTCTTATTTATTTTGAGACAACATACCAATAAATTGTACACCGATTAGTGTTTTTAAAAACAGGACACTTTGCTTAAATAAAAAGTGACTAGAATTTTGAGTTAGTGTCGGTGTGACACTGACCAATCTAACCTATTTTCAAACTTGTAAAATTATTTATACACATCTCAGTGGACTACCGCGGTGACCACAGGACAGTTTGTGGAAGTGTCGTACTTGCTTACATATGACGCAGAGCTTTACAAAATGAAGGTTGAGTTTTGGTCTATTTTGAGTTCCTTGTTGTAACTTATCTGTAGGCTTAAACGAAGGGTTTTAGCAAAAACTGCTTCAAGTCCCTGACAGTCTCAGAAGAAAATATAAATCATTCTTTTCATGAGTAACAGGTTAAGGACCTAGAAGTCTGTGCATCTCTTGTCCCTGTGGTGGACTCTGACTCTATAGTGTCAGCAGTGCTTGTTCTGGAGTGTGGGGGTCAGTAAGTATTAGTTCCCATCCCACTTAATGTGCCACCAAGAGGTTGGGTGTGTGTGTGTGCGCGCTCAAAATATTATGAAAAATTTGAAAGGATAACTGAAAATTGAAAAAAAAAAATGAAGTTTTCGTTTTCTGACTCTCAGCCACTGTTTCCTTACCAGAAGTAGCTTTTTAATGCCCTTCAGAGGTTCCATGTAAAGCAAATAGAACTACACCTACGTTTCTTTTTTTCTCATCTATGTTTTTTTTTTTGACCTTTAATCACACAGAGCAGCTGTCCCCTTTTACATCACTGACAAACTGTGCCAGAGATAAAGGATTTCTAGTACAGTGTGGTCATAAAAAGATCGTTTCTGGAGTAAACAAGTGACATTTTATAAGGAAAATTATTGACGCAGGCAGTCATACATAATTCAAATGCAATACAGTTTATACAGAATTCAGGATTCATGGTAACACAAGACTTATTAGTCCTAAATTTACCCAAGCTATCTCATCTGCCTTTAAAACTAAGGATCAAAATAAGAATAAGGTGTTTTTAAGATTTTCAGGGATATTCATTCCCATGTTTTATAATGCTCTGCTCCAGGCCCTTTGGACCAGTACCTAAAATCTCCAGTCATTATCCTAAATCTGTAGTTACCTTGAATTCCAAGAAAAGCAGAGCCTCAGAGATTGTCACCTCAAGACAAATTGAGGTTGGGTGCCCCATAAAAGGAGGAGCAATCATTTGCTGGAAATCAAATGGGTTACTTGAACCAAAAAGACTTCTCAGGAGCCCACCTTGCAGAACTGGTCCTGAGATAGATCAACCAAACTGTCACCAATCAGTTGAGGTTTCTTTTATTCAGACAGAAATCATGAATCAGCAAAGTACACCTCTGCTAGTTAGTGTCCCGGTTGACACCAGAGGTGTCACCCTGTTGACACCAGTTAATGCCAGTTATGGGTCAGTACTGCTGTTTACTGATCTCTGCTGCCGGTGGCCACTGCCAGTTGACACTAGCTTGTGTTAGACACCATTGGTCCACTCTGTGAGTTGCTGGTTAACTGCTGGTCTGCTTATCTTTGTTGGTTTCTGGTCTTTGGAGCTCTCTCAATAGCAGCCCCTGGTGTTTATGGCTCTTTCTTTTAATGGAACTTCTCTGTTCACACTACTCAGAATGAAAATTTCCAGGACTTTCTGAGCACCTACCACCTCCTTCCAATTATCTCATTGAGGCCTCCAAATGAAACGGGAAATAAATGTAACTCCCAATCTGCTAGATGTCAGATGTGCTGAGTTCACATATCCCAAAGTCAAAGAATAAATTCTACAGAGCAACCAAAGTTAAGAGTAAGAAAACTATTGAGAGAGTTCCTGAGAGATAGGAAGGGACCTAAAAGTGGGGTGCTCCACCTACATTTCTTGGCTTAATATATTTCAGAAATTATTCCAAAAGAATACAAAAGGAGGGCTGACAAAATAGTGGATTAAGCACCTGCTTAGGCAAGCACAGGGAAAAAGGTTCAACCTCCACATGTGTGCCACGCCAGCCCCGTCCCCAGATGTGCTGAATCTCTGCCCAGGGCATTGTGGCTCATGCCTGTAAGACCAGCTCTGGGGAGGCTGAAAACAGGAGGATCATTATGAGTCCAAGCTGAAAAAAAAAAGAGCTCCCATAGGACTATTTTTATGGTTCTTAATATACCATTTTATAGTCAGTAATTTATTTAATCAGTGCTTTAATGAAGAACATTGAGATAGGCCCCAACATTTTGGTATTGGAATTGCTGAGTAACCTTGAGTACTCATATGTAGATCTACTTCTGGAAGTAGGATCATTTGAGTCAAAGGCCATGGGAATATGTGAGTTTGATAGATACTGCTCAATACTGAACCCTGTTCCTGTTGCCTAGTATCATCAATATTGCTATCAAGTGTTTGACCTTTGTCAACCTGATAGGTTAAAAAAAAAGGTATGTTCTGGTGGTTTAATTTGCAATTTATCTTGAGTGCAGTGAGCTTCTCATGTTTAACACAGTTATATTTTCCTTTGTTCATAACTTGTCTATATTATTAT
>NW_004524739.1:3157054-3182846 GCF_000260255.1 Octodon degus
GCAAGCACAGGGACTGCAATTTGATTCCTGGCATCACATGCTGTGCTAGCCCCACACACCTATAATCCCATCACTGGGGAGGCTGAAAGCAGGAGGATCCCCATGAGTCCAAGCTGTGTAGTGAGACCCTGAAACAACCAAATACATTGAAAAAAAAATGCTAAGTTGCCCAGACTGGGCTCAGATTTGTCATCCTGTCTCACTGTCCCAGAATGCTAAGATTATATTTTCTAAGAACTAGAACTAATGTAGTTAGTCAGTACTTTTGTTTTGTTTGATTTTTTGTGACAGGGTTTCTTTCACTAGGTAATTCAGGCTGGCCTTGAATTCACTAAACTATGTACCACTCGCTATGTAGCTGGGTTTGAGATTGTGTGATCTTCCTGCCTGAGTCTCCTGAGTGCTGGGCTTACAGGGCATGTGCCACCATGCTGGGCTTGTCATGTACTTGATCAACCTACTGTACAGCTAGGAAAGAGCTCCATAGAGAGGAATGCCTGTCTCCACAACCTACTTCTCCAGAGTTTCCTCAATCAAGAAGTATCATCTCTCACCAGCAAGGTGCCAAAGTTCACTTGACACAACTAGTCTGTCCTTTTGATTTTTCCTAATAAACATGCATGTATCCATCCTCTTGTGTTTACTTCCACTTCCTAACCTATCTTAGGCTTCACTGTTCACACCTTCAGTGTTTTTATTTTTTTATTTTTTTATTGCTTGTGTATTTATTTTGTTGGTACTGGAGATCAGAGCCAGGGCCTTTGCACTAAACTATATCCCCAGACCTATTTTTACTTTTGTTTTGAGACAGGGTTCTGCAAAGTCACTAAATTGCCCAGGCTGGGCTCAGGCTTATGTTCTGCCTCAGCTTCTCCAGAGTGCTAGTGTAACACACACACACACACACACACACACACACACAGTACCACATACCCAGATATGTCAGGGCTACTTCTTTTTTAAAAATTTATTTGGTTGTTACAAGGTCTCATTACACAGCTTGAACTTTTGGTGATCCTCCTGCTTTCAGCCTGCCCAGCACTAGGATTAAGGTGTGCGCCACTAGGCCCTGGGGCAGGGCTGGTGCAGCACGTGGTGCAGGGATCTAATCTCTGTCCCTGTGCCTTGCCCAACCTTGCCTAAGCAGGCTCTTTAGTTCACTGAGCTATCTTGCTGGTCTTATGTCAGGGCTTCTATATATGCTTACCTCTGCCTGGAATATGACCAGTTCCTTTGTCAGGCTTCAGACCTTTCTTGCCTGTCTTCCCTCAAGTTCCCTCTGTATTATGGTATTTCTGGTTTGTTTTGATCTTTTAGACAGGGTCTTGCTATGTAGTTCAGGCTGGCCTCAAATTTGTGGTCATCCTCCTACCTCAGCCTCCTGAGTGCTGGGATTACAGGTGTGTGCCACCATGCCTAACTCAAAAGTTATTGACCAGGGGGCCTGTTGGTTAGCTCAGTTGTTTAAACACCTGCTTATGCAAACACAGTCAGGAACAGGATATTGTGGTTCAATCCCCAGCTCCACAGCCTTACCAGACTGGCCCTTAAGGCAGCCTGAGCCAGGCCCCCCCCCCAAAAAAAAAAAAATCCTTAAAGGGCTAGGGAGATAGCTCCGCAGAACAAGTGCTTGCCTGGCAAGCACAGGGTCCTGAGTTCAATCCCTGGTACTGCAAAAAAAAAAAAAAAAAGTTATTGACAATAAATGATCTCACACTTCAGCTGCTTCTATGGCCTCTTCTCTCTCACCTTTTTAATGCCAACCTGTGAGACGCGGAGTTAGGGAAATTTGAACTCCTTTCTTGCTGTTTGGCAACATGAAAAGAGCAAAAGCAAAAACTGGGTGTAGTGCACATAACCCAAATCTCAGCTGTTTGGGAGGCTGAGACAGGAGGATCACAAGCTGAAGTCCAGCCTGGGCAATCTAGCAAGACCTTGTCTCAGAACAAAATAAAGGCCTGGGTGTGTGGCTCAGCAGCACAGCAGCTGCCTGGCAAGCAAAAGGTCCTAGTTTGATTCCTAATACCAAAATAAATAAATAAATAAATAAATCATTAACTACATAAATAAGGGCTGGAGATGTACCTCAGTGGTAACACGCATGCCTAGCTAGTGTGTGTGATGACTTAGGTTTGATCTTCAGCACCAGAAGGGGAAAATGAAGAACACAAGAAGCCCTGAGAAGGGTTGGGGAGATAGCTCAGCAGCATAAATGCCTGCCTCGCAAGTGCAAGGTCCCGAGATTGAGCCCCAGTACACTCCCCCCAACCAAAAAAAAAAAAAGCAGCCTTGGGAAGAGGGAGCTCCAAAGCCCCATTATGAGGTCCAAAGAACTGTGTGTGGTGATCAGAAAGGGTCGAGGGGACTTGCTGTGCCACCTGCTGTGTGACCCAGAGCAGTTTATCTCACCCCTCTCTGGAGCTTGCTTCTTTCTTTGTAATGTGGTGATACCAAAACCTCAATGAAATGGTAAAGCTGTGTGTGCAAGTGCTAAGGGCCATGGTGTAAGGGAGGCTTCCCTCTTCCCTTCCAGGAGGTACCGGTGTCTCCTTTCCTGTTACCGGTGTCTTCAGGCTAGCCCTGCTGTCTTCCTGTTAGTTGATACATTGTGTCAACTTGGCTGAATCAGCTCCGGCAGTTCTCTGCGTGGGGGCCTAGCCCCGCAGGTGGGCAGGGCCCAGGAATTGAGAAAGGCTTCCTGGCCGCGCCCTGCCCAGTTTCCTGCTGCCCTGCCCCACTTCCAAGAAGTCCGAGTCTTTGGGAGGAGTTTGGCTTCCGCCGCGCCACTTTGAAGGAGCTGCGATCTTCACTGTGGAGCGCCAGTCTTGGCAGTCAGCATAGAAGGAAGAGAGAGGCTTGATGGACGCTGCAGCTGCTGCTCCTCCTCAGCTCTAGTTTTCTCTCAGTGAACTGTCATTTGCCTTGGAGCCAGCAGAGTATGGGCTGAGCCCTCCAGTAACTGAGCTAAATTTCCTTCCCTCATTTGGAGTGTTTGGTATTTGTCCCAGCAACGAGTAAAAAGTAACTAAGACACTTCCCTCCGATTTTCCGGTCTTCAGATGCAGGGAGATTCTATGCCTGACGTCTTCAACACTGGCAGCCACTCTGGCCAGGCCCAGAGCCTTAGCCACAATAGCCGTGGGTGGCCAGAGAGATAGCTCAGTAGAATAAGCGCTTGCTTGCCAAGAACAAGGGCCTGAGTTCAATCCCTGGTTCCGCCAAAAAAAAAGATAAATCGAAAAAAAATTTTGGGGCTGGAGGGATGGCTCAGTGGTCTAAAGCACCTACTTAGAACAAGTTTAGCAAAGCACAAGGACCACAGTTCAATCCCCCAGCACCACATGCCAGCTAACGCCGCCCCCTGGTGGGCTGAGCTGGCCACACACACACACACACACACACACACAAATAAATAAATAAATAAATAAATAATTAAAAAAAAAAAAATAGCCGTGGGTGCTGCTGATTGCATCCAGGCACCAGGACAGCTATGCCTGGAACCAGACACAGGTTCCTGTAATACCTTTCTTCTGGGCTTCAATCCTCCCCTGAGGAAAGCAGGCTTAATCATCTCATCTCCCAAGATGCAGTCACTCATCAACACTGTGGTAGTGGCAGTTGCTGTGGTAGTGGCAGGATGGCTGCTCCCAGGAGAAGGCTCGGAGAGGGCAGCAGGCAGCCTCAGGGCTCCAAGGGGGCTCAGGCTTTGCCCTAGGAGGGAGTGCGTGTTTGTCTTCAGGCTCTGGAGTCAAGGATTCCCTCCTTTAGCCATTTACCAAAAGGGTTGTTTACTCAGTGGGCCGGAAGAGCTAGACTAACTCCACAGAGACTACTTGTTCTGGAAATGAGAAACAATCTACTGCCCTTGTATAGAAGAGATGATCCATTTTTAGTCAGATTCCCTTCTGACAGTGTTTTTTGTTTCCTTTCCTGTTAGTCTCTTAAATGTTGGCAACCATTGGTTGGTCTTCAAAACTTGGCTACTGAGTGGTGAGAGTAAGGCAGGTTTGCTTGTCTGAAATGATGAAGCCTGCAAGTTGAATTTTATCTTTCCTTAGAATCTCCCTCTTTCAAACGGTTCCCCAGTCTGCTACCAGACAGATTTTTTTCCAAAGTGCCATTCTGGTTCATAAGTCTTTGGTCCCTTCCCGTGTTTAGGACAAGATTTAAATTCCTTAGCAAGGAATCACAGCCTGCCATAGTCCCTTTGCAGCTTCAGATTGGTTGGCTTGACTTCAAGGAAGTTAAATCACCAAGTGGTATCTTGTAGGAGTAGGCCCAACTGGACGCCAAATAGGAGAGACCCAAGTAGACACAGTTGGTGTCATGTCCCCAGGCACCTTTGACTTCGCTGCTGTCCCATTCTGAACTTGGCCAAAGATGACTGCACACCCTAGGAACCACATGTGTTTTCCAGCTAGGAGGAAGGCAAGAAGGCAAGAAAATGGTCCAGGACAGCTGGCAGCTCCATTTTCTTTTTGCAGAACTGGGGATTGAACTAAAGCCCTTGTGGTTGTGAGGGAAGCACTTATTCCACTGAGCCATCTCTCTGGCCCCTGGCAGCTCCATTTTAAAGTTCCTAAGTAACTGACACTGGACACTTCATCACACTGTGCTTACATCACACAGGGCAGACCTTGCTGACTGCAAGGGAGGAGGGAGACCTGGTGTTCACTCTCTCTTACCATTAAAGGGCTAGGTTTTAATTCTAATGAAGAAAATGGGTATTTGGGGGAAAACTAGAGGGTTCTGATAAAGATTCCCTGGTCTCTTGAGTCTGTAACGGTTGTCTTATAAGGGGTAAAGCATACTCATCCTTTGAGGCCCAGCCCCAAACTGTTCTCATGCTGAATGTTCCTCCATGTTTCCAGGCATGGTGCTACAAACCTTCCCCCTTCCCATCTGCTTCCTCCTCCAGTTAGTCCTGGGGTGTCCCTCACCCTGGCCATAGGCCCTCATGCTCCCTAAGCCCCCCATTTGTGGACTTGTTTGTACTCTGTGGCCTCTGGGCAGCCTCCCCACCCTCTAGGGCTTTTTCTTTTGCCTACTCTGAGCCTCTGTAAGGATCACTATCTCAGGAACATACAGCATGGGCTGGGGAACAAGGAGTTAGGGCCGATTCACAGCCCGTGCGTATGAGAAGGTGGCAGTGTTTCCGAGTGCACCTGCAAAACTGGAGTCCCAGGCTGAAGTGGAGTCTTCTCTAGAGTCTATACAGGTGACCCCAAAGGCAAGAGTCTGCTTGCACACTTGTAGAAAATTAAATCCTCCAGCAAGCCTTTCCATTATTTCTGCTGCTTAAAAGCCCACTGTGCCCTCCCCACCCCAGCTTGCCCCAGGCTTCAGGGTGAGTCCCGAGTTCAGGCCCTTCCTTTTTTTTTTTTTTCCCCTGTATTTTAGGGAAGGGTCTACAGGGTGTTCAGGGTCTCACTACTAGATCAGACTCATAGTGATCTGCCTGTTTACATGCCACCATGCTCAGTCTCAATTGCCCTCTTAGTGTGCCCTGGAGGCAGGGCCAGCACAGTAGACCCAGGAATCAAACCCCTGGCCCCTGCACCTGCTTGCAGGCGCTTTAATCCACTGAGCTATTTGGCTGGCCCCCAGGCCCTTCCTGACATGACTCCTTCCCAATAATACCTTAGTTCTCCTTCTTCCCCCTCGGCAGCAGCTATATCTGATTGTGCAATTCCCCAAGTACTAAGATGTCTCGGGTCTTCACACTGTCATAGGTTGCCTGTAATCACAGCACTCAGGAGGCTGAGGTGGGAGGTTCACTGCAAGTTTGAGACCAGCCTGGGTTACACAGTGAAATCTTGTATTAAAAAACCCCAACTGGGCCAGTGAGATAGCTCAGCGGACTAAGTGCCTGCTTAGGCAAGGATAGGGATTGGGATTGGATCCCTGGCACTATAGGCCACGCTGGCCCCATCCCTGGGTGTGCTGAGCTAGCCACTGAGACCTGGTGTAATGGCACATGCCTGTAATCCCAGTGCTGAGGAGGGTGAAAACAGGAGGATCACTACAAGTCTGAGCTGTGTAGTGAGACCCTGTACTAAATACATTAAAAAAAAAACCCAAAACCAAAACTGTCATAGGTACTGCTGGTTTTGCTTAGTATGTTTTTCTTCTTGGGCTGCAGGCTTTCTGTGGATGGCTAGGTGTGTTGGTGTGCATCTGTAATCTCAGCATTCAGGAGGCTGAGGCAGGAGGTTTCAAGTTTGAGATCATCCTGGACCAAATAATGAGACAGACACATACTCTCTCTGAAACTGACACACCCTCTTTCTCTCTCTGTCACACACACACACACACACACACACACACACACACACACACACAACCGATTTAGATGGCTGTATCCTTCAGACATCCTCCCTTAACACTCTCAGGCAGAACTGGCTCTCCTGGCCCCCCTTGCCCAACCAGGAGTCTTGTCCTTTTTTTAAAAAAATATTTATATACGTGTGTGTGTGTGTGTGTGTGTGTGGCTAGCTCAGCCCACGGGGGGGGGGCGGGGGGCGAGGCTGGCTGGCATGTGGTGCTGGGGGATTGAACCCGCGGTCCCTGTGCTTTTTTTTTTAGAATTATTTATTTATTTATTCATTCATTCATTTTGTGTGGCCTGCTCAGCCCACCAGGGGGCGGGGCTGGCTGGCATGTGGTGCTGGGGGATTGAAACGCGGTCCGTGTTTTGCTTAGCTTAGCTTGTTCTAAGTAGGTGCTTTAGACCACTGAGCCATCTCACCAGCCCCGATCCCTGTGCTTTGCTAAGCTTGTTCTAAGTAGGTGCTTTAGACCACTGAACCATCTCACCAGCCCATGAGTTTCGTCCTTATACTGCAATGGCCCGTCTCTTGGGCTACGGCTAGGCAACCTGAAGGCAGCCCTGTGGTACCTTCCAGCATGCAACAGGCCCCAGTAAAGGCTCCCTGAATAAAACTCGTAAGTTAAGGGAACAGACGGCCAGGTGACAAACGAGCTATTCCACAGTCTGTCCTTTGCTTTGGGCCAGTGGATCACGAGGCAGACGCCAGAGTCACATGAAGTCCTACCTTTATCCTTGCCTGAAACCTCATTTTTCAGCCCACATGGTGTTAGTGCCTCCTGTGGAAAGCCTCCTTACCCTAGGCCTTGGTGTGCTCCCACAGCCTCCCCCTTGAGTCTTTGCTTTGCCTTTATTTTTCCTGTCTCTTTCTTTTGGTTTTTTTTTCTTAGCGTTTTACTATTTAGTTCTGGCCTTGAGCTCACTTTATAGCATGGGCGAAACTACAGGGGATCCTCCTGCCTCAGCCTCCAGAGTGCTGGCCTTATAGGCCTGCCCCACCATGCCTGACCTGACACTCCTTCCTCCAAGTTTCTCCTCTGTAGCTGTGGATTTTTTTTAAAAAATTAATTAATTAATTAATTGTGTGTGTGGCCAGCTCAGCCCACCAGGGGGCGGGGCTGGCTGGCATGTGGTGCTGGGGGATTGAACCACGGGCCCTGTGCTTTGCTTAGCTTAGCTTGTTCTAAGTAGGTGCTTTAGACCACTGAGCCATCTCACCAGCCCAGTGTGGATTCTTTGAGGGCAGAGATGCTGGCTGGCTTTTGCACTTGCCAGTGCCCAACCTTGCTTTGCTCTCAGGGTGATGAGGAAATGGTCCTAGAGACCAGATGACGGAGAAGCAGGGAGCTTCTTGGTGCTGTGAGCTGGCAGGTGCACAGATACCCCTTCTTCTCAGGGGTGACTTAAATTGTTTTTTTTTTTAAAGGAAGTTCAGACTTTATTTAAAAGGCTGGCCTCTCAGCAGTGAGCAGAGAGCAGTCTGCAGAGGGCTGTCCCCCGCGGCCTTGTCCCCTCCTGCTCTGCTCTGGCTCTTCTGGGATGATCACATGGTGAGAATCTGCTTTGAAGACACGAAGGGCTCCATGGAGGCTCCCAAGGCCTGTTGATAGTCCTGTAGGGGGACCTCTGTGCAGGTGGGTGCCGTGAGCTGGCCTTGGTGGATGAAGTTGCACAGTGTGAGCAGCAGACTCTTGAACTCATCTGTGGGGAGTGGGAGGAAATCAGATGGGAAGCAACAGCTAGGGCTTGGTGAGATGGCATCTGGGTTGCCCTGTAGGCAGGAGTGGCACTGAGCTCTAGTACAGTCTTCGGAGCCCTGGCTTTGCCAAGGAAGGGTGGTGGTGGAGGCAACCTGGTCTCCACTCAGGGCAGTGGGAGCCAGAAGAGCATGGGGAGTGGCCTGAGTGCCGCTGGACACACACAGCCCACCCATCCAAAGTGGTGGCTAGGATGGCTTTGACCCACACCATCATGATCTAGCAGTGTGTGGCAGGAAGGGCAGAATTACTGTGGCAGGGAAGCCACAGGAGACCCAGGTAAGGGGTCCTGGATGCCAGGGGATGTAGAACAGGGGAGTGTCACTGGGAGACAGAGCTCTCCCAGACCCCAGGATCCTCAGAGCTTGGACCTGAGGCTGCCGCCATCCTCCCCAGGGCTGGCCTCCCACTGAGAACCTGGCGAGGAACAGAAGATGGGAAGTGAGGGCCTTGACTGAGAAGTGTGTTCTCACAGACATAAATTCACTCTGCTTTCAAATCTAATCCTCCCTCCCATTTAAAAAAACCTCAGTGGCTCGCTAGCTGGCTTCAGGACAATCTGAACATCTTGGGATGGCCTACAAGACCTTCCAATGTGGCCTGATCCCGGATGTCTAGCTTCCCAGCCCCAGCTCAGACCTATGGCTCCCGTGGCTGGAACCACTGCGGTGCTGTGAGTTACGCTTGCTCCTTGTGATGGGATTTTTTGCATGTGTTGCTTTTCTCCCTGAAACACTCTATTCATGCCACCACCAGGACAACTCCATGTCATTCGTCCTTCTCAGCCTGGCCACAGGCTCTGGGAAGCCAGGCCTCCAACTGTGTACTGGCTCAGGTTTTGGAGAGAGTGGCCATCTGCTCACATCCTGGCCGCACCACCCCAGAGGGGTGCGGTGACTTTGGGCAGGCTACTCGCTCACTCTGAACAGTTTCCTTCTCTGTCAAACAAGGTGTGCAAGCACTTAACTATTACCAGGCTTACACAGAGGCAGGGGTTGAGAAACTCGCCCCAGGTCCCACAGCGAGCCCAGGCAGAGCCCTGACCTGATGGTGGCAAGAGCAGGCTGGGTCACTGTGCTTGGCCCACTGTCTTTCCTTGGCAGTCGTCCCACTGGCTGAAGGCTGTGTCTATTGTACTTGATACTCTGCCCTAAGCACTGGCCCGGTCCAGCCCCAGGATGATTTGTTGGCTGCAGCTGTGGCTAGAAGCTGTTCTCCTTCATCCTGTCGCAAGGTTGGGGACCCACCTGTCTCTGCAGGGTTTTGGCAGCTGGCCACTGCTACAGCCATGCTAGGCATTGCCCTCTTCTGTGACCCTGGGCATCGGGGCCATCATCCGCTCACCTGGACTGTGGTTCTTCTTCCACTGGGACAACCAAAAGCCTCGAAGTCTGAGGTCCTTAAAAATGAGCAGGCTCTGTGGACACAGGAGGGACAGGTTAGGGCACTGAGGGAGAGAGCTTCAGGTACTCTAGTAGATTCCTCCCAGGGACAGGGCTGAGTTTAGACAACAGTACTGTCAGGAGAGGAGCACCTGGCCCTGGTCTACGGGGCTCAAAGCCCCAGCTTACCACAGATGCTGTGACAGGCTGCTTGGCCATTCCGCCATATGTCACCATGGTCCCTCCAGGCCTGAAGGATCAAGAGAGAAAAGAGTGGGTGCAGGCAGGGATGGGGCCCACTTGAGCTCACCATGGCATTTTTTATTTTGACTGTCACTTATAAACATTGCTCTCAGAGTCCCTGGAAAGGGCTCAAATACACAGATTCTCAGGCCTGACTGGGACTTAAGCAGCTGGGTGTGATGACACATGCTTGTAACCTTAGCACTTGGGAGGCTGAGGCAGGAGGGTTGCCAGTTCAAGGCCAGCCTGGACTATATAGTGAGTTCAAGGTTAGCCTAAACTACATAGCATGACCCTGCCTCAAAAAGTAAAATAAATAAATAAATAGATCAAAGAATTAAGAATTTATATTAGCTGGGCATGTAGCTCAGCAGTGCAGTACTTGTTTGGTGAGTACCAGACCCTGAGTTAAACTCCTGGTACCCCCCCAATTTTTTTTTTTAATATAAAAACAACATGTTCTGCTTACAGTGGTGAATGTCTGCAATTCTTGTGTACATAGGAGGCTGAGGCAGGAGGGCTGCCACACTAAGGCCAGGTAGAGACTTAGTGAGACCCTATTTCAATAAATAAATAAATAATAAAAAATTAAAAAAAAAAAAAAAAAAAACAAAGGCTGGGGCTCTGGTTTTGACCCCTAGTACCACACATGAAACAAAACAAATATACACACACTCCACCTAGATGACCAGGCTGCTTAGCCTGGGCTGGAAATCCACTAGTCCAGTCTACTTGGTTAGGTTTTGGCTGAGTGCTAAATACCAGCAAACTCCACAGAATAGAGCTCAGAGCTGGAGTCCAATCCAGCTCCACTCCTTTTTTATTTATTTTTTAATGTATTTTAGTATTTAATGTATTTTTAATGTATTTAGTATTTAGGTCTCAGGGTCTCAAGACATAGATCTGACTCATGGTGATCCTCCTGTTTACAGCCTCCCAAGCGCTGGGAATATAGGTGCACACCACCATACCCAGTCTCGATTCCCTCAGGCAGGGGATTGCACCCTGGTCCCTACATCTGCCTAAGCAGGTGCTTTAATCTGCTGAGCTATCTGGCCACCACCCCCCTCTTTTTTTTTTGGCTTTTTGAGACAGAGTCTCACTATGCAGTTCGGGCTGGTCTCAAACTCGCAAGGATCCTCCTGCCTCAGCCTCCCCAGTGCTGGGATTACAGTGTACCACCATGGCTGGCCCTGCTCTACTCTCGTTAAAGGAGTACAACTATGAGCAATGAAAAAAAAAAAAAAAAAAAGTGGTCCTGACCTTGTTTCATCTGCAAATACACTAGAGATCAGGGAGGTGTAATAATTACAAAAAAACGAGCACAGCACATCGTGTGGCAGCCTGTGATGAGCGCTCTCTACTGGCAGGCGGTACGACTGTGTAGTTAGTGGTGGCTGTCATGCCTATGTACCCACCTAGGCAAACAGAAGCAAGGCCAATGCATTTTTTTAAAGGAGAGATTTAATTTGGATCATGCTAATGAAATTTTTAAAAGCTAATAGGTTAGGAGTATAAGAGTTTGACTTAACCTTTGCTCTTCTCCCCACTCCCTGGTTCTCTGAGAAGCTTTTGCTCAAGGGTGACCTGAGGCACATTTTAGGATGACACAGGGGAGACTGTAGACCATGAAATGGGAGACACTGCTGTGGGAGGCTGGTAACTGGCACAGAAGGGCTGGGCTTGTTTGGTGTATGTGTGTGTGGTAATGAGGACTGAACAGAGCCTCACACAGATTAGGCATGTTCTCTACCACTGAGATGCATCCCCAGCTCCTCATTTGGTCTTTTTTTTTTAACACTTTTTTTTTCCTAATTTTATTTATTTATTTATTTATTTATTTATTTATTTATTTTGTGTGTATGTGTGGCCAGCTCAGCCCGCCAGCGGGCGGGGCTGGCTGGCATGTGGTGCTGGGGGATTGAACCACGGTCCCTGTGCTTTGCTTGGCTTAGCTTGTTGTAAGTAGGTGCTTTAGACCACTGAGCCATCTCACCAGCCCCCTCATTTGGTCTTATGTTCCCCTAGCTGGTGTTTGCTCTAGAAAGCAGTTCCTGGAGGAATAGTACCCTCTTTCCTCGTCTCCCCACTGCGCTTGTTCCAATCACAAGAGCTGGCTTTTAGGGGGTGTCAGTGATGTAGCAGGTCCACATAGTCTCCAAGGGAGCACTGATACTTAGTTCAGGTGAGAAAGCTCAAGTCCCTCTCTTGTTTGTCCCAGAGTAACCTCTCGGGGAAGAAAGGGTTTCTGTCATTCCCATTTAATAAATGAATGGGCTGAGGTCTGGATTGCTTTTTCGCATATTGCCTAACTTTTTACAGGTCTGTGGCTATTGTTCTGAATCCAACGCCTACACTTCAGACCACTGGTGATGGGTGACAGGGCTCAGTCTTCCTCAGGGGCTGCTGGGTATAGAACTGAAGTCATGCAAAGTCATGCACTGGAGTCATGCAAAGTTGGGTTCAAAAGGGGCTGTCTTGGTGACTACATCTTGGGCATCGTGGGGCTTGCTTTAAGAATAAAGTAGATTGGGGTGTAGTTCAGTGATAATGCAAGTGCTCCGTGTGCCTACGGCCCTGGCTTCCACCTTGAGCATCAAAAGGAAAACAACATAACAAAACAGGAAATCGCAACATGAGCCCTCACCTAGGGGCCTCGGGAGGGGAAGGTCCAGCCCCGCAGGCCCCAAGTGGGGCGAGCCCTTAGTGATTCTCCTCGCAACTTGTGGGCCACGCGGCTCCGGGCCCTCTTTGTGCTGGTAGGTACTGGGTTCTCACAGCATGGTAACTGGCTCAGGACTGGTGCTGTAGTTGGTAGGCACTTCTTCAGGTGTCCTCCAGCTGGAGGAGTTTATATCATAAGAAAGAACACGGCATGCTGTGTTGATACATTGTGTCAACTTGGCTGAATCAGCTCCCGCAGTTCGCGGGCGTGGGGGGCCTCGCCCTGCAGGTGGGCAGGGCCCAGGAATTGAGAAAGGCTTCCTGCCACCCTGCCCCACTTCCGTGGTGAAGTCCCAGTCTTTGGAGGAGCATCGGTCTTCCGGGTCGACATAGAAGGAAGAGAGAGGCTTGATGGACGCCGCAGCTGCTGCTCCTCCTCTGCTCTGCATTGTTTTCTGCCGCATGAACTGATGTCCTTTGCCTTGGAGCCAGCGGAATATGGATTGAACCCTCCAGTAACTGTGCACTAAATAAACCTTTCCTTCCTTCATTTGGAGTGTCGGGTATTTGTCCCAGCAATGAGTAAAAAAAGTAACTAAGACACATGCAGAGTTAATGCTGTCAACAGTGCTTGGGTGGGGAAGACCAGCAACTTCTGTGTTTACTTTTTCTTTGTATTTTTACATGCTTTCAAAATGTTGTGCAATAGGCTGTAAGGTTGCTTTAAAATTAGAATGCAGTTTTCAAAGCCATGAATGCTAGCCATTAAAAAGCTAGTAAGTTTGGACTAAGTGACTCTTGAAGCGGTTCCTAGGTTAGGAGACCTTGACCAATCCCTTGTGCAGGGCTCAGCTGTCTCCTGGGAAGACGGAAGCCTGCGTCCTGAGGAAGAGGCTGAGAAAGAAGTGCTTGGGCGGGATGATTCATTCCTTGTTTCCTACTAGCTCTGCTAACCCGGCCTCAGGGACTTGCTCACTGGAAAGTCCTCCCAGCTAGCAACCGGAGAGCACCACACCCGCCCTGCAGGGCCCAGGGACTTACGCTAAGTGCCGAAGCAGCTCAGTGGAGCTTTTCCCGCCAACACAGTTGAGAGCAAGCCGTGGCTGAGGCATGTGCTGGAAAAGAAGGAACTGCAGTGAAGAGGCAGCCAGAGCACAGGCTCCAAGCTTGCTCCACACCAGGCTTCCCTACCCGAGCTGTGTCACAGGAATGAGTGAAGGAGAAGGGGTGTTTATGCTCTGGACTTGCTTTTTCTCTGCCTAGGAAAGGACTTCAGTGACTTCATCCTGTGGTCCATTTCAGAGTGCTCCGAACCACTCTGAAGCTCTGGTGGTTCGGAGCACTCCTCCTCAGGGATCACACAGCGCATGTGGATGCAGGTTTTTATTTTTTTTATTTTTTTTAACATTTATTTAGTGTGTGTGTGTGTGTGTGGTGTGTGTGGGGCCAGCTCAGCCCACCAGGGGGCGGGGCTGGCTGGCATGTGGTGCTGGAGGATTGAACCGCGGTCCCTGTGCTTTGCCAAGCTTGTTCCAAGTAGGTGCTTTAGACCACTGAGCCATCTCTCCAGCCCTCGATGCAGGTTTGAGGGACATCTGCAGCTAAGGCTCAGTTTATAGGCAGTGTGCTGATATACTGCTTCAGAAGTGCTCTGTGGAGGGGACTGTTTCTTTTTTGTGTAGTGCTGGGGATTAAACCTCGGTCCCTGCGCTTGTCTAAGCTTGCCTAAGCAACCACTTTAGACCACTGAGCTAGCTCACTGGCCCAGAGGGGAATGTTTTTGAGTGGGTGTGTGGGTTTTCTCTTTCCAGATGGTTCAGTGACAAGAGGTGGGGCCAGGCTTCCTTTCTTACAGGCTGTGCTGAAGGGCAGATGTTTTGGCAGGGCCAGGGCTTTCAGTGCAGAGAAACCCAGGGCCAGCCCTGACTATACCACTCACCACTATGTGGTCCTGGCCAAGTCCCTCATCTTTGCTGCGTCTGTGCTTGTCTATAAAACTGGTAATGACTACATTGTATGGCTGTCCTGGGGATTATCAGGTAAAATGTGAGGCAGAGACTTAGGCGCCCCTCCAGCCCTAAAATTCACACTCATTGTGTGGGCTGATGGGGCCTGCCACAAATGTTTCAAACTTCAAATCAATCACACAGGCTTTCCTGATCTTTGTTTCTCCTACCACTTCTCATGGCATCAGAATACTTAATGTAGTCTGTGCCCTAGCAGCGGGGAACTGGCTTTATTTATCCTTCCAGAAACATGTGAAGGATATGGGTGTGGTGGCTCTTGGGAAGCTGAGGCAGGAGGATTGCTGTGAGTTTAAGGCCAGACTGAACGACAAAAGAATACCCTGTCTCAAAAATCAAACCAAAAGAAGTGGTGGAGGTTCACAGAGAAATGGGGTCTGTCCCTGGCTTTTCTAATTCAAGTCAGCTTTCTTGGGGAGATGAGCATGGCGTGGAGGGGCAGTGCCCTCCTCGGGGTACCTTGAAGAGGTTTTTCGTTTCAGGCTTTCTCAGTTCTTCCTCTGTGATGACATGCTCAGCACCCAGATCCTTCAGTCTGTTAGTCAGCTCCTGGATGTCAGGTCTGGAAACCAAAGGCAATGCAAGGTCCCTTGTCACACCTGGTGGCTCTCTCTGTCCAAAGCTCCTGGGACCCATCTGCCGCAGCTGTGAGAATCCATGTTTCATTTTTAGCAGGCTGGGCCAGGGGTGTGCCAGGGCCAGCCATATAACCGAATCCTGTTCCCATAGTTCCTGCCCTCGTGCCATGGGCCTCATTCTCACTGGACAGAGCAGGCTAGGAGCTTTCTGTGCCCATGGAGAAGCCATTTTGCTTCCTATTTCTTTTACTGAGAAATAACAAACTGCACGTCTTCCTCCCCTCTTTTCAGGGGCCTCTCGGGGGCATTAGGCGAACACACTCTACCCCAGGAGTGGTCCAGGCCTCTTTGGTCAAGGCAAACAATAATTTTTTTGTTAGCACAATTGAGCAGGGGAAGGAAAATGAAGCGAGAATCAATTCTCCTCCTAAGACTGGACCCTTACGACAGATACAGCCACACTCAAAAGGCTTAATGGAGCGCCATGATTCCGTGGCAGGAGAATCAGGCTGTTACTGGCTTGCTGGGGCTCCTGGGCAAGTGGCTTCCTGTCTCTGAAACTTCAGTTTAAGTAAATAAAGGAGAGAGACCCTATCTTATTCATGTCTGTATTTTGCACACAAACACTAGCACACAAGGATCTTGGGCTAGACAGCTCTCAGAAAAAAGAGCACAGGTTTGTGGGCCGTTCAGCAAGAACAGTCTCCATTCCCTTCCTGCCAACTCTACATTTCAGAAATTCACTCATCCTGTAGTTTAAAACCACTTGGACTTCATTTCTCTGGGCTGATTCATCTGCTTCAGCGGCCAACTCTTAGCCAACTGGAAAGGAGGCCACCTGTGCTTATGCAAGGGCGCCACCTGGTGGACTCAGGGCCATCCGCAGGATGCGAGGTGGAAAGGCCCCAGTGGCAGTCTGGGATTAGGCCTCCCCACGCACCTGTCTCGGACCACATTGACGGTCCTCAGGCCCAGGGCTGCGGCGATCTGGATGACTGCTTGCCCTACTCCACTGTTGGATGCGTTCTGGATGACACAGTCCCCTGTGGAGCCAGGAAGAGACCCGAGTCAAGTCCTGTAGACCTATAATAGGTGAAGGGCTCCCTGCCCAGGATCCTAGGATAGGGCAAGAGATGGGAGTCTTCAGGCGCAAAAGGGATGCAAGATCTGGTAGCAGAGCCTGCTCAGGCCCTGGGCCATCACTCAAATGGCTCCCAAACTTTCACAACATCCACAGGGCTTCATGATTGGGCTGCTCTGTCTGTAAAGGACAAGATGTAGACCCTATTGTGTAATTGATTTCATGTCCTCCAGTCTCTGCTTAGGTAATCCCCTTGGTCTGCAATGCTGTCTCCCTTCTCTCCTTTCTTTTTGACATCCTGTATGTCCTTGGGAATACAGCTCAAGTGTGGCTTCCTTCATGCAGCCCACCTGGGTTTTTCCTCTGCATGTTCCCAGGGCACCTGTGGGCATCTTTGTCAAAGCACACGTCATGACCTGTCCTGTATTCAGTTCTACATAGCTCTACAGCTGCCAGCCACTTGCAGCTTTCTTGGGGGAAGGCGAGGGCCGTGCCATATTCTTTTTTGTAGTGTTTAATAAAGGTCCATTGCCCCCAGATGGGCTCAGAGCCATACTGGAGAAACTGGCTGCCTCTGAGATAGGGTCTTGCTGATGGTTTGTGCAAAGCCCAGGCTTAGCTTTGGGATTTGCCAGTGGCAGGAGCTCTGGGACAAGCCGGATCTGGGTGAGAGTTGCAGCTTCACTAACGACTGCAACTGAGACGGAGCAAGTTGTGTCCTCTGAAACTTTGGTTTCTTCCCCAGGAAACAGGAGTCATAGGTGCACCTGCCAGAGTACCCGGGTGGAGTCAAATGCAGTGCCCAGGAAGGTGCTTCGTTGAAGTGCTATGTGGTATATGAAAAGAAGCAGGGTTCTGTGCCCCCGGGGGTGGGAGACAGGCAGGCTCCGCAGGACTCCATTCTCCTTAGCATACAGACAGCACGTAGGCAGCATGTCGACTGTCACTGTCACTACTTGTCACTACTCATGGACTGCGTTACCAGTCCATCTGCTGGGTTCCCAGGATCACTGCTTTGTTTTAGTTAGAAGTGAGAACAACTCAAGTATAGTGTGGCACAAGCCTGTAATTCCAGCACTTGGGAAACTATGGCAGAAGGTCATGAATTCAAGTTGAGCCTGGGTTACATAGCAAGTTGGAAGCCACCTTGAACTGTATATGTTGAGATCCTCTCTCAAAAAAACAAAAACCAACTCCAAACAAAGAATTGAGAAGAAAAAATAAATCAGATCTGGGCGTGGTGGTGCATGCCTGTCATCCCAGTGCTTGGGAGGCTGAAAACAGTAGGATCATTCAGTCCAATCTGTACAGTGAGACTCTGTAGATCCTGTACTAAATACATTTTAAAAAATCAGAGTGGATTCATATAGTGACAGTAAATATTATACCATGAAATTTTGGTTTTTTTAACCTTTTTTTTTGGTACTAGGAATTGACTTCAGGACTTTGCCAGGCAGGTGCTGTGTCACTGAGCTCTTTAAGATTATGTTGGAGGACCAGGGACATAGCTCAGTGGCACAGCACCTACCTAGAAAGTGTGAGGTTGTGAGCTTAATTCCTGGTACCAAAAACAAAACAAAAACCAGTAAATACCAAGATCATATGGGTTCAACACTGAGCTAGTTTGGGCCACATAAATCTTGAGGCAGAATGTGGGGAGATGCACGATGGGCACTTGAAGAATGGTAGCATCAGAAAGCCCAGATCTGTCCACCACTGCTTCAGCCCACACCAGAAGTGACTGGAGGGGATGAGGTACAGATAACCAGTGTTTGCTGTACTGGGAGTCCAGCAAAGGCTACTGTCATAGCTGCTGGCTTCCCTGAGAACCCACACTTGCCTTTGTGGGAAGCTGAGACTCAATTTCAGTTAGGCTTTGGGCAGTGGCTAGCTACCTAATTTTATCATATTCTAACTGCTAGTGGCCACATGTTCCTCTCTGGGATGAGAGAAGTAGCTTAGGTGATTTCTCTAACCCCTTCTAGGTCACAGATATGTACAGCATGCAGGGGTGACAGACAATGGAGGAGAGAAGGGCTGGCATGTAGCTCAGTGCTAGCATGCTTGCCTGGAATGCAAGAGGTCCTGGGCTCATGCCTCAGCATATAGAAAACCCCAACAAAGGCCAGTGGAGGAGTGGGAGCTTGAGGAATGCTGGCCCACGCTCCTGTCCTTGGAGGAGCCCCACAGGGACCAAGCCCAGGTGGCCCAGGGCAGTATCCGGGCTTCCTGGGCTTTGCCTCTGTCCCCATCTTGGTTGCTTCACTCCCTGACTCTTGCTTCCTGGGACCTCGACCCAAACGACTTGCCTATTCCCACTTCTGGTCTCAGGCTCTGCTTTCTGAGGAATCCTAAGAAGACACCTGGCTTTGTCATTTACTTTGCTAAGTGACTTCAGGCAAATAGTTCACCTTTCCAGACCTCTGCTCCTTAATTGATAAAAGGAAGACTAGTAAAAGTAGCTGACAGTCATAGCACTATGTGGTCTGGGCACCAGGCTATGGGTTACACTGCAGTGTTTCCTTAGTTCCCAGAGCCCTCTTTTCTCCATCTTACTGATGAAAACTTGGGATGCTGTGGGTGGAGAATTCACAGTTAGCGAAAAGTGAACTTGGGTTCACACCGAGCATTTTTGCCTTGGGCTTGAGCTCTTAATCAGTGACACCAAGCTCACTGTACTGCTTTGTTGAAGCCTGCAGGGGCCCTCGCATGAACAGAAAGTGCGATATAAATGCTGAGCAGAATTATTAACACTAAGTTCAGCATTTTACTGAAAACATAGGGACTGTGTCTATCTTGTCTGGCTTTGTATCCCTAGAGTTTAGCACAGCTCAACATATTTTTTGCTGAGTGACAGCATTCCATCCCCAGCTCTGGGGAATGTGATCTTTTAGCATTTTCCAAGCATATAGTCCTCCTGAGCTTTCAACATGTTTTCTAGGAAACAAGCTACCACTTTTCTAAGTGAAAGCAATAACACACTCACCAAGGCCGGGGCACTCATCCTCCCGGACTGTTCCCTCGGTGGCAAGGCTTAGGGTTGAGGGCTTGTGGGCCACCCCACTGGGGAGCCTGGCCTGCTTCTCTAGCTGTGGGCTCCTACCTGGCTGCAGTTGCTCGAAGTCCACCAACATCCTGTAGGCTGTGCAGGGGTTGACACCCAGGGTGGCAGCGCTCTGAAGAGGGATGTCACTGGGAATTTCAATCAGGGCTTCCTCGCTGAACACTGCCTCAGTCCGCCAGGTTCCTGAGTTAGGGGATGAGGGAAGTGAGGACGGGCTCCTCTGTACCCCTACCCCAGGCCCCTCCTGGGTACATGGGCACTAGGACAACAGACTTTAGTTAATTCTTAGAGGAAAAATGAAATCTTTTAATAGCTTTGTTTTTTGAGACAGGGTCTTGCTATATAGTCCAAGCTGGCCTTTAATTCACTATTAGCCTAAGTTGGCCTTGAACTCATGGTGATCCTCCAGGCCTCAGCCTCCTGAGTGCTGGGATTACAGCTGTGCACCACTACACCTGGTTTATTTTATTTTTGTCCTTTTTGATACAGGGTTTCACTATGCAGTTCAGGTTGGCCTTGAATTTAATTTGTAGCCCACGCTGGCCTTGAACTCACAGTGATCTTCCTGGCTTCCACTGTGTCCTTGCTACCTTAGGAAAACTGCTTGGAGCCTTGCTGGCCCCAGGCCTAATGGCTGTGCTGCCTGCGGGTGACTTCCCAAGCTCTTAGGTTGCCCACTTACCCCAGCTGCTGGGACTCTTAACAGTGCCCTGGGTCTGTGCGCCTGGGATACTGCGGGAGGAAGGATCAGCTCAGGCAGTGCTAACTACTATTGCGCTGCAGGAGGGGAACCGGGCTTCAGGGGTGGGGAACTCCAGAGGAAGGGAGCAACGCCCATTAAAGGATGTGCGATCCTAGAGTAAGCCTGTGGCTAAATGAATAAGAGACAGAGAAAGAAGCTGAAGGATTCCTTTGGGATCCAGGAAGTGCCTCAGCATTTTTAAGCCTTCCCTTAGTCTAGCTTTTGAATCTGCATAATCCTCGCCCCCATTCACTTTAGCTACTATTTACTGTTCTCAGGGCCAAAGGCTTAGAGTGGGACTTTCCATGCCTGAAGTGAAGAGTGATTTCTAATTCCCTTTATGGGACAGCAAAGGGAGCCTGTCCTTGACATGGATTCCTGGGGCTTAGAAGTCCCTAAACCTACTCTCAAGAGCGCCTGGGCAGGAAGGGACAGCATTCATGGTCAGTTACAAAGGCTTTCAGAGTTAAGTAGAAATCGTGGAGTTGGAGAGACCTGCTTAAAAACTGCAGCTCTGCCAGCTGTGGTGGCACTCACCTGTAACCCCAGCACTGGAGAAGCTGAGGCAGGAAGATCAGGGCAAGTTTGAGAGCAGCTTGGGCTACAGAGTGAGTTCAAGGCCAGCCTAAACTGCTTAGTGAGACCTCGTCTCAAAAACAAACAAAACAACGAAAACTCCAAATAAAAGTGAAAGTTCTTACATTTCCCCAGACTTTGTACAGAAAAGGAAAAGCGCATACTTGGCATTTTTAGTTTCTCACATTGAAAGTAATGGAGTCATACAAAATTGGGATCTTCATGTTTCGTATAAAAGGAAGAAAATACTGCACTAGAAATACAAAATCTCCGAGTGATGGTTATGGTAGTTTAGTAACACCAAAGAAATTCAAGTTGTCAACAGTCTTGAAAATGCTTATTGAAATCTGATGGGAGATAGCTCGGTGGTCTAAGTGCCTGCCGGGAAAGCTTAAGAACCCACGTTTGATTCTGGGTACTGCATGCCGTGCCAGCCCCCGCACCTGGGGGTGTCAAGCTGGCCACCGAAACTGTGGTGGTGCACACCTGTAATCCCAGCACTAGGGAGGCTGATATAGGAGGATCACTACAAGTCCAAGCTGCACAGCAAGACCCTGTACCAAATACATAAATAAAATATTTTTAAAATATATTTCTGTGTTTACATTTTAAAAAAAAAAACATTTATTTATTTTTGTGTGTGTGTGTGTGTGTGTGTGTGTGTGTGTGTGTCCAGCTCAGCCCACCAGGGGGCGGGGCTGGCTGGCATGTGGTGCTGGGGGATTGAACCGCGGTCCCTGTGCTTTGCCAAGCTTGTTCCAAGTAGGTGCTTTAGACCACTGAGCCATCTCACCAGCCCCTAAAGAAAATATTAAAAAAGAAAGAAATGTGTGACTTATAGTTAGGTGTGTTTGAAAAGATCAGTTTGAAAGACTTTTTTTGAAACTTTTTAACAACCAACTGAAGGAGAAAAAAAATAGTCTCTTCTGGATATGACTTCTAGAATAGCTAGAAGCCAGTGTAAAAATTTCCTTCAAAACATCTGCTATAACAGAAGCCAAAAAATAAAAAATAAAAAAATACAGCCCATACTGTATTTGGAAATGGCTGGAATCTGAAGTTTTGGAGAAACAATGTTTTTTTAGATACGTAGGATGAAATGTTGGCACATATGGGTCAACATGGACTTTATGGTCATCAGAAGAACACCAAAAAAAAAGGGGGTGTTATGGGAAGATAGCTCAGTAGAATAAGTACTTGTCTGGCAAGCACAAGGGCCTGAGTTCAATCCCCGGTTCCGTAAAAAAAAAAAAAAAAAAAAAAAAAAAGAACACTAGAGGGGTGCTCCTGTCTATATGGTTCTCATGCCGAAGAAATGGAGAAAGGCAGGAAAGGACAATGATGGTGGGAGAGAGTTAGGAGAGGAAGGGAGATGAAGAAAAGGGCTCACAGGAAAGAAAAGGAATGAAGACATGTTTAGGTTAGGGCTAATTTAAGTATATCAGAATCTGCGTGCACCTTTTTAGAAAGTCCTAAATTTGCATTCCAAAAATAAAAAAATTTATATTCCAAAAATTGCCCCTCCCCCAAGCCACTGTCCCTGCCTTGGACAAAAACTAAAATATTTAACTACTTAGCCCTCTCAGAAAAGAGTTTGTCAACTCCTGGTCTAATGTACCCAAGCGGGTAGCACTTGGAAGACATTGCATATCTAGCTCTAGCCGAGCTGCGTGCACAAGAGTCTGTTGAAATAGGCAAAGCAGCCCCAGTGCTTTCTATTTTAGAGAAGAGGAAACTGAGGCTTAATGCCACAAGGCAGAGCAGGACAGAGGATTTGCAGATGCTCGCCAGGCCACTGCTTCCTTCGGGCCCATGCTGCCTCAGAAAGGTTCTGAGTGTTTCCTAAATATCTACACTTTCTGACCCAGATGGAAAAAAATCTGGCCCAGGGTGCAGCCAGCCACTCAGGAACATGGAACATGACCAAAATCTGGATAGGGAGTGTGCTGGCACTCCCACTCCCCTGTACGGAAGAGACGGTGCTCACTGCTGTGTCCAGAGCCTCAGGCTTTTGCTTATTATTGCTCACAGTGTTTAGTGAAAAGCTGGGTTAATGACAGTCTTTATGAACTGTGTACTGACAACTAAGTTAACTAGTGTGCTCATGATTATGAAATCCTCATCCTCCCTGACTGGCACCTTGCTTAGACTATGTGCCTTTTCTCCACGGAATGCCTGTGGTGGCCTCCACACCCCTCAGGCCTCCCTCACCAGCAGGCCAGGCAGGTCCTTTACCCCCCTCCCCCCACCGAGCTAGAGTACCACTGAGTCCCCTTCCTGAAGCTCTGAACCTGCCCCCTGTGCTCCAGTCCTGCGTGCCATCTCACTCTGATCCTCTTCACTGAAGCCTGAACTATGCGCCCAGCTGCTCACTAGCTTACTTCCTCCACTGCCTGGCCTTCTCTGTACCACACCCCTCTGGTCACATTACCCTCTACTTCATTCTCTGTCAGGACCCATCTAACTGGCTGCACTTGCGTCTCTTCTAGCCCAGTGTAGCTGACCTCTCCAGCTCATCTTGCTTTCTCTCATGCCTACTGGGGACCAAGCATCACAGAGCTGCCTTGGGTCTGTTGGTTCTCTTATGGTGCTGAGCCTGGTCCTGTCATCCTACCTTTCTTTTTTCAGTACCGGGGATCAAACTTGGGACCTTTCGCTTGCCAGGCAGGCACTTATGCCACCGAGCTATCTCCTTGGTCCTTTTTTCCCCAGTCATCCTACCTTTGCACAAGCCTCACTCCCCACCTGGGGTGCCCCTCCTCATCTGGCCCATGGATGCCCTTCTAGTCAGGCTTCTAGACTGAGTTCAAGCATCACGTCTCTGGGAATCTTTGCCCAGCGCTCGCTGCCTACAAGGACACTCTTGCTTTGTGCCTACTATGCAATGTCAGCATTTAACAGGCATGATCAAACAATAGAGTAAATGTTTAAATTTTAAAAAAAGGGGGCGGCGGGGAGATGGCTTAGTGGAATAAGTGCTTCCCTGGTAAGCGCAAGGGCCTGAGTTCAATCCCCTGTTCCACCACCAAAAAAAAAAAAAAAAAAAAAGGGAGGGGGGCTTAGACAAAACACCATGTCTGTATCTTGTACTAGGAACAACTACTACAAAGACAACAATATGCAATGTATTATTGTAACTGTACTACTAACCCGTTTTGAAACTATCTCATTGCTGCTTCTTTCTCAATAAAATTATTAAAATACAAAAAAATTACAAATTTTAACCTTTCCAAAAAATAAAAAAATAAAAAAGGGAGGACAAGATAGCTCAGTGGACTAAGCGCCTACTTTGGTAAGCGCAGAGACCAGGGTTCGATCCCTGGTCCAGCATGCAGTGCTGGCCCTGCCCCTGGGGCATACTGAGCTGGCGGCTGAGTACAGGCATAATGGTGCATGCCTGTAATCCCAGTGCTAGGGAGGTTGAAAACAGGAGGATCACCACAAGTTCCAGCTGCACAGTGAAACCCTATACTAAATATGTAAATGAAAAAAGAAAAAAGAAAAAGGGGATGAAAAAGAAAAAAAAGGATTAGGACTGAGGAGATAGATCAGTGGTCTAAATGCCTGCCTGGCAAGCGAAAGGTCCTGGGTTTGATTCCTAGCACTGCATGCCATGTCAGCCCCAAAACTGGGTATGGTGGTGCACGCCTGTAATTTCAGAGCTGGGGAGGCTGAGGATTACAGGATACAGGAGGATCACTATGAGTCTGAGCTATGTAATGAGACCCTGTACCAAATAAATAAATAAGTAAATAAAAGATTAAAAAAAATAGATTACAGGGGCCGGCAAGATAGTTCAGAGGTCTAAAGCGCCTGTTTAGCAAGCTTAGGCAGGTGCAGAAACCGCAGTTTGATCTTAGTACTACATGCTACACCAGCCCCACCCCCAGGGCAGGCTGAGCTGTCCCCCCCCCAAAAAAAAATTACAGTACTATACACATTGCCACTCATTCCCCTAATAACACTTATCCCATGGTTCCTACCATCTGTAACAGTTCTTTTATGTCTTTATCTGAGCTATTTAGTGGTGGTCTCAATGTCCTGGTTTGATTCAAATATTTACCTATCACAGTCATTTTGACTTTGGGGAAGAGCCAGATGCTGAACAGTACCAGAACTGGTAAATAAGGCGAGTGAGAACACACTGAAATGCTTTACGAGTCTGCCTTTCCATTGGGTGCACTGGGCAGCGGCATCTGCCACATTTTAAAATTACACCTTGAAAAGCCACTCATGAAAGTGTATTTCCAGAACTGCCTCAGAAAGCGGCAGGAAAGGTGGGATGAGTGTGAAGGGGAGTATTTTGAGGGTGATTAATGGCAATGCCTTTTACTATTACATATATTTTTTTAAACTTAAGCATTCCCTCTATAATTTGATCATACTACTTATACTGCCTGCATTCCACACTGCTCGCATTCCATACTGCTCTCCATTTCTGGGCCTCTGACCCTAGCCAGGAGCAGCCTGAGGACAGGAACCCTCTAACATATCTTGGGGCGCCCTTCGCTCTGTGCAGGTGCTGGCGCACAGCCCTGGCATCAGTGCCACTGAGTCCTCAGGGCTCTCCCTGTGATCAGGTACCTTTTGGCTCTTTCACAGCTTTCCAGAGCTCAGAGAAGCCAAATGTAGGAGTAGACATCTGTCACTGCTGGTTCCTGTCTGGTGCCCCTTCCCAACTTCTCTGTCCTGCCCACAAAGCCTCATGCTCTACTATAGAAGTGGGCAAACCTCAGCCAGGGCAATGGAGGGGCTCAGACCCATGCGGCCCAGCCCACTGGTTCACAGAGGGTAAGGAGCTGGTAGGAGCAGGCAGGGCCAGGTAGGGCTGTTCTGGGGGAAATGGACAGTTGTACTGTGTGTCATTGTGGAGGATGGTTTATTTGTTCACAGGATGATGTTAACCCCAGGCGGCTTCTAGCTATCTAGCTATCTGTGAAAGGTCTATGTTAGAATGGATTTGAATCACTTACTGACTGGGTGACCTCGAGCAAGCTGCTTAATTCTTTGCATTGACTTTGGCCTCACCTTAATGAAGTATGTATCCCAGGTTGAGGGAATAACTGAGTTAATATAAAGTGCTTTGAATAGTGCTCAGCCCAAAGGGAGGAGTCAATACATACCCAATGATATGATTTATTCCTGTCGGGGAGCTCACCTGACAACTAGTGACAAGAGACAGACAGATCCCTGACAGTGTTAGCTTCCTGGGTCCAGCTGTGCCTGAGGTGTTTTCTCTCTTACACATCCTAGCTCCACAGATCAATTAAACTATTTTTTTTTTTCAAATTTTTTTTTATTTTTTTTATTTATTATTTGAGAGAGAGAGAGAGAGAGAGAGAGAGAGAGAGAG